>NC_081571.1:29488583-29664848 GCF_022355385.1 Mustela nigripes
GGAAGCAGGCTCCCCGCTGAGCAGAGAGCCCGATGCGGGACTCGATCCCAGGACCCTGAGATCATGACCAGAGCTGAAGGCAGCAGCTTAACCCACTGAGCCACCCAGGCGCCCCTATAGTACTATTTCTGTCAGAGCTGGTGCCCCGCATACAGAGAGAACTTCCTTTTTTACTAAATGTCTGTGAGAATTGGAATCCCTGTATGCGATTTTACATGTCTAATGACTGGAGGAATTCCCACAAACCAAGTTCTGCCTTCGTAATCTCAAACGTGGGTGATCTTCCATTTCCCATGTATTCCCATATTCTGCATAACGCATTTATGTCGCGGTAGGACATCTGGCTGTGTGTCTTCCTATCATGACACTGGCTGGGTTGGCGTCATGGGTTCCCGGAGCATTTCTTAAAAGCAATCCTACATGGAACTGAATAGCAATAACGTAACTATTATATGCAGCCATGACTGTGAACCATAAAAATATATCCCATTAAATCCAAACCAAATATATCTCCGACTCACCGTCACGTCAGCAGAATTCCAAAAATGCTGTGGCAACCTTGCTGCACAGAGGTTAGTGGAGTGAAGGGGAAGTCAGAGCAGAAGGATAGTGTGAACTGATTTCAGTTAAAATATTTCACTCTTGCCAATTTTGCAAAACCCATGTGACCATGGGTCTCGCAAGCTTAAGACTTACCAACTTCACAGTAAATGCGCCTCTGCTTGTATCCATTTTAAAGCCCAGTTCAGTGCTCAGTAAATAGCTGTCAATTGAAGGAATGGGGAAGTCAGTCTGTAAAAGACAGTGCAAAGGGATGAAAGAGGACATCGGAGGGGAGATTGCTGCTACCCATGTGTGCACCCCAAGCAGTGTCTCAGCCTGACGTGGGCTCCAGGAAGCAGCCAGGTGGCCTGCCCAGGGGGCCTTCCAAGGATGCCTCAGGCTGAGGATTTGTTTTTGGGACCATGACATTTTTCAAAAGCACAGACAGTCTTGGCCATTAGAGAAGGTGAGAGGGCAGCCCGGACATGCCAGACAAGAAGTTAAAAAAGGTTAGGTCAAGTGTGGAGAGGGAAGGACAATAATAATTACAATGATTTTCCTCGAATGGCCTCCAACACTCCCCCAGTACTGGCAATTCCGTGTGCGGCCTGGAAGGACAGCAGGTCATAAGTCACTAATGGGGGGTGCCTGGGTGGCTCAGTAGGTTAGGCCTCTGCCTTCAGCCCAGGTCATGATCTCGGGGTCCTGGGATCGAGCCCCATATCTGGGCTTTCTGCTCAGCGGAGAGCCTGCTTCGCCCTCTCTCTCTGCCTGCCTCTCTGCCTACTTGTGATCTGTCTTTCAAATAGATAAATAAGATCATAAAAAAAAAGAAGAAGAAGAAGTCACTAATGGGCAAGTACACAAAGGTTTCTAAAGTGACCCACCAATGGCAGCCAGTGTGTGAACCCTGGAAAGAATTCTTGGCTAAGTCTGAGGATACTCCTGTCTGTGTTTCTAGGATGGCTTTGTGGTTAGCCCCTTTCCTGGGTAAGAACAGGTTTACAGGAGGGGAGCGTGAGACTAATTTGCGAACCTGCGAGATCCATGGCAGAGCTGGAGCAAGACCTGATACTTGCCACTTTCTGCTCTTCTAGGGCTCCATTATTCTCCTGTTGGCTCGCAGATTCAATGACTATGTGTATGTACTAATCCCTCCTCATGCCAGGTACTGTTCTAGGACTGGGGATACAGTGATGGACAAGACTGGCAAAGCCCTTGTCCTCATGGAGCTTCATTCTGGGGCCAGGGGTAGACAAATTGTATACAAGCACATGAGTGCTATGAATCAGCTCCAGACTGTGGTAAGTGTTCTGGAGACACTGAAACAGGCAGATGGGATATATGGTTTGGAGAGGTGGGGAGGGGTGGTAACAGCAATTTCAGCAGAGTTTCACTTTTGAAGAGATAACACCTGGGGCTGGAATGATGAGAAGGAGGGGCGTATGCAAGCATCTAGGCATGTGTGCTCCCAAGAGAAAGGCCACATGAAGGCCCTGAGGCCAAGAGCTGCTGTTAGAGGGTCTTCAGTGAAGTGAATAGGTGGAGAACAGCAGGAGAGGAGATGAGAGGGACACAGGCCAGATGTTGATGAGTTTTGAGGGCTACGGTGAGGTTCATAGATTCGGACAAATTAGCTTCCCCAGGTTGACAAGTTGACCCTCCATTTTACAATACTATGCCATGTTGCTAGAAGGGTACAAAGAAGGGACCATGGTGAATCTAGAAACCACCAAACCAACACCAGTATCAAATTCAGGGAACTGTGAAAGTAAAGAGGGGTATGTAGACCCCAGAGGAACAATGGAGTGAAGTAAACGCGTCTCACGTGATCCTCACCGGGGCATGTTCCAAGGCACTCAAGAGAGTAATCAGGCACCAGGTATATGAAATAATCTTTATAGTTTATAAAGAACACTTTGGTTATATGAATGAACAGGTTGTAGTGGGAAAGGAGAGGTTACAGAGAGTCCAGTTAGAAGGTTATTGTGGTTGTTCTGGCTAGAAATGGTGGTCCATGGTAGCACCTGCCGACACTGATATTGGGGATAGAGCTGCAAAGACTTGCAGAACAACTGAAGTAGATGTAGGACAGAGGGGAGGAGCATGGCGTCATCATGCACTGAGGTAGGAAAGATGAGAGAGAAGTAAGATTCTGGTGAGAAGACCAAAAATTCTCTTTGTGTTGTTTGTAACAACTAATAATATATTAAACAGGACATCAGACAGAAAATCTGGAGCCCAAGGAGAAATTCGGGGTTGCATTTATATATTACTGGCTTTATTAGCTCATACTGATGCTTCAACAGTGTTGTGAGTAGCCAGGCAAATATGTGATTCAAATCTTGCCATTGACCCCATGACAAGTTAGCTTGTTTTTCACTAAAAATTCTTGCTCCCCCCAAAAAGAGCTGTTGTTGGAAGCAGCTGCCCACCAGAACTAATTTCTTAGCCCCTCTTGTATTTAGGTGGGAATCATGTGACTAGTGTTTCTAGGTCAAGGCATTTACAAAGGGGTTGTATCTTAATCTGTTCCTCCACGTCCCTGTTTAGCTGGCTGGATACAGAAGATAATGTGTCCCTTAGGCAGTATTTCTCAACCTTGGCACTACTGAGATTTTGGGCCAGAAAATCCTTAGTTGCAGGATCTGACCTGTGCATTGCATATTCCTGACCTCTACTTAGAACTGGCTGAGAATTGCTATGCTAGAGGATAGCGAAGCCATAAAACAGGAAGAGCTCTGGGTCCCTGAATCACTACATGGAGGATAGCCATCATGGGCTGAGTAGGAGAACCCACACTGTTCTGTCACATGAATGATAAATAAATGTTTACTGTATTAAGACACAGTAAGTAGATCTTAAATGTTCTCATTACAAGAAAAAATAATTTTATTACTATGTAAGTTGACCGATGTTAACTAGACTTACCATGGCCATCATTTCTCAACATATACAAATATTGAATCATTATATTGTACACCTGAAACCAATAAAATGTTTTATGTCAATTACATTTCAATTAGAAAAAAATTAAAAGCCACTGCAACCCACAGGAAGAAATATATTGTGACCTTGGACACACGAGTTTCACAGAACAAGACAACATTACTATGAACACAAAACTCTAATACTAATAATATATCTGTATACTATCTATACCATTAATGTTATGATTATACAAAGTTTGTAAGAAAATGGGAAAATGATGATTTGATTATGTTGCAAAGCAAGAAGTTTAAACTGAGCTCTTTCCCATGGCACTTACCTTGAGCACTACGCATAAAAGCTCCCCCCTTTCTTTTGTGTAGAAATGTTGTTTTTCTAATAGAAAGGAAACCTAATACCGCATTTTAAATCCAAAGAAAACCCAGGTTCTGGCCCCCATAATGCTTCTGACAGACTATATAATCTATAAAAGTGGTGTGAGGAAAATATGTTGCTTCCACAAGGAATTCTGGAGAAAGAAAGAATTACATTATTTATAGCACTTTCCAAGGACCAGTTCTATATAAATATAAGGTGTTATTCTATCTGCCTTTCATAATTAGAAAGGAAAAAACATTATGAAACGTTTTCTTTAAAAAAAAAAAAAAAGACTGAATCCCGAGTAACTGCTACCATGGACATTCAGTAGAGCATGGACGTCAAATTCATATGGTAACATATTTTCCTGTCTCACACTCTTTTCCCTGATTAAAAAATTCTTAGTCTACAGGCAACAGGGATCCCTGACAGCTGCAGTTGAAGTAAAGGACTTCTCTTGAGACATCTCCCTTTCTGGAACTTTCAATGGAAAGTTTTATGAAAAGTAAGATATAACAGAGTTAATGAGAAGGTAGAAGTGCAGCCTTGAAGACTCCAGTTTTTCCTAGAGGACCTCACAGCTTCTCCTTTGCAATGCAGTCTTGTGCAGTTACACATAACTTTGCCAATTGGTTCCAGAAGTTGGTCAACTGTTTTGATATCTCTCTGAGGAGTTATCTTTTGTTTCTCACAGCACGGACACTTCCTAAGACTGTAATTTCCTGGACTTCAATTACCTGTGAAGTCTCTTTTGGAAAGATTAAAACAAGTATCAAGGGCACCATCACCCTGCTTTTCCTACCCATGTCCATTAGTGTTTCATGCCTCAGTGGATAAAAAGAGAAATTATGGAAGGTAGAAAAAAGACATTTTACATAACTTTAAGGCAAAGGATGGGGTTGGATATAAATGGAGAGGATGTATAGAGAGATGTTTCTTATTCCAGAAAGATGACAGAATGGAACACTATCACTATCACCCATCCTAGACCTCTCCAGGCTTGAAATTCCTGGGTGCTCTAATTAATAATAATATTTAATAATAATTATAAATATTATATTATGCTATAGTGTATATGATAATAATAGATACTTAGTAATTATATAACTTATGATGAAAACAATAATATCTGGACTAAATATTTAGTGATCTCATCTCTAAGTGATGGACACTATACTAAGGATTTTATGTGTATTTTTTCATTTAATCCTCACAATAACCCAAGAGGTAAATTTTATTTTTACTCATTCAAGAGGATGAGTAACTTGTCCAAATACCAAAACTAGCCATTGGCACTGCAAGGATTTGAATTTGAGTTAGTTAGTATCCGACTAAGCATATTCATACGCTTAGCCATTATGCTATACAGCCTTCTTGATGCCCATTAGATGTCTGCAGTGAAAGGAGCTATACATTCTAGAGCAGGTCTCAGGGTTCATCAGTGCTCTTTTGTGAACACCCTCATCTGTCTTTAAGAAATAATGCTTTCTCCAAAATCCGAATGTACTAGATCTGATACACTGTGAAAACATTCCTTTTTGCTTCTTTCAAATTCGTCAGTTTATAAATGTCCCTAAGGGATCATCTATAAACCCTTTCTCCCGGAAATAAATCCACTTTTTCTACGAGTCCATGCCACTTGGGTGTACCACCCAGGCTCAGCCACAGTGATTAGTCCAGACTTGGGCACATGATTCAGTTCAGCCAATCAGAGTCCTTCTCTGAGGCCTTTCTAACTGGAGGCAGTGAGAAGGCTCTTGCCACCTGAGCCAGTAAGTCTCCTTTGGGGGAGGAGGGGAGGAAGGGAGTCTTATTTTATATTGAGCTTCTGAGTCCTGATAAATATAATCTCATCCCCAACTCTTCTCAACGCTTGTTTTACTGTAGGCCCTAGTGCCTTTTAGCTACAGGAAAATTTGGTTTTGTACCAATAAATACCAAAAAATTCTTTTGAGATTAAATGAAAAGTGAGATAAAGAGGACACTGAGGGTACTGATAGAGAAACATCCTCATATTTGGGACATAGTGTTGAAGTGTTAGGGAACATAGTTCCAAGGGAAGTTATAATATTTCTTCTCAAAATATTTGTTTAAATATGGTAAGAAATTTTAACAAGGAGGCGGTGCTAGAGAAGATGCAGTCCTGCCTAAATGTAGGAGAGTCCTGAAGATTTTCTGGATCTAATCTCTACTGTTTTGTGCCAAGTTTGTGGACTCATTATACTTTAGGCTTGATAAAATATTTCTCCTCTGGGTGCTTCTGTTTGCGTAAATTTTCTATATTGGGTATGCATATTTTTCTAGTGGAACCTTTCTCCATTGTACATCTTCCCCCCTACCAAGGACATATAAGAAAAAAAAAAATATCAGCTTGTTTTTCTATCTAAATGGAGGTTTGTGCTAAACACAAAAATCTAACTACAAATAAATTATGCTCTGATCTTGAAGGATAAAATAAACACAAAGCAATGAGAGCTGTGTTTTGTCAGAGCCAAATAGAACATGACGTTCAGAAGTTTCCAATTGGGTTCCAAAATTAGACTAAATCTTGGCAAAATGCATACTCCTGTCCCATTTAGGAATCTTATCATTTGAACTCATTATTGGCTACTCCATGCCTTACTCATTCCAGTAGCTCCCAGGAGGCCTGAGGACCTGCCTCCATGAGTTCTGGAGCTGCCCTAAGTTGGCTGGTTTTAACTTTGCCTAAGTTAGGAAGGAAATGAGCCATCAAAAACCCAACCAGTGATCTAAGACTTGAATACTGACTTCTAGCCCCATTTCTTCTGGGAAGTCCAGCTATTGCTACAGAATGTGTGCATTGAGTAGTAATCACTACTGGGTTTTACAGCTCTAGCCCTCTCAAAAGCATTTGGTGGTAGATGCTGACTCTAAGCTTTCTGGCTGGGCCATGAGCTCTGGGTTACTATGAAAGTGGCTCTGGATTATACATTCTATAAGAAATTTTTTTTTTTTTTTTCAAGATTGGAGGCCTTTTTGGATAGGTAGTCTGGTTCAAGGGTGAGAGTGTGGGAGTTACTATTAGGAAATTCTTAATTGGCTGCCAATTAGTGTCAAGCAAGGATAAATACTTGCTGAGCTCCCTTCCAGGGGCCAGGATGCCAAGTTCCATCATCGAAATGGACTGGAAAATCTTCCTTCTGTTGTTCATAGGGCCTCTCAGCTCGAGACTTCATCTCATTTCCCACTACTCATCAATCAGAGTAAACACTTTCATCAACCAGTGTCCTATTAGCCCCTTAAAATGCTATGTTCATTCTAATCTCTAGAATTCAGCTCATTCCAGTTTCCCCCTTGCAATGCTTCCTTCCATACCACTCTGCAAATGCCATTCAATGCTGCAAGCCCATTTCACACCTTCTTAACATCCTGCGTCAGGCATCACTGCCAACAATTTCAACCCATTTTGGTTGCTTGCCTCTCTCTTTTTCATTGCCTACATCACACAATTACAACTTCATTAATATTCCATCTTTTATCTTTCTGCAGTTGCACCAAAACATTCTGAATTCAGGACACATATTTTAGACTTCTTTTTTTATGTCTCTTGAAACTGGAAAGACAGGTACTTGGAGTTTGCCCAGAGTTGAATGTAAATCTAACAAAAGAGAGCAAAATCTTTAGACTAAAACATACAGAACATTACTGAGATAAATTGAAGAAGACCTGAAAAAAGGAAGTTATAGATCATGCTCATGGATTGGAAGACTCAGTAATATAATCAGATGATTATTTTCATGAGCAGGGGAAAGGTAAAGATTTCATTAATAGCATTTATAAATTTTATGATGTGCTAAACATTAAACTGATGTTACAGGGCATTAAAAAAGAAAAATTTCAGTGTGCCTGGGTGGTGCAGTTAAGCATCCAACTCTTGCTTTCAGCTCAGGTCATAATCTCAGGGTCGTGAGATTGAGCCCCACACTGAACTCTGTGCTCAGTGAAGTCTGCTTGAGACTCTCTCCTCTTCTCCCTTCATCCCTCTCCTCTTTCTCTAAACAAATAAATCTTAAAAAAGAAAAGAAAAACTCCTGTTAATCAAAAGATACCATTAAAAGAGTGAAAAATGAAGTCATGCATCGGAAGAAAATATTAGAGAACTATATACAAGACAAAAGACCTGTATCCAAAATATATAAAGGTCTCCTACAAATTCATAAGAAAAAGATGGATATCTAAACAGAAGAATGTACAGGCTTGAAAAGGTAGTTTACAAAAGAGAAAATCCAAATGGCCAGCAAACATATGTCTAACTCCATTAGTCATCAGGAAAAATGCAAATTGAAATCATGAGCTTCAAAAACAGATACTGGAATGGCTAAAATGAAACAGACATTCGTATTGGGGAGGATTTGGAATATTTGAACTCTTGTACACTATTGTTATACAGTCAATAAAACCACTTTTCAAATGTCTTTGGCAAAATCTACTAAATCTGCACACATGTACACCAGATGAGCTAGTACCTCTATTCCTAAGTATATATGGGCACATCTACCCATCAAAAGACATGTAGGAAAACTATTCATAGTAGCACTGTACATAATGACCAGAAAGTGGAAACAATCCAAATGTTCATCAACAGTAGAGGAGGTAAATAAATGTGGTAAATCCATACAATGAAATGCTTTCAGCAATGCGAATGAGCACATTATTGCTACTTGCAACAATCTGGATGAATATCACAGATAACATTATTGAACAAAAGAAATCAGACATGCAGAGTGTATATGGTATGATTCCATTTCTTTAAAGTTCAAAAAGGGCAAAACTAATCTATGGTATAACCAGGACCGTTTTCTGGATGCAATAATGTTCTATTTCTTCATCTGGGTGGTTATTACAAGGGTTTAGTCTTTTTATGCAAATTCATTAAATGCACACTTATGATCAATGCACTTTTTTTGTATGAAGTATTTATGTTTAAAAGCAAAAGGTTTCATCCTAGGCAGATGAACTGTCATTCAGTAGGGATTTTTTACTCAGCTCAGAAGTGGAAAGTGAATAGTCTGATTGAACAAACACATCCATAAATCCAATTTCAAACCTCATCTTGACCTTGGAAAGAATAAAATACTGGTTTGAGCTGCTCAGCTCCTCCTGCTTCAGCAAATTTACTCATAAACCATTTTTATAGACATTTCTTTGCTTTGCTTTCAAAGAGGAAAGCATCCTTATTAATAACATTCCTGTCCTCATTATTTCCCATTGTAGCTCATCTCTTAGCTTAGAGTCGCCTATATCTCTCTAATGATTGTCATCTTGTTGACTTTGCATTACAGCTGTAGGTATTCTTTTCTTATTCTACCACCCTCATCTCCTAGGGCAAAGTAGCCCTATGCTGCTTAATTCAATACACAGGAGAGGATTAAGGATGGATTTTTAAAAAATTTTTTTATAAATATATAATGTATTATTAGCCCCAGGGGTACAGGTCTGTGACTCGCTAAGTTTACACACTTCACAGCATTCACCATAGCACATACCCTCCCCAATGTCCATAACCCAACCACCCTCTCCCTACCTCCCTACCCCCAGCAATCCTCAGTTTGTTTTGTGAGATTAAGAGTCTCTTATGGTTTGTCTCCCTCCTGATCTCATCTAGTTTCATTTATTCTTTTCCTACCCACCAAACCCCCCACGTTGCATCTCCACTTCCTCATATCAGGGAGATCATATGATAGTTGTCTTTCTCTGATTGACTTATTTCGATAAACATAATACCCTCTAGTTCCATCCACGTTGTCACAAATGGCAAGATTTCATTTCTTTTGATGACTGCATAGTATTCCATTGTATATATATATATACCACATCTTCTTTATCCATTCATCTCTTGAAGGACATCTAGGTTCTTTCCATAGTTTGGCTATTGTGGACATTGCTGCTATAAACATTCGGGTGCATGTGCCCCTTCGGATCACTATGTTTGTATCTTTAGGGTAAATACCCAGTAGTGCAATTGCTGGGTCATAGGGTAGCTCTATTTCCAACTTTTTGAGGAACCTCCATGCTGTTTTCTAGAGTGGTTGCACCAGCTTGCCAACAGTATAGGATGGTTCTAAGGATGGATTTTTTAAAAAATTTAATTTGATTGTATTAACTGCAAGGCTCAAGGTAATGAACTAAGTGGGAGGTGTTAGCTATACCTGGTTATATTCTGAATTCTCCTGAGTTGGGTAGAAGGTCACCATCTTCACCCAAACCCAGCCAAGTGCTGGGGCATCTTTGCTTGAGACTGCAAGACCACAGGCTTGATTTTCCAAGTTTGTTCTTAGGCACTCAGACTGGGTTAGGTTATCCCAGCCAGAGCATTTTTGAATGTTGAAGGTAAATTGGGAAACATATTGTTCTGTTTTGTTTTGTTTTGTTTTTTTGTAAATTATATCAATTATACTAAAGTATAACAGAACATTGGATTTGGACTCTAGAAGTCCTGAATTTAAAATGTTTCTACTTTAGCCCTTACTAACTCTGGAACTTTGGTAGTGGAGGTGGGGGAGGGGCACTTAGCACCTGTTTCCTTAACTTCCCCCAAGGGACAGTAATGCTACCCCATGGGATTACTGGGAGAATTCATTCAAGTACACATGCTTTCAACATTCAACTTTATTCAAAACATTTTATCAGCTCTGGAGACTCACAAAAGGTTCACAGTCTAGTTAGTGAGTAATATGTATGAACAAATCAATTCTGTATTTCTCAACCTATTTTTCATTATTGGGCTCTAAGGAATCTTTTTTGATATTTTTTCCTTATCTTCCCCTGCTCTCTATGAAATTTTAATGCCACAGGTACTCTGTGTATATATTTATGAATTGTATTCAGATCTGTGCTTTATAACAAAAAAAGTAAGATTTTTCCAGCCCCCTTGAGAGAGATATCTACTTCTCTCCCCCTTGAGAGAGATATCTCCTTCCCTGAAAATGAAGGAGAGAAATGATTGCAGGGGAGTGTGGTGAGTGCAAGAGGAGAAAAGTGACACAAGCTATAGAGTCACTCCACCGCCCGTGGGTGGTGGTGGAGTGGTGGAACCATGGTGGTGGGCATTGTCTGGAAAGACCAGGAAGAAAAGGGAGATGCTGGAGATCACAAGGACGAATCAGGACTGCCTGGCAGGCACATAGAGGGGAAGTTCCCACGGAAAAGCATGAAGGGATGTGAGGCAGTGTGCCCACTCTGGGTGAGTATAGATAGGGAGGCCCTGGGCATGAGGCGGGCTGGTGCAGCAGCAGAGGGCCTTAAAAGCTAAGCCAAACAGCAGACCTTACCCCAAAGGCATGGGGACACAAGAAGTCTTTCAGAAACAGAATGACTTGATCAGATTCATACATTCCCAAGTTCACTCAGGTTTTTGTGCAAATGAGTGGGGGAAATCAGGTCAGAGTCCTTTATAGAAGTTAAAGACAGAAACCAGGAGGCCTTGAATGAAAGCAGTTGCCTGTGGAAATGAAAGGAGGGTAAGAGATTTTGGAGACAGAATTAAGACAGAATTAAGTGAAACAGTTTACGGGACTGCACCTGGCAGGTGGTAGGTGACTGATGAGAGGGCCGTTTACTGAAACTCAGCAGCTGGGACGGTTTGGCAGCTTGGCACCATAGAACCTTCCCAGAGACCTCAGAACCAGATTGCTGAGCTCTCTCTGTGGCCCAAGGCTTGATAGCTGTAAAATCAATGTTTTCCTTTGAGGTGATACTGGGCAGAGTAAACCTAACCAGTGGGCTGTGAGGTACAGCACGGGCTGCTCCTTGACCAACGACTGGGCTGAATGACTCCACGAACTGTGTACAAGTGTAACGGCAGGACGGTACAGGCCACGGGCGCTCTTGGACCTGTGTAGGGCTCCATGCCTGACTTCAATGGCTCCCTTGCCTCTCAGCTCCAGCCAGTCTGAACCCACTGACTGCATTTCAGCTGCCCTTGCCCTCGGCTCGGCTGCCTTCAGCAAATCATCTGATCTGCTACTAAGCCCCGCGAGGGATGCCCACATGCTCCTGTTTGTGGCTCCAGCCCACAGTCAATGACCCCCTACGGATTTTCCAACATGAAGCTGTTCATTTCACTTCTGTTAGTAGCTTTTAGGATTATGAAGACATTTTAAGTTTCTGTTTGCTTTTTGAGAGAGAGAGAGAGCAAGCAGGGGGAGGTGCAGAGAGAGAGCGAGAGAGAGAATCCTAAGTTCAGAGTCTAATGAGGGGCTCAATCTCATGACCCTGAGATCACAACCTGAGAGAAAGTCAAGAGTTGGCCGCTTCACTGCCACCCGGGTGCCTCATGAAGAAAAGTTAAAAGGCAGCAGGGAGGTAACATGCAGGGAAAACAAGGAATGCTCTTGTCTGAATGACTCTACTAAAAGCAGAGCAGACATGGGTGGTCCTCTGGCCAAGGCGTGGGTGCGGGTAGGTGGGCTGGGGATGGCACTGCAGCTGGGAATGCAGCTTCTCTCTGTGCCTGGGAGCTGACCCTGGCTTGGAAGTAAGGACAAATGCTCTTTTGCCCATTCAGAATCAAACCCATCTGCTTCCTAGCCTGCATCTTTATCATAGCACAACCCTTACAGTCCCTCTCAAGGCTTCTAGAAGCCACCATGAGGGTAGCACAGAATTGAGAGCTGCCTAAGTTTTCCTCCCAACCATCCCTTTCAAGCTCCCTTCTCTTTGGCTTCCCCGGTCTCTCCACTTTGCCCAGCCAAGCGGGGCTCAGCATGTTTACCTTGGCTCTGGCACGGAGGGCCTCTACAACACTGCCCTTCACGGACTTGCAGTAAAACTTGGCTAAAGGGCCCTGGCCCTCTGCCGTCCCAGGGTGCAGGAACTGGACTCAGCTGGGCTTGCACAATCTTTCAGATTCCACTCATTTGTTAGGAGAAGATGGAAGCCACAGTGCAGAGAGGGAGTCAGAGCTGAAGGTGACTTGCGAGGGAGCTCTCACATCCTCCAGGGAGGCCAGAGCTTCTGACCTGGTGGGGGCTTCCTGACTTCTGGAAAGGCCCTTGCCAAAGAGTGCTGACTTGCGCATTTTGGTATCTGGAGGGAGGTCTTTGGTGGTGTGCCACAGTCCCGGACATAGTTACCATTTAAAAATTAATTGGATTAGGAGCTTTGAGAAGATGTTAAATAAACACTGAGAGAATACAAAGTTGGCAGGGGGGACCAGGACACTGTGACAAACTCAGGATTTCAAGTGACTTTGAGAGGCTAAGCAGTGATGTAATGTTCAGGGAGAAATGTTAATGAGAAATGTGAATGGTTTTTCTACTAACTGCACAGTGCACGAGAGAGGACATGCAGCATACCATCACGAGCTGCAAAAGCCTTCGGAATTTTAGTGGACAATGAGATCAAGGGAATACAAAACACACAATCTGGCCCCTCAAACTTTATGTATCCAAAACTGAGCATGTCAAGTTTGTCCCTCTCTGGACAGCCCCAGTTTCTATAGATTAGAGCTATTAGCCTCCCAGAATTATCTACCATATGGTTACAATCTATAGCTAACTCTTTAATAAACATATATTTGGTACATAATCCCATAATGTTTTAGTGAACCATTGTATCATTCATTCATTCTTTCAATAAATATTTACTGATCATATAATAAGTACCATACCCCCAGTGAAGGGTTAGAAATATAGTAATAAATAAGACAGACATCGTTCCTGCTCCCCCCAGAGCTCATCTTATCAGGGGAAACAGGTAGTTAACTTGCAAATACAGATAAGTATTCAAAATTATAATCCTCATTAGCCCTATGAAAGTGCAACATTCTAGATGGCAGATAGTTGGGAAGATAGGCCTGGCTTTGGGAGGAGGGTTCAGGGAATGCTCCTGAAGAAAGTGAATTTTGAGCTCTCTTATGGTTGTTCTGTCCAATATGGTTATCACATGTGAGTAATTAAACTTAAGTGGATCAAAATTAAATAAAATAGTTCAGTTTTTCATGTGCACTAGATACATTCCAATGCTCAATAGCCACCTTCAGCAAGGGGCTACCATCTTATAAAATACAGATATAGAATGTTTCCATCATTGTATAAAGTTCTATTGGGCAGTGCTCTTACACAGAATTTAACTAGCTGGAAAGGGGCCAGAGGAGGGGGGAAATATTTGGAGCTAAAAAAAAAAAAAAGACTTCTTAATGCAGAGAAACTTCATAATCTAAGTGAAAAAAGATTTTTAGAATGTTCATTTGATGGTGATGTTAGATGGTTGGTTTTGGTGAAGGATCAGAGGAGATGGAAAATGTCCCCTCCCCATTCTAATTTGGGCTCAGATGGATAATACTCTATCCACTGAGTAACTCTTGGTGCTGCTGAAAGTCCTGTCCTGGGCTCTATTCTCTTTTTACTCTGTTCATTCCCCAGAGTGTCACCATTCACTCCCTGACTTAACAGATGATCCATACACTGACAGATCCCAAATCTCTATTTCTAGCGCTAGCATTCTCTCTGGTGCTTCGTACTTCTAAATTCAGATGCCCACTAACCATCTCTAGTTGGCTCTTCCACAGGCACTTCAAACTCATCCCTCTGGTGTGTACCCAGACTGTACCTCCTTCTCAGTTTCCTACTTCAACAGTGGCAACGTTCTCTAAGCCAGAGAAAGAAGCCTGGGCCCCATTCTTGACTTCGACACTGAAATCCCACTGGTCATCAAGTCCTACTGATTTTGCCTCCTAAATATCTTCTTGAATTTATTGGTTCACTTCCATGACTGTACTATCCTAGTTTATTACTCACTGAATTATGTAACCATTTCCTATCCGTCTCCACAGTCCAGTCTTGGCTCCCTCCAAATCACGCTCCTCTCTCAGCCAGAGCAATCTTTTGAAACCTGATCATCTCCTTCCACTCTTATTTAAGAGTCATCACTGTCTCCCCGTTACATTGGTCCAAAGACCTCTCTATGGTTACAGAGATCATCTTGATTTGGTTCTCTTACTTCTCCAGGTGCTTCTCTTAATCTTTCTCCCATGTACATTATTCTGTAAAAACAGTTAGCTTCATTTCATTCCAGGAACCCAGCATGCACGTTCCAGGAACTTTACATTGGGATCTTTGCACACACTATTTCCAGAAATACCTTTTACCACCACCATCCCCCTTCTTTCCCATCTTTTTCTGGCTTATGCAGCTTCAGTGTTATTTTTTTTTTTTTTCAAAGAGACATCCCCCAACTCAATGTGGGGTTAGCTGCCCTATGATAGACCCTTTGAAGTGGGTTTAATGATGCCTCTGCCAATGTTCACATTCAAACTCCCAGACCTGAGAATATTACTTTAACTGGGAAAAAGCTCTTTGAAGATGTAATTAAAAATCTTCAGATGAGATCACCCTAGATTGCCCATGTGGGCCCTAAATACAATGACGAGTGTCATTATATGAAACAAAAAACCAGAGGAGGACATGTGAAGAAGGAGACAAAGATCGAGTGACACAAAAGCCAAGGAATGCCTGGAACTACCACAAACTAGAAGAGGCAAGGAAAGATTCTTCTCTAGACCCTTCAGAGAAAGGTCCCACTGACCCCTTGATTTCAATCTTCTATAGTCCAGAGTGAAGTGAGAACATATTTCTCTTGCTATAAGCCACCAGGTTTGTCGTAATTTGTTACAGCAGCCCTAGGAACAAATGCATCTTTCCCTTACTTCCATGATACCTCTTTTCACAGTGCTTCCAAGTGCCCTCTTTGTTTGACTGCCTGCCTTCAGGATTTGCAATAAGTTTCGTAAGGCGTGGGTTTGTTTATAATTGTATTCCCAACACTTGCTCAAGACCTGGTACAGATTAAGCAACCAATAATCATTAGATTTGTGAATCTGATCCACACAGGATAGACTAATAGGACCTACTCCGGCCAGAATTTCCCTAGCAGGTATGCTGAGCATATCTGTGTGCTGGGAAAGGGTCGCAGTTTGCCACGACATCTGTTCCCCCCATCATGGCTGGCCAGGGTCTGGGGCTTCAGAGCAGCTCACTAGAGCACACCTGCATTATCAGGTTCTCTGTGTGCTATGCTCAGAAAAGACAAGGAAATACTTCTGAGGTAAGGAGCCATTGAAGTTTCCCGAACTGAAACATGAATAGGGATGACTACATGATTTGCGAGCCCCAACACAAAATAAAAATGTGGGCCTCTCGTTCAAAAATCATAAACAGTTTCAAGATGGCGCTATAGTAGAGCATTAAACCAGTATAGAGACTTTTACCTGTGGGGTCTGGTATAATTGTCAGATCTCATGCTCATGAAGCCAACCCTCACCATGAAAGATTTGCTGAAGATGGATATGAAGTCATTGTGTGAGATGGGTTGAATGGGTCGGGAGTACCTCAGGCGGATGAGGTAAGAGGTTACAGCAAGAAACCAGGAAGGCAGAGGTGATAAGAATCTGGGTTCTGGTGGTTCCAGATAAGAGTGTGAAGGGAAGAAAAAGGCAAAGCTAAGAAATAAGTGATTATCTGTGCTTACAGTCAGGGAGGTTTCAGGGTCCCTCCAGATTTCTCACAGCGGAGGAAGCCCCAGGGAGCCTCGGAGGGACTGGGGAACATGAGTGTCATTGACATTGTACTGGGAGCTGTATCTGGCAGGATTGGCCATTTCTCTCCACAGAGGAAACACATAAGACATCAGGCTGTATATAATCGTTTCCTGACTTGAGTGAGGGGGACTGATGCAAAAAGAGGTGGGAGAGAGGACAAAGCCTGCCATACTTCTGAGCGCCAGAATGTGGGAGGGTGAGGGGCGGTGGGGACTGTCACAAGCTCTGGGCTGTCCACGGGCAAGAGGCACGGTACAGCTTCCACTGCACACAGTTATGTGGGAACATGAAGGCATAGTGGCCCGAGCTCCAGATTTTAAAAGAGAAGCTAAAGATTCACAACCGTGAAATCTTTCTCCATTTTTAAGTGTTGACAGCAAAGTTACCTTTTTTTTTTTTTTTTTTTTTTTAATGAATACTGTAAGGTGAGTCATAGGCACTCCTGGGCCAGATCTGGCTCATGGGGCTCAGCTTGCAGCCTCTGCACAGGACACGGCTTGTGAGCGTCAGGGAGAGGCTCAAATCCTGCCTTGGCCACTTGACCAGTGGGGGCCCTTCTAAACCTCTCTCTTCTATATAATGGGGATGATTTTAGCATCTCCCTCGTGCAGTAGTGGTGAGGTTTAAATGAGGTCTTTTAGGTAAGGCCCAGATGATCGTAGCTGATATGGAGACACTCAGTGAATGTTGGCTCTCGCTGTCCTTAAGCGTCCACTGCATGTCTGTGTCTGCGCTGTGCACTCGATCTATTCTGTTTTATTTTGTGCTCATGACGGCACTGTTAAGTCAGCTTTATTATAGCACGCTCATCTTCCAGAGGTGGGCCGAAAGAAAGGCTCAGAGATCCAAACCCACTTGCCTCAAATCACAGACTTGGAGTCTGAGCAGGAATTCAAATCTTATAATTTCTACCTCCAAAGGTATTTTTTAAATAGTCTCTCTTACCCTCTGCTGACTCTTGTGTTTAATTCTGGAGGTTTTGAGAACGAAGGTTCTAGCCAACCGTATTTTGCAAAGAAAATTCAGTAACAAAACAAACTCTAAAAGGAAAAAAGAAAAAGGCTCTCCCTCCAGCCTTCCCAACTGAAATACACAAATGCTCAAAACAAAAGTAAGGAAGGCTGCCAGGCATTTTCTCCCCCATCCAGTGGACTCTTAAATAACATTGTTTGGGGGAACACATTATTCTTTGTATTTTCCCAATTCTTCGGGACAATCACTACATTCCTATTCTGCCTCAGAGGTGGAGAAGTTGACAGCATAATGGATAAGGGACCTGCGTACAGGCCCTACGGCAGGAGATTAACAGGTAGGACTCCAATGCCTACCTCTCCAATGCCAAGAGAGTGGAAAAACTCTCTTGGGTCCACTCAGCAATGGTGACAGGTGTCAGAGCCAAGCACAGGGCCCTTGGGCCTCTGTGCCCTGGAAGGCAATTAGATATCTGATCCGTGGCCTATGCTTTGTGTCCCTCCTCCAGCCCTGCAAACTGATCGCCTCCATGCACCACTTCTCTTCAGGGGCTTTATACTCTGGAGCTGGCTACCCAGGATCCCCTGGCAAGCAGATTTTCTTTTCTTAAAATAAGGACGGGAAAGGAAAGAAAAGATTTGCATTGTTTGCAGGTCTGAAAGTAGCCAGAATTTTAACTTGTTCCTGGAACAGATTCTGGGGCGTTCGAAATGGGAGTGGAATTAGGTAGAGATGGGGGAGGTCCCAGCTGGGCGAGTCAGAGTGATGAAATTCATAGCAAACAGCTTTGTTTGAGTCTCTTGACTATGGCCAAGCCAGTAGGGCTGAGAGCACGATGTTCTCAATAACAGCCTTGACAATAACAGGATTTGTTTCCCTTCCAAAGCCAAAAATGGCATCTCAGCCTGCAAGGGGGAGCTTTTCTTCGGAACCTGTGGGATGGGAGAGCTGATCTCGTCCTTCCCAGTAGGAAATGAGAGCATTAAGCAGAGCGGACTCGATTTGAAATGCCATTTGACCATTATACTTGCCTAAACAATTCGTATTTTATTTTGTTTTGGAGGAACTTCTCTTCAGTCTTTTCACGGGTAGGATTTCAGACTAAGACGTTCCTCTTTCCTACCTGACAGACAGAACTTGAATATTGCCTCAGTCTGAGGGGTACAGTACCTATGTATTTCCGTATTTCACAGCAGAAATTAAGTTTTGAAGCTGGACCCGACCCAGCTGCTATTTTGTAACCCCTGGGCTGATACCCCCTACATGGCTTTCCTTTCTTCACACTCCTCTGGGTTCTTTCAGAGAGCTGGGAGGATGTGAAGTAAGCCTCTGTGCTTTCTCGACAGGGAAAACTAAAGGCTGATAGGCATTTACACCATTAAGAAAAATAATGGTTGAAGTTAGCTAGCAGTTAATAATGATGGCAAGGGACTTCAAATCTCTTGAGCTGCGCAAATGCTGCAGACAGAAGTATGTGAGGTTCCTACGCGTTCTCCGTCACTGAAAAGCATGGGCGGAGCTCAGTTCTGGCCAGAGCCGTGCTCTAGGGCTGCAGGGAAAAAATGAGTCACCAAAGACATGATTGATCCCTGCCCTCACTGAAATTACCATAGGGAGCAAAGGCAGCAGGCCCACAGTCACACACATGCATGTACCTGCGGAAGATAGGCACAGACTCCAAGGCGGGCATTACGCAAGTTCATTTCTAAAGCAGTGGCTTGAATTTAGATCAGTATGTGCCAATGTAAATTAGATCCTACAGGTTGAATAAGTTCTCCAGCCGGCAAACCACAGCCCATTTGCTTCTTCATACAAGTGTAGGATTTATCCATCTTTGGCAACTTTGTTTCTATGGACTAATGAATTGATCCCCCATGGTCCTCACAGTAAATCATAGAAGGTCTATGTCCCTATCCTGTTGAAGTCAATGTCCCTCCTCTCTCCTTTACTGAGCTTCTGCCTTTTTTTTTTTTTTTTTTAAGATTTATTAACTTATTTATGAGAGAGAGAAAGAAAATGTGAGCAGGGGAGGGACAAAGAGGGAGAGAGTCCTCAAGGAGACTCCCCACTGAGTGTAGAGCTTGATGCAGGGCTCGATCTCACAGCCCTGAGATAATGACCTGAGCCAAAACCAAGAGTTGTACACTTAACTGACCTAGCCACCCAGAACCTCCTGAGCTTCTGCAGTTTAAGGGTTCCAGTGGGGGTGAGGGCATGGTACCTAGCTACTGGTAGGAGCAGTGAGCGGTAGGTGCCTTGGGGGTAGATGGAAAAGCAGGGAGGCCTCCAGGACATTCAGGGAGCAGCTCATCTCTAGGAAGGACTTTAAATCTTAGCGGTGTCACTTCTTAGTAGTGGGGCCTTAGGCAACACTTTTTTGACGAGTCCCTTGGCCCTCAGATTCCCTTTGAATCTCAGTTTCCACATCTGGAAGACAGGGACAACAACAATAATAAATGATGCATCCTTTATGGGGTTGTTGTGCAGATAAAGAGAGGGGATATGGCCAAGCACCTACTATAATGTGCTATTACACAGCTGGCATCCAGTAAATACTGGATCTGGATCTGTTAGAAAAAGAGACAGCATGAACAAAACTATAAACAAGTACAAATACATTGAATGCAAACTGCTTCTATAGTCTATGCTGAGAAATAGGTATGGAATTCTTTGGGCATGAGGAGGTAATTTGTGGGCTGGCAGGTAAAGCTACCTAAGGAAACTCTGAGAAACTTCCATGTGTATGCCTCTCTACAAGACCTGTTTCTTAACATAGGCGGGATGTTTGGGTTCTTCATGATGGTCTTGGATTGATCTGGGCTTCTGTGTGGGGCTTTTGGCTCTGCTTCTGTCCCTGCCGATAAGCGGGAGCTCAGCCCACCCTTCTAGAGTTGCAAGATGGAGCAAGTAAAAATGCAGAATGCTCAGTTAAATTAGAATTTCAAATAAACAATGACTAATTGCTTAGTGTGTGCTATGCCTATTTTATTTTTTTTAATCTACTGTTCATCTCAGGCTGAGTGTCCAGCACAGCATTTGGAGACCCTACCCCAGCACCTCAACTTGTAAGGGACCAAGGGCAGAACTCGACAGGATACCCCATTCTGACATGTAGTTAAGAGGGATTAACTACACTCAAGAAGGTCGGATTGATTCAGGAAACACAGCAAGGGCAAGGTGGAGGGATACGAAGGATGCCATGTTGTCAAAAACAATTCTGTCAGCTGCCCTCTCCTCAACTCTCCTGTCTGAGTCAGGGGCTCTCCCAGCATAAGCACCGGGACTGACGCCCTTGCACTGGAGCGGTGGAACTTTGGACCGGGGGAAAACGCTGCCTGCCCTCGATAAGAATCTGACAGAAAGTCCATGTGACCACAGGTCAGGAGTTCCTCTTGATTCCAGTCAGTCTTCCGCCTCAGAGTCAAGTCTTAGAGCATCCAGTCCACTGCTCCCCTCAGCACCCACTCTTTTTGTGTTTCCTAATGGACATAGCTGTGGACCTTTCGTTGATCCTCTACTCCATGGTAACACCCCTTGATGAATTGTTTGGATAACAACATGGTTTGAGAAAAGAAAGGATATGAGGAGGCAAAGAGAACATTAAAAATATAAAAGTAAATGGCAACACTGATAGAAGTTTACAGGGAGATGATGTTAAATGAACTTTAAAGCACTGATTTCTTAATCTTATATAGTAAAGAGTAAGCCAGTGCTGTTAAAAGCTGATGGACCAAGATCCCAGCACATAATTTAGAATTACACACATAACCAATAGAAACACTTAAAAAGAATAATAAAACTGACCATACTCAGGGTGCCTGGGTGGTTTAGTTGGTTAAGCATCTGCCTTTGGCTCAGGTCATGATCTCGAGGTCCTAGGATCAAGCCTAGGGGCTCCCTGCTCAGAGGGGAGTCCACTTCTCTCTCTTCTTCTGCCCTTCTTCTTGCTTATGCTCTCTCTCAAGTAAATACAGAAATTAAAAAAAAAAAGACTTCATTATAAAACAAAACAAAACCTAACCATACTCAAGAAATGAGCAGGAGGGTAAGAAAGCCAAAGAGAATGTAAGAGGTATTCATTCTTCATCTTTCAGAGTTGGAAATAAACAAAATAAAACAAAACATGAAAACACCTACTAAAACCTAATAAATAAATACATATAAGTGTATCAGTTTAGGTTTTGATGGGTTATATTGAGGCAACAAACACTGCCCAAATATTAAAACAGTGATTTATTGTTTTAATTATAAATTATGTCTCTGACCATGGCTGCCAGTCTCCAAGATGGCCCCCAGTGATCCTTGCCTCGTAATATGAACACCTTTGCATTCTCCTCTCTCACACGGTGCAAGAGTTGGTCAGTGTGACCAATATAATACTAAAGAAGTGATGACATATGGCTTCTGAGATTGGGTTGTATTTATTTATTTATTCATTCATAAAAGATTTTATTTATTTATTTGACAGAGAGAGGGAGAGAGAGAGAGAGAGAGCGCACAAGCAGTGGGAGTGGAAGGCAGAGGACGAAGCACCATAGAAAGAATTGTGGTCTCCTTCCTACCCAGGCCAGTGAAGACCATGTGAAGAGCCAATATTTCTAACACTTGTAAGCCTGTGTTGAGGTGCTCCCAATTCCCGCACTAGGGGATAGGCAGAGAAGGCCAAGTAGGGGTCCAGGACTTTCATCCCTACTGGCCTGTAAAAGCGTTTCCCCATAGTCATCTCACAGGATTGATAGAGATTACAGGGGAGCTGAAACTCCCATTCTCATCCAGCAGTAACAAGGAGCTTCTTCCTACAAATTTCAACAGAGACCTCATGGGGAACCTCCCCCCTGGCAATAATAAGGTGGTTCTCCATTCCCCACAACCCTGCCACTTCCTGCAAGAACAGTATCAGAAAAAGCCACTTAAAAATAGAAGTTTTAATCAGATCCAGATCATTTTCCTCCCCGAGAGTCTCCTATTTTGATATACAGTTTTTGTTTGATTTCCTGTGGCTGCTCCAACAAATGACCACAACTGGGTGCCTTAACACAATAAAAAGTTATTCTCTCACATTTCTGAAGGCCAGGAGTCTGAAATAAAGGTGCTGGCAGGGCAGTTTTCCCTCCCTCTGGAGGCTTTAGGGGATAATCTGTTCTTTGCCTCTTCCACTGTCTTGTGGCTACTTTACTACCATCTCTGCCTCCATTACAGAGAGTTACAATGTACCCTCCTTTTCTATCTGTCTCCTCTGTGTATCTCTCATAAGGACACCTGTCATTGAATTTAGTTCCCACCTGGATAATTCAGAATCATCTCCTCCTCTGAGGATCCTTGACTTCATGACATCTGCAAAGACCCTTTGCCTTATAAGGTCATATTGAGTCATTTCAGTGATCAGGACATGGGTCTATCTTTTGGGGGACCATTATCCAACCCATTATAAGGTTTAGCTCAGGTCTATCAAAATCTCAGCAAGATATTTGTAGACATAGACAAGATTACCCTACAATCTATATGGAAAGGCAAAGAATTTAAAATAGCTGAAACAATTTTGAAAAAGAAGAATGCTATGAAAAGGATCAATCTCTGGATTTCAACATTTATTATATTGCTGCAGTAATCAAGATTGTGTGATATTGGTAGAGGGAGAGACAAGATGGATCAATAGAACACAACAGAGAACCTAGAAATAGACTCACAAATATACCATATGGGGTTTGGTTTCTGACAAACAGTGAAAAAAAGAAAGAAAGAAAAAGGAAGAGATCATTCTGGAGATATTAGACATCCATAGGCAAATATACGAAGCTCAGCCTAAGTCTCACATTCTTCACAAAATTAACTCAATATGGATCATGAATTTAACTGTAAAATGTATAACTATAAAACTACTAGAAAAAAACTGGAAAATAGGGAAAAAAGGTATTATACTGGATACCAAAAGTATAATGTATACAAAAAAGCAAAAATTCATAAATCAGAAACCTCAAAAAATTTGCTCTGTTAAGAGACCTTGTTAAGAGAAAGAAAAAACAAGCTATGTATTGGGAGAAAATATTTACAAACCACATACCTGACAAAGGACTAGTACCTAGCATATACAAGGATCACTCAAAATTGAATAGTAAAAAAACCCAAACAATCCAGTTATAAAATGGACTAAAGACATGAAGAGACATTTCACCAAAAATATACAAATAGCAATAAACATATGAAAAAGGCTGAACATCATTAGGGGCACGTGGGTGGCTCAGTCAGTTAAGTGTTTGACTCTTGATTTCAGCTCAGGTCATGACCTCAGGGCTGTGAGATCGAGCCCCACATGAGTCAGGCTCTGTGCTCATCATGAAGCCTGCTTAAGATTCCCTCTTTCCTTCTCTCTCCGTCCCCCACTCCCACTACTGCTCACTCTAAGAAAATAAAAAAAAAGCTCAACATCATTAGCCAGAAGGGAAATGAAAATTGTAACCACACTAAGATATTACTACACATCTATCAGAATGACTAAAATAAAAAACGGTGACAAAACCAAATGATGGTGAGGATGCCAAGAAACTGGATGACTCTTAGATTGCTGGTGATAATGCAAAATGGTACAGCCATTCTGGAATGCAGTTCACATCTTTTAAAAAAGTCAAACATGTAAGTACCATATGATGCAGCATTTATACCCCCGGGCATTTATCCCAGAGAAAGGAAGACTGTGCACACAAAACCCTGTACATGAATGCTTATAGCAGCTTTACTTTAAGTAGCCAAACTATAACTACTGGGTGCAACCCAGATGTCCTGTAGTACATGAACGGTGAAACAAACAGTGATGCCTCCATATCTTGGGGTACTACTTAGCAATAAAAAGGAAAAAAAAAATAAGTACACTCAATGACCTGGAGGAAATCTCCAGAGAATTGTGCTGAATGAGAAAAGCCAGTCCCAAAAGGTTATAGACTTTATGACTGCATTTACATAACATTCTTGAAATGAGAAAATATAGAGGTGGAGAATAGAATAATGATGGCCAGGGGTTAAGAGGTAGGTGGGAGGGAGGTGGGCATGGCTATAAAAGGACAACATGAAGGATCCTTGTGATAATGGCAACATCCTGCCTCTTAACTGCACCCATGTCAGTATCCTCCTTGTGATACTGCACTATAGTGTTCCAAGATGTTAGCATTTGAGGAAACTGGGTAAAGTGTAAAGCGGACCTTCCTATATTATTTTTAAGAATTGCATGTAAATCAACAGCATGCAATTTTTTAGAATTGCATGTAAATCAACAACTGCCAATTAAAAAAAGGTTAATTGATAAACCTGAAACAAACTAAGAAAAACCTATATTTTCATATTAATTTTGAAATTAAAAGTAAAAATAAACAATCTATGGGGAAATATATTTAACGTAAATCACAACAACTTAGGATTATTATTTTAACATGGTCTTTCTGTAATCATTAAGAATTGACAAGTAGAGAGAAAATTAAAAGCTGCCAACAAGTAACCCTCAAACTAAGAAATGCAAATGGCCAGGAAGTAGTATGACCATGAATTTCATTTGCCCTCCTTTTGGTTAGTGCCTTGTTTCACTTTGAACACACTCCAGACTGGACAATAAACCAATGAAAAGATGTCTACCTTCATAAGTAGTGAGAGAAATGTGACAAACAAGTTGTTGCTTTCTCCTATCAACTTGCTAATGAATAAAAGTCTGTTAATTCTCACTGTTGACAAAGGTGTGGAAAAGGTGTATCTTATTTTTGTTGGTGAGAGTACAAATTGATTCAAGTTTTCTGGAGAGTAACTGATCAATCTTGTTAAAAACTTTTAAAAAGTATATTCTGACGAACTGCAATTCCATTTCTAGAAAATTAGACAAGTATACAAAGATTTATGTTCAAGGATTTTTCACTAAAATGTATATATGTTGGAATCGATTCAAATAGCAGATCTTCATTAATACTTAAGTAATGGCACCGACACGCCTGTCCATGTGATGAATGTTACCTGTGTATAGTAGCAAGGTATTAGCATGTCTTGGCAATTGAGTAATTTGCTAATGCTTATTTTCTTATGTATATTACTTGTGTTTCCTAAATTGTTTTCAAAAGACGTGTACTATCGTTATAATCAAAATACAGCACATCTATTTTAAAAGGGTCCTGAGAAAAATATACCTAGAAGATCAAGGTAGCCTCGAGGAGATTAAGTGAGGCAAGAAAAATGCAGAGTGTCATTTCAGAAAGTGGCCTCCACAGGATGTGGAGATTGATTCCAGCACCTAAGAACACAGTCAAGGCTGGGCCTAGTCAGCCTGAAAAATAGAGCCACCTTGCAGTTCTGTTTTTTAAGGCAGCATTGAATGCAGTGGCTGTACTCAAAATCAGAACGTATGAGACAGGTACTTTAGAAACTAAGTGTTGGTTCTCACTCTCATTACAAGTGGCCTCTCCATGCTGCTGAGCTGGGATTTAAGGGCAGCTCTGGCACACCAAAGAGCCAACGGGATCCTCCTTGCTTGTGAATGGGGCGCTCTGGAGTGCGGTGCACAATCAGCCCTTTGGCTGTCCTCGGGCTCCGTGCGTAGATGGCACGTGGTGTCGTGGCCAGAGCCAAGGCTTGGACATTGCAAGGCATGGGATTACATTCTGAAAGACCCATTCATCATTTCAGAAAACCTGAGCAGATTGCTGTAATTCCTCTTGCCGCGTCCCCTCCTTGGACATGAAGAAAATAGTCATCTTCATGTTACAGGAGTTTGTGGAGGATCTGATGAAATGGGGTATGTGAAAGTGCTTTGTAAATGCAATTTGTGCAAGGCCCAGTTATGTCTGTTAGAGAGGCCATGTCGACACCGGAGAGGCGCAGCATTCTGGCGTGAACCCAGAATGACCACCTGCAGTCACGTGAACTTGTCAAGTTTCTTTAAACTTCTGTTTTGTCTTGTTTTGTTTTGTTTTTATTTTTCCCCAAAGATTTTTATTTATTTGACAGAGAGAGACACAGCAAGAGAGGGAACACAAGCAGGGGGAAGGGGAGAGGGAGAAGCAGACTTCCTGCCGAGCAGGAAGCCCAAATCAGGGTTCCATCCCAGGACCCTGGGATCATGACCTGAGCCGAAGGCAGACACTTAACAACTGAGCCCCCAGAAACAAAAAAATTTCTGTTTTTTTTTTTTAATTTTTATTTTGTAAAGATATTATTTATTTATTTGACAGAGAGAGAAATCACAAGTAGGCAGAGAGGCAGGCAGAGAGAGAGGGGGAAGCAGACTCCCTGCTGAGCAGAGAGCCCGATGAGGAGCTCGATCCCAAGACCCTGAGATCATGACCTGAGCCAAAGGCAGAGGCTTAATCTGCTGAGCCATTCAGGTGCCCCTAAACCTCTGTTTTAAAAATATAAAATCATTTTATAAAATAAAAATGATTTTTTAATATGAAACAAAACAAAAAAAATTTTAATGAAAATTAAATTAGATAGAGGTGTAGGGAAGGAAACTCAAATGTGTTGCGTTTACCTGTTATGTGCCATACACAAACAAGGGGATTTTATGTCATAGTAAATACACAAATACACATATTTCCCTCCAAATTACCCCCTTGATGTAGAGAGTTTTGCCTTACATTCAGGTTCTTACAATGTTTTTTATATTGTGGGATGTTCTCTCAGTTATTTTATATGCAAAAGACAACATACCATTTGGGAAACACACTAGACCAAAATGACTCAATGAATGCTGGTTTGGGACACATAAAGGTCATTTGATGGAATCCGGGAAACAGAAGGCCTGCGTGCTGAATCAGGAAGCGGCATTCCAGATGGTTAACCAGCACAGGAGGGGCCCGACTGTCAATCAGCATCTTCAGAGGGGGCACTCCCTACATCTTCAGTGAAATCAACTCTTCAGTACAATGGATAAGGAAGGTCAAGACCGGTGACTGGTTAGGTATGTTCTGGAGGCTCTGCCCTCCTTCGTAAGATGTAAGAAGGTGGAAGATCTATGCCTGCCACCAGCCCCTTGGATTTTGTCCTTCCCTTCACAGAGGACCCCGCTGCCTTGTCCAACCCGGAATTGCCCTGTGTCCGTCCTCAAGCCAGCCTTTCATGCACCATGCTCGCTGGACAGCTGGGGGCCTCCCCAAATTACTGAATGAATGGAATGGTTGTTTTGTGCTTCCTGGCCAATTCATGTCTCTATGTCTGGTGGGGTTCAGTCCCACACTTTTGAGGTTGTAGGAGAGGGGATTTGTAGTTCCCCACGGACTTCTGACCTCAAGAGCCTACCAATAGTTACCCAAAACCCCTGATGTTTGCAGAATGGCCAAATCTGCTGAAGTCAGTCTTTCAGAAGTCTTTCACAATGCTGTCCGTCTCTCCACCAGGACAAAAACACCTTTAAGGTAGAGACTGTGCCATTTCTGTTAGCCTTGTTCAAATACCGAATACAGGGCTTCATGCAGAATAAACATAGGAAGCAGATACATTTATTGACTACGAGGGTTGGATTTGGAATAAAACTTCTCTCATTAAGTAGGTATGATATGTTTGTGGTGTAAATTAGTAGTAGTAGTACAGGGTCCTGCTAATTGCACAAGCATTCTGGCCAGGTCAGCTGTCACTGTGCAATCAGTTGCCACAAGTCAGATCTTGGTTCCAAATGTACTCCTGTTAGTGAATCCACCCGCACCTCTTACTAAGTGACCCCTGTCTGGTTGGAGGCTGTCCACACAGCCAGCCCCATTCCTGCTTTTTGGCAAAAGCCAGCAGGACGCTGTCAGAGAAGGTTGCCTGAGATCCAGCCCCAACTCATTCCTAATGAGTTCTTTTCTCCCTCATTCCCTCTCTTCCTTCCTTCCTTCCATCCTTTCTTCCTTCCTTTTAAAGATTTTATTTACTTATTTGAAAGAGAGAGAGAGAGCATGAGTGGGGGTAAGAGAAGAGGGAGAGGCAGAAGCAGGCCCCCTGCTGAGCAGGGAACCCCATGCAGGGCTTAATCCCAGGACCCTGAGATCATGACCTGAGCTGAAGGCAGATGCTTAACCGACGGAGCCACACAGGCACCCCTAGTCCTGTTTTTTTTCCCCCACTCTAAGTGACCTCCCCATCAGGATGTCGATTAAGACAATTGGGAGACATTCTCCTTTGTTCCATTCTATCTCATGACTTTACCCTGCTCTTTCCCCCACAGCCACGCTAGGTGATTCCCAGAGGGGCAGCTGGAATGGGAACAGGGCACTTAATGACTTGGAAAATAATAGCTTTTCCCATCAGAGTTGGATTTGGCAATTGGTTTGTGGTTAGGCTTACATGCGTGGTGCTTGTTCTGTTTTGCAGCATCACGTGGGTTTCCACACACACGCCCGGAGGCACCAGCACACCCATACAGACCTATGTGTGTTGGTAGGTGCACACGCCCTGTGTGCAACATGTGTTTACAAGCTCCTCCGATTCTCCACACAGTTTCCAAACTTATCCTGAAAAGACGGGGCAGTGGGAGAAAAGGGAGGGGAAGCAGCTCACTTTAATCTTCTCATGATATTTGTTTTATAATTGTGTTTTGAAGAACCAGGGCCTCTACACTTGCGTTCATTCTTTCTCTCCCCCCACTTGGCTTCCATCCTGTCCTCCTCCACCCTGGGGAGACTCCAACTGTGGGGATAAGCCCAGGTATGTGAGTGTGCAGTGAACTCAAGATGACAATGACTCACTGTAAACATAGCCTTGTAGGCCCTTTGAGTCCAGTCAGGAGGAAGTCAGGATATTGTCCTCTCATACTGACCATCCTCTCCTCTGGTTCATGGCTCTGGTGGCGAGAACAGTCACAGGGAAAGGGCATTCCAGAGTTGAGGGTGAGATTCCATCTTCCCAGGACTGGCTTCTTTATTTTAGTTGCTGCTTATCTCAGGAGACTGTGCCCTTCGGATCCCTTAGTATTTAGAGGCTGCTGCCTCCCACGTCCTTGAGATGGTCCTACTTATTGGGCAAATCGCTGGGTTCGGTTCATTTCAAACACTTTGTAATAACGTGGCTTGACTTATACGTCAAGACAGCAAACACGAGTATGGGTTCCATCAAGATCCCTCCCACACGAAGGAGGTTCTTTATAGTTAGTGTCTAGGGCTACCGAGGTGTGCCTCTATAAACAGAACTTTCCAGATAAACCTAAGCAAATTTTCTTATCAGGTCCCTCAAAAGTGTTTACTGACAGGGAGAGGCAAAGCTGTATTAGCTTTCCACCAGCAAGTAAAAGACACGGCTGATAAAGTTGACAAGTGAGATGTTAATGAAGTAGAAGAGGTAGCCCCTGGCCTAGAGAGGATTGGGAGCTAAATGTTGTTTAAGAGACGGGCTCTTTTGCCTGGCACCTACGGTTTTTTTCTCCACTAATTATGGACTGACTTCAGCAAAGAGGGTAGATAATATAGGTAAAACATACTTGTATTTGGGTTGTCAAGGAGACAGATCTGTTTGCTTAGCTCAATACGCAGGCCAGCCTAGTAAGTACAACCCAGGATTTGAATTTCTGGACCTTTACCAAATCTCTGTATCTCTGCCCCAAAGCCATGCTGAGTTTAGTGATGTGTGGCATCTTCTCTTCTTTCCCTGTTCCTCTTCTCTGTACCACCCTCTCAGCCTATGAACTACTCATTTAAAATGAAACCTGTCATGGCAAGGAAGTTTCAGCCAGCAGGAGATTCTCCCCCATTCTCCCCTAGAATGATTGTACTAGGTAAGGAGAACACTCCATAGCCCAGCGCCCAGGATCCATAGCTCAGGACTATAAGGAAAGCAGAGATATCTCCAGCTTGCTGACAGATGACTGTCACGGAAAAATGCGATGTTGGAAGGCTGGAGCAAAAGGGGCTTAGAGCCAGAGAGAAACATGCTGGACCTGAGGGCAAGAAGGCTAAACCACAGATGTGGCTGATACATTTTCATATCAACCAAGTGTCTGGAACGCAGGTACTAGAATGACCAGGTACTGGGAAGATGGTGGGGAAGCTTGTGTGACCAGTCAGGCCATGGTAAGTCTTGCTACCTGCTCTGTTTTTTCTGGGATCATCTCTTATAGGGCCTGCTTCCCTTTAGTCAATTGGTAGATTATTATAGAGTCACAAGTAGACTATGTGTGAGTGTTCCCTAGGCTTCAGTAGCTTTGCACACAAATGAGACTGTCAACCTTTAGGACAAATTTAGTTTGCTCAACCACATACTCCATGGGATGCTGGTCCTTCTTTTCATAGTCCTGGCCCCCTAGTATTTCTTGGAGTTCTGAGGATGTGTCTTTTTTTTTTTTTTTTTAAGATAGATTTATTTATTTATTTGAGAGAGAGAGAGAAAAAGAGAATCTTCAGCAGACTCCCCTCTGAGTGCAGAGCCCAATGTGGGGCTTGATCTCAGGACCCCAAGATCATGACCTGAGCCAAAATCAAGACTCAGATGCTCAATCAACTCAGATGCTCAAGCACCCTAAAGACAATTTTGGGTGGATGGGGAAATTTGCGAACTGTGTTGAGTAATAGAATCTGGTAAATGATCTATTAGAAGGATGATATTAATGCCATGGAACTCACATGAGGAGATTAACAGGGCCTGGGGAGTTAAGAGAGATGCCATAAAGGAAATGATCACAGAACTCAGGCACCCTTGAGAATGTGTCTTATACGTTTCATGGTCAGTCCAGCTGCATGGAAGCAGTCCCCTGTCTTCTGTGAGCTACTCTTTAAGGGATTCCCCACCAAGTTTAGTAGGTCAGGTTTGAGTTACACGTGACCCTTTCTCTTCCAGGCACACTGTAGGGGATAATGAGGGTAGAATCCAACAGAAGCCATTTATGTCTTTTGCTTACACTGTTCTTTTCTTGTATGCATTCTCCCCAAGTAGTCACACCACTCTTTCTTCAAGCTTCCCTTCTTTTATCTTCTCCTCCCCCATGACCATTGAAAAGGTCAAGTTCATAGAAAGATGTTTTTGTGATGAATGAATCAAAACATACGAGTTAAGTGCAGAACAATCTGATGGCATCTGTGAGAAGAAGGGCCCGAGGGAGTAAATAAGGGGCAGGCCTGGAGACTGACCTGGGAAAGCAGAGCAGAGCCAGGAGAGTGCTGAGAGATGAGGTTACTGGAGATGTGGGAAGAGGACAACGTATGTGCTTCCATAGCAAACCGGGTTTCCCTGTGGCTTGCCTACCACAATTACAGTGCCTTGTAATTGCTCTTTCGGCTGTCTCTCCACTAATCTCTGAGCTTCAGAGACTGAAGTTTTAATATCTGTATTCCCAGAAGCCAGCTCAGTTCCTGATGTATAATATGTGTTCAAACTACAGAAGAATGGTTTGGGCAAAGGTCTGGAGGCGGAATAGGCAAATTGTGAGCCAGGGGTGGTAAACAAAATTGCTAGGTTTGGGGCACCTGGGTGGCTCAGTGGGTTAAAGCCTCTGCCTTCCGCTCAGATCATGATCCCAGGGCCTGGGATCGAGCCCCACATCGGGCTCTCTGCTCAGCTGGGAGCCTACTCTCTGCCCCCCCCCCCCACCTGCCTCTCTGCCTACTTATGATCTCTGTCTGTTAAATAAATAAATAAAATCTTTAAAAAAAAATTGCTTGGTACAAAATTATTCAGATGTGTAGGGAAACGACTCTCATAAGGTAGGGTGACACCTTGATGGTTAGCTTTGAGTACCTGGATTTTAATTAATTGTGAGTCAGAAGCCAGAATAAATCCTTTAGTGTAAACCCAACAACAGAGTTTGAGAATTAATTTTCAGGTGTGTTTAGAATGTCTGGGTGAAGGGACAGCAGGAAAGAGGCTCCTGAGGGACTCACCAAGAAGGTGTTATAAGAAGTCAACATAGGACGAGAGAGGTAGGAACTAAAGGAGCATTTATGGAAATAAAAGAGGGGAGCTGAGGGGGATGTTGAATGAGCAGGAACCAGGCTGGACTGCATGAAAGACTTACAGATGTGGATTCATTCATTGACTCCTTTGTCATGAATTCATGTATGTTTTCTTCAGTTTTGGGTTGTGCCAGGGTCCTTGCCAAGTGCCGTTCTCTGTTGACTGTCAGACGACAATGACGGCACACACCCCAGCCAGAGTGTGACCATGCAACACAGAGTAGACTTAAGTTTCAGTCTGCTCTGGTTCATGTCCAAGTTCTGCCTGTGTGCTTTTTGGCAATTTCTTTAACTTCTCTCAACTTCACTCTCCTCATCTGCAACATGGGGATGATGACCTAGCCACAGAGTTATTGTGAGAATTGCTTGAGCTAATACACAGAGCAAACCAAGGCTTGTGAGCATATAATAAATGCAGAGGTCTTACGTACCTGTCCATGTGCTAGCAAGTGCTGTGATATTAGAATACCCACACATAGGGAAGATCCCATCTTGTCCCCTAGCACCCTAAATACAATTTGGGTGGATGGGGAAATTTGCAAACTGTGTTGAGTAATAGAATCTGGTAAATGATCTATTAGAAGGATGATATTAATGCCATGGAACTCACATGAGGAGATTAACGGGGCCTGGGGAGTTAAGAGAGATGCCACAAAGGAAATGATCACAGAACTGGGTTTTGAAAAGGAGTAGAAATTTGGAAGATGAGAGGAGGGAGGAAGAAAAAGAATTTCAGACCAAAGGTACAAGTGTACAAAAGGACGAAGAATGGTGACACACCTTCCTTGCAGTGCTATTGTAGGGCTGAACTGAAGCACGACAGGTGCACTGCACAAGGATGGGCAAAGTGCACAGTAAGCACTCAACAAATCAGCAAACATCAGCTTCCTCCCTGCCTTTGCTGGATCTCAGCTGTATCTTCTCTGGACAACTTATAGCTCAAACCAAGAAAGGAGAGAGAAAGAGAGAGAAGAAAAGAGAGGAGAAAGAAGGCAGGGGCTCTAAGACCAAGGATTTTATGACCCTGGTTAATGAGTGAATGAAGAGGGAGCAAAGCAAGTACTTGCAAAAGAGACTGACAAAGGTCACTCAGGGTAAAGAGCAGAAACAAGAGGGTTCATGTCATATAAGCCTAGGAAGGAAGAGTCTTGAGAATGAGTCTGGTCATTTATGTCACATGTAATCAGAGATCAAAAATGGAAGAACATTTCTCAGAACTGCTTCTAGTGGCCTCCAGCATCCTCGTCAGTGGTTGCCATGGTAACTTCTGCAGCCACTCTAAGGGGCCTTCTCTCCAGTGTCTACTCAGCTCCAGAAACGTTTCTTCTTCTCCTGGCATCCCCACCGTCCTCTGCACTTTCCTTCCTCCCCAGGTTCATGGTATAGGCAGATCCTAGAGCGGGGGGATCAAAATGGCACACTGCTCTACCCAGAACCATCCCACAGAACAAGCCACTGTTCCAGGAGATCCCGCCCACATGAACTTCTCATGGTTACGGAGTCCATGCAGAAGAATGCCCCCCATCCCCCACCGAGGAATTTGGTAACTGAAATAAAGTAAAACAAAGCCTTCCCATGTTATTGTTGCTGGGATTGGTCTTCAAATTACCTATTGGTACAATTCTCCCAGGAGATGACCTTAAAGGACTCAGACCTCAAATATTTAATGATAAATAAATAGGGTTGTCAAGATAAAGTCCCATGAGACTGGGTCATTTGCAAAGGCACTGGTAAGTAATGAGACCATATTAAACTACGAAAATGTCCATGTATACCAACACCTATAACAAAGGAGCTTATAGTTCCTAAAAACTACAGATCCATAGGTCTTCCTTTGCTTGAATTGTATGCCAATGCATTAGAATATGGGCTCCCTTTGCTTTATTTACAGCCAAAAAGTAAAATAGAATAAAATGGAAATTACCCTGGAAAGCACAGAAATACAGTGGAAAAGACAAAAAAATAAGATCGGAGGTTTCCTTTTCTCATGTGTCTTCTTTGCGTCATATTTTCTAAAACTTAGTGAATCAAATCTGAAGAACTTACTCCAAAAAAGTAGGGTAAACTCCTATGCTAATGTTTAATTTGCTTTTGGTTGATCAGTACTTTAAAACTTGGAGCAAAATGGACTTAAAGATAAAAGATGAAAGGGGGTCTTCATATAATTTTGGTGGAGAAATAAGGCCAAAAGCAAATAGTTAAGGAAGAAATAGGTTGGGGGAGGAGGGAAGCCACAGCTAAGAAACTGGCAAACAGAGTAGTGAGGATGGAAATCTGTGCTGTGTAAGAGACATTCTTGCCTCTTCATCAGGGACCGGGCTGTGTTGTCACTGTGGTTCCCATGCTGCTGGGTCTTGCTCTCACCATGCCCAGTAAAACTTGCTACTTGGTCACCCAATAGACTGGTTCTAATCTAGCATCTGCTAATTGCAATGCAGAATACCGATTAAATGGGAGCGCAGAAAGGATGTTCCTCTAAACCCCCTTCCTCTTCACTATCTTCACTATCCTCTGACCCCCACATGAGATCAGGGCCCCCGTTCTGGGCTTGTGAAATACCCCAGGTGTCTCATTCACAACAGCCATCACCCTAGTTGTGTTTGATTACTTTCTATCTGCCTACAAGATGTAAGCTCCAAGAGGGCATGACTCTGGGTGACTGATCCCACCCATATCTGGAGTGTCACATATAGTGTCTCACACAGACAGTGGGTCTTCTGTATATGAAGAAAAGAATAAGCAAGCAATGGAAGAATAAATACTATTTCTAGGCTGTGGAAATTATTACTTCACCCGTCTTTTGGAACAGCAATGGCAGGATGTCATTCAAGTATCAGCTCATTCTCCCCTCCCCTTCTCTTTCCTTTTTTCTTTCTGCTTCTTCTCTTACCACCACATGCTTCACTCCTTACCCCTCCCACCAGCCCCTCAAATATTAAAATAACAACATCCTCAACAACCACAAAATGCATTCTGAGTGTCTGCATCCTGGAGGAGGTGGTGGTGCCAGTGAAGGCTGGATCAGCGCAGCCCACGTCCTCCGCTATGCCTCATGGGGTTTTTGTATAATAGGAACATGTCGATTGGCATGTTCTCAGTTTGGAGAGAGAAGCCATGCCTTGTTGTGGCTTTGAGTTCAGACCAATTTTTCTTAATCTTTGAAGATGAAGAGCCCTATAAGCAAAGCAACTCAAAATGAGCCTAAGTGCTTCAAGCTCTATGCAAGGCAGGAAGAATGCCGTGCGGTGATATTGTTTAGAAAGAGACTTGGTAATTGCTGTACTGGAGAGCCGACATTTGCTGAACTCAATTGTGTGGCGTCCGACTGAGTAAGTTAGCAAAATAAAGACAGATGGCAATGGATTAACTCCAACACGCCCACCAGACAATGGCAGCCAACATGGAGAACTGTGGAGTGCTCTAAAAATGTACTTTCTGGGATAGCTCTCCAAATGCCTCTGTTACATGCCACCTAGTGACTCACCAAAACATTGCATCTTCCACGACCATGTAGACTGAGGACACAGGTTAAGGGGACCGTGCCACACATAGATGGCTTTGTTTAACAGGAAAAAGAGAGAGTGAGAGAGATGGCAGATCATGTGGGACTTGAAAACTTATAGTTTAATGTTCAGTTTACTGAGAAAAAATTCCTTATATGTTTAAGAGAAAAAAATACAAAGAAAGAAAGAAAGAGAGAGGAAGGAAGGGCACAAATCCTGCAAGACAGTTTACTATCTTTCATTCAGAAATACATGACATAAATAGATGCAAGATTTAGGATAGTTTATGCATTTAAAGCCAACTAAAACCTAGGGTGGTGAATCATTCCATTTTTTAAAAATTTATTTAAATTCAATTAGTTAACCATATAGTGTATCATTAGTTTCAGATGTAAGGTTCAGTTATTCATCCATTGCATATAACACCGAGTGCTCATTACATCATGTGCCCTCCTTAATGTCCATCATCCAGTTACCCCATTCCCCCACCCACCTCCCCTCCAGCAACCATCAGGTTGTTTCCTACAGTTAAGAGTCTGCTATGGTTTGTCTCCCTCTCTGATTTAGTCTTATTTTACTTTTCCCTTCCTTCCCCTATGATCCTCTATTTTGTTTCTTAAATTCTACATATGGGTGAAACCATATGATAATTGTCTTTCTCTGATTAACTTATTTCGCTTAGGATAATACCCTTCAGTTCCCTCCACATCATTGTAAATGGTAAGATTTCATCCTTTTTTGATGGCTGAGTAATATTCCATTGTATAGACATATCACATCTTCTTTATCCATTCATCTGTTCATGGACATCTGGTCACTTTCCATAGTTTGGTTATTGTGAACGTTGCTGCTATAAACACTGGGGTATAGGTGCCCCTCTGGATCACAACTTTTGTATCGTTTGGGTAAATACATAGCAGTGCAATTGCTGGGTCATAGAGTAGCTCTATTTTTAACTTCTTGATGAAACTCCATACTGTTTTCCAGAGCGGCTGCACCAGCTTGCATTCCCATCAACAGGGTAAGAGGGTTCCCCTTTCTCCACATCCTCACCAATAATTTGTTATTTCCTGACTTGTTAACTTTAGCCTTTATGACTGGTATGAAGTGGTGTCTCATTGTGGTTTTGATTTGGATGTCCCTGATATTGAGTGACCTTGAGATTTTTTTCATGTGTCTGTTGGCCATCTGTATGTCTTCTTTGGAGAAATGGAACAGACATTTCTCTGTTCATGTCTTCTTCCCATTTCTTGACTGGATTATTTATTTTTTGGGTGTTGATAAGTTCTTTATAGACTAACCCTTTATCTGATAAGATATTTGCAAATATCTTTTCCCATTCTGTCAGTTGTCTTTGGTTTCGTTGACTGTTTCCCTTGCTGTGCAAAAGCTTTTTATTTTGATGAAGTCCCAATTGTTCATTTTTGTTTTCTTTCCCTTGCCTTTGGAGACGTGTCTAGCAAGAAGCTGCTGCAGATGAAAGACCAAAATGTGAGATAGGAATCCATCAAAATCCTAGAGGAGAACACAGACAGAATCATTTAATTTTAAATGCCAGCTCCAATTGACTAGCAGAAGCTCTTTGGCTGGTGTGGGACTGTGAGGTGGCCCCCAGGCTCAGACCTAGCACACTGTGGTCACTGAGGTTGGTCTGCAATGGCTATCGGTGAGGGAATTAGTTGTGTTTGGATGCATATTAGAGACCCATAAGTCAGGCTATGAAATCTCCTAATTTGTTTGATAGTGGTGTTTCACCAAAAACTTTTGTATTTCTCACTAAGGGTAGAATCTGAAAGGTACATAGAACATACAGAAAAGGTGATGATTTTTTAAAGGAAAAATGGAAGAAATAATACAAACAGTTTTGTTAGATTCTACCAAACTACAGTTTTGTTTTTTGTTCATCCATTGTGGAAGGCATTGTTTGGTTAGCAATTTGCATCACTAGCACATATAATTTAAATCTTATAGTCCCTGAATATGTGCAATATGTGTAATGACACTGATTATTCCTAACTATAGGATTTATCTTATGAGTGAAGGCCTTGACAATTTCAGTCAGCACCCCAGTATGCACAGTAGTTGAAGAGAGAATGAGCTTTAGTTTCTGGGCATCTCCATCACTACTACCAAACTGAACTGACACTATTTCTTGTTTCTAGCAGCCACCCGGTTGTGTTTAGGTCAAAAAGAGATTCTTTTCTCTATTGACCCTTAATAACTGTTGGTGACCAGCAAAATGCCATCAATGTCTGCAGATTTGGGGGATTTCCAGTCTGTAAGGTCAGATAGTTCCATGGTTGACTGGTTTGATTCTACCCAACAAGGTCCATGTGTTCTGGGTGAGAGCCTGGGTCCCCAGATGCTACAATTCTGCTTTTTCAAGCAACATTCTCTAGAGATCCATGTCCTTTGAGCTCAATTTATTTTGAGGCAGAAAAGTGTATATAGACAGCAAACTCTGTTCAGACTTTCCTATTTTTAGTTCAATTTAACTCTCATTGATCAACTGAATATTCACCACATGTGCTAGAATTCAAAATCAAAAGTCAGACAAGGATCTAGTTTCTGCTCCATGAGTCACTAACTACACTGAGACCTCTGTTTCCACTTCAGCTGAATGGAAATACTGGGTCAAAGCGAACCTTCTAAATTCCTTTCCCACTCTCAAGTGTTATGGCTTCAGGAAGAGAACAGTTGAGAAGGTAGGACTGGGTTTCAGATTTGATTTCTTAAAGTATGGTTATTTTATTATTTATTATTCAGAGAGAGTTTTGAGTACCCACGGTGTGTGTCGGGAACTAGTCTTGTACAGTGAACAAGACAAAGTTCTTGGCCTCATAGAGCTTATTATAGTCTACTGGGGAAGACAAACAGCAAACAAACAGTAAATATAATATAATGTGCCAGATGATGAGTGCTATGAAGAAATAAAGCAGAGTAAGGAGAGAGAGTAGGAAAGCAGCCAGGGAAAGCATCTCTCTAAGAAAGAGGTGTCTATCCCGACTGATGAGAGGGAGAGTGCTCTGTGAGGTTCCAGGCAGAGGTGGGTGCAAATGTGAAGGTTCTGAGGGGAAAACAGGCTAGGCATGCTTGAGGAAAAGCAGGGGGGCCACTTACATAAATAGTTTATCCATTTCCATGTGTGGCTAACCCATTTGGGGTGCCTAGAAGGGTACCCCAAAGCATCTTGTGAACATCTGTGTGCCAGGCATTATTATCTCTGGGACACAGAGATAAAAAGTGAATAATGACATCACTACCTGTGTAGAAGTCCACATTTTAGTGAAGAGTCAGACCTGATAGAGAAAACTCCAATATTAGGAAAGAGGGGCCATGACTGAGGTCATGGCTGAGGGATGTGGGAACTCAGTGGAGAAGATAATATTTAAGCTGTGTCTTGAAGGGTAAGGATGAGTTGGACAGGCTGAAAATGAAGGATTAGTGTTTACAAGGGCAAGGTCATATATAAAAGGCAATGTGTGATGTGGGAGTTGAGGTCCAAGTTGAGTGAAACACAGGGTGACAAGAAGCCGTTACTAACAAAGTCAGGAAGGTTTTTGTGTCTCCTCTGCTTTGACATGAACTTCATTTTTGGACTTTATCCTGCAGGCCATGGTCCCCAATATTCACTCTTAAGGACTCCATTTTTATACTGTCTTCCCAATCAATCATGTCTTCATAGATTTATTTTTAATCTTCCCAAATACCACAATTATTAAGAAGGAACTAATTGTTTCCCACTTTTTAAAAAAGCCATCGAACTTCCATGACTTCCAGTCAGAACCATGGATAAATATGAGACACAGCATGTTACCAAACTGAGTTGATAAAACATCATTCTGGAGAAAAGGAGCTCTCCTATTCAGTGATCCATGCCATGGGGTATATTGTTCAGATATAGAACTTTAGCTGCTGTATCAGACAGCTCCCCCCCAACACAATCTCAGTAGTTTAATACATAAAGGTTTATTCTTGCTCAAGTGAGGTCCACTCTGGATTGGGAAGCACCCCCTCCATGTTGCAGCAAAGCCACTGAGAACACTTCTTCCAAGGTTCCTGGATCAGGGGAAGGCAGAGCATGTGGAAGGCACCCCATCTCAACCTGGAAGTCAATCCATTGGAGAAAACTACTCACATGAACCAACCTAACCTCAGAAAATGGTAGAACACATGAGGATGCATGCAGAATATTTGTTCATCATTAACTGACTCTGTCACATAGAATAAATGCACAATTTTGCTCCTGGAGTTTTTAGGAGTTCAGGGTAGCATCTACTTGAGAACCACTACTCTGGGCAACAGGAAGTAGGGGAATGACAGGATTGGTTTCTTTCTCAGAAAGATCACATAGGTGGTTTATGTGATCTTATGAAAGATCACATAGCTTCAAAGAATGGACTATAATGGGTAGACTGGAGGCAGGAAGACCAGTTTGGAGGCACTAGATCCAAAGGGAGGGAGGATTGAGGGCGTGGCCCAAAACACTGGCAGTGGGATGGAACAGGGGAATGTTCTAACAATAACCTGGGATACCTGGGATAAAACCCTTCGGTGTTGGAGACCAGATATAACGCCCAAGGGAATTGGTGGTGTCAAAGTTGGGTTTCTAGGTTGGGTGAATTAAAGACACTATCACAGCAACAGCATGAGTCAGAGCGGAAGGCAGGGACTCCTTCAGAGTCGCAGGTATAATGGCAGCCAATCATCTTTCTTTTTCCTTCTGACCTAGTCATTTGCCCTACCCCCTCCCCACCCAAGAAAAGACCTTAGTCACAGCCTGTGGGAATTCTCAAGCCAAGGCACCAGAGTTAGGGCAGGTCTAGCTTGAAGTTTCAGAGTCCAACCCAGGGATCATAAGCTTTGTTACTCTACCCATCCATGTTGAGATGCCCTGTTAAGTGTCTGAGCCACAAGTGCTATCACTCAGTCCTCCTTCTATTCTTTTATTCACTTCCTTCAACAATTTATTTCCCTCCTGACCTCTTACCAATTATCCCCACCAACCTTTCCAATTTGTACCAACCATTATAGCAATCTGCTACTCACTCTGGGAAAATAGGGATCAAATGCATCTGTGCACTTCTTGTTCAGAAACCCAGTCTTTCCTGTCTCCCATTAAACAGTAATCTCAACCCTGGAGAGACCATACCTTCCGAACTGTTATGAACTGAACAGAGCCTGGGGGTGGGCAGTGAATCCCACCCTTTTCAATAAGAGGTTACACTCATTACTGAAGTTGGTGCACTCTGGACATCAGAACCTTGGAACACAAAAATCAACAGCATTCCCTTGTTTGAAGCATCAGCCTCTTAGCACAATCTGATGTGATATGGCTTCCTTGAACTTTGCAGACAATTGAAAAAAATCACTTGAGCAGAATTAAAACCACACTTAGGGATAAACTATTTGGTTTCCTCGAAGTTTATTCCATTTGTTCACTACAATAAACTACAAATCAGGACATGGCTATTATCATGGACAGCAGAGAACCATATGCACAAAACAAGAAACCTTGGTACCTGGGTTCTACCTCTGTGGAGTACTACATATTACAGGGCTTCCCGGCCCTCATCTGAGAACTAGGGGTCATAAGAAGCAAATGGCTATGCTGCTTGTGGATTGTGCCTGTGATATGTAGAGAGTCAAGTATAGGCCATGCTCAGTAAAGGGTAGCCAGTACTGTGGTTACTACTCGGTTCCCTTCCTTATGGCATTGGTGTTGCAATCACAATGTCTCTGCCCTCCTTCCTCTCCAGGTCCCCTTGGCTTTGACCATTCTGATTTATATCATGCACTGATACCCATGCATAGCTCACATGAAACCTTGCCTGTCTCCTTGCTAGTAGTACTTTTAAAGCATTCTCAGGATTTTGCTCAAAAGTTGAACTTAAAAGTACAGAGCCTGCATCGACTGCTTTGATATATACAGTCTCAGTTATTTATATTTCCATGTGCTGCTCTGTGAGACTGTGCAAATACCGAAGGAGAGACTGGCTTCCAATTCTCCAAGAGCTGCCTGGGAATATGGCCTTGTGGTAGAGGAAGCCGAGCCAGCAGATGCTCCTTTGCCAGAAGTTCAGGAAGTCTCCCTGCCTTTCAGTGGGAAGAGAGAGAATTTCAGCTTGAAATGATTACACTGCTTAGAGATCACTTACTTCTGGATCTGATCTTCGTGTTACCATTAACGATCCATGCTAGCTGTAGAAGCTGGGGTTAAACCCAAGACTGTTGTTTCCTTGCAGCTGATGTGATCTTCACCCATTTCTCAGTGTTGGCCTGTGTGGAGCAGCAACTCCGTGGCTATGTGCGTGGTGGGAAGTACTTCAGTTCCTATTTGCCATGTCCCATACATTCCCAACATAGTTCAAGAGTTCAAAGCAGCTCCACATCCCCTTTTGAGGAAAGATTTGTAGGACTATACCCAAACAGACTGTGTCATGGCATCCTTAGTGTATTTTGGCGTTTGAGTTGCCTTCCATCTTGCAAATGTTTGACCAGAGCATGGCAGTAACCACACACACACAAAAATAAGAGAGAGGAAATTACATCTTGGGAGAAATAGCATGGCTGGAGGGATGGCTAGAATAGTAGAAAAGCATATGGTGAAGCAGGGAAGGAGGGGGAAATGTGCTACTGCGGGCTGAATTGTATCACCTAAATTCATATGTTGACGTTCTAACCCCAAGAAGGTGACTGGATTTGGACATGGGGTCTTTAAAGAGGTAATAATGTCGAAATGATGTCATTTAGATGGGCCTCAATGTAACATGACTGGTGCCCTTATAAAAGAGGAGGTGAAGACAGCCACATACAGAAGGAAGACAATTAGAAGACACAAGAAGGAAACGGCCATCTACATGCCAAGAGGAGAGAGAGGCCTCAAGGAAACCAACTCTGCTGATACCTCCATCTTGGACTTTTAGCCTCTAGAACTGTGAGAAAATGTTTCTGTTGTTTTAACTACCCAGTCTGTAGTATTTTGTACCAAAAGAAACAGATACAAATGCCTTACTGATATTTAGCACCAAGTGAATATTTCACAAATAAAAAAGTTTAGGAAAGCTTGGATAAATAACTATGCATCTCTAAATTATTGTGTGTTGGTATGTTGGTATTTTATATATATTTAAAGGCTCCTATCTATCTATCTGTCTGTCTCCTACTCCTGAAATGCTTGCTCAAGTTTAAATTGTTCAAGATCTTGGGGTCCATCTCACTCAAATCACACTCAGACCCCCTCTTTTAGAGAAGAGACACTAATTGTGTAATTCTCAAACTCTTCAGGTATTTCTAAAAGCAGATAAGAATGGATGCAGTAGTCAATTAGCCTGGAAAGGGAGCCCAAAGTAATCTGACTCTTTTTAAAGTCAGGTTTATTGAGATATAGTTTACATAAAATAAAATTACCCCTTTAAATTGTATAGTTGGTTAAATTTTTACAAGTATATGTAATCATGTAACCACCATCACAATCAAGATATAGAACATTTCCGTTGTCCCAAATTTCCTCGTGCTCCTCTGTAATTTCCTTCCTTTTCTCCCAACCCCTGGAAACCACTGATATGAATTTTATCCCTATAATTTTGCCTTTTACAGAACTTTTATCATATAAATGGATTCATGTGATATGTAGCCTTTTATGTCTGGCTTCTTTCATGTTTTTGGAAGTATATTATTTTGATTCTAAGATTTATTTGAATTTTATATGCAATGCTGATATATATACATATATAAAATATATATGATATATATTCAATGAATATTTATATGCATATTATATTTGTATATTTATATATTTATTTATAACATATTTATATGTGCATTATATTTATATGTATATGTATATTATATATAATATATTTATATTTATTTATATGTATATTATATATACATATATATATATAAGATGCTGAATAATATATCCATGTTTGTTTTAGTACTGAAATACCTTTGAACCTACTTACCTAGTTAGGTTACTTAAGTGTGACATAATAATAATTAGATAAAATTAATACTCCATAAAGGTGCCCCATTTACTAATTTAAAAATATTACTACTAATTACAAAGATGTTGGTTGCAAGACATGTCCAGAAAAGTTCAGAGATACTCATTAAATACTGATAAAATATGAAACGGGAGTAACGAGTAATGAGCCTTCTTACCTTTTTACCTTTTACCAGAGACTGAGATCATAAATGCCTTCTTGGGGTTTTAGAGACAACAACAGTATACATAAAATAAAAGGAAAACATTTTTTAAAAGATTTTATTTATTTATTTGACAGAAATAAAGATAACAAGTAGGCAGAGAGGCAGGCAGAGAGAGGGGGAAGCAGACTCCCCACTGAGCGGAGAGCCTGATGTGGGGCTCAATCCCAGGACCCCAGGATCAAGACCTGAGCCAAGGCAGAGGCTTTAACCCACTGAGCCATCCAGGCACCCTTGAAAACATTTTTAAGAAGGAAAAAATATCCAAAGAGGTCACAAAATCATCTCAACAGTGATACATCATTAAAACACACTGAGGTCCAGGGGTGCCTGTGTGACTCAGTTGGTTGAATCATGGGGGCTCCCTGCTCAACGATGGGTCTGCTTCCCCTTCAGCCTCTTCCCACTCCTGGTCTCATTCTCTCTCTCCTTCTCTCAAGTAAGTAAACAAAGTTTTTAAAAAACAAACAAAAAAACAAACATGCCAAGGTCCTGAAGTTTACAACTGTCTGGATAACAATGGGAGTGGCTAAGGGGGCTCTACTGTGTCAGCCAGTACCAACCAAACCACTTCCTCACAACTGGAGGCTTTCTAGTTGGTTGTTTCCCTGGACTATAGCCTACCTAAAGCACAGGTTTCATACCTGTCTCTAGATTTCTAATTAAAAAAATAGACAGTGGCCCAGTAGATTAAGCGTCCCAACTCCTGATTTCAGCTCAGGTCATGATTTCAGGATCGTGGGATTGAGCCCCATGTCTGACTCCATGCTCAGCACAGAGTTCGCTTGAGATTCTCTCTTGGTCTCCCTCTGTCCCTCCCCCACCTCTCTCTCTATAAAATATATAAGTAAACAAAATCTGGGGGAAGAAAAGTTCTCACATGAAAGCAGTTCTTTTCATGCAAGAGCCAGGTTTTGGATGAGATAAACAAATAGAAGGAGGGGAAGAAGAGGCACCCACTTGATCAGATGGACAGTATACCTTCTGCTCTTCCCACATTCTTCATAGAATTCTATAATATCCCACTCAAATGTTACCTCATCTGTGCTTCCATCGTGGCCCATTCCCTAACTCAAAGCATAATGAGTTACTCTCTCCTTGAACCTCTTATAACACTGTGTACATAGAGTTCTCACATTTTATGGGAAGTAGTTCTTTATGTGTCCCCTGATATTCTTTAATGAACTTGAAGACACAAGGATTGTCTTCTCTCTCTCTCTCTCTCTCTCTCTCTGTATTCCTAGATCCAGGCATATGGCAAATTCTCAATGAATATATGCTAAATGTATATATATGTATATGCTTATAATATAGGATATACCACATGTCACAGATTCACCTCAATAGGACTTTGGAGACTAAGAACTGGCCTATGTGGATGAAAAGCTAGTCTCCATTTTAATTTGTATATCAGGTCTTGTGTTTCCTGCCAGTCTGCCAAGCTTTTGACCCAGATTCTTTCTCTGAGCCTATTTGCTTGATCCAAGTGCAAATAGAATCCTGATCTGACCCAGATCCACTGCCTCTACTCATTCTAGCTCACCAGGGTCTCCTGTTTTGGCCTTATCTATGAAACCTGATGTGTGACTGAGATTACCCTGGTGAAGGGTCAGGTGGGGCAAGCTGGCACTGCAAGGTTCCAGAGTGACATCTGATTCTCCTGCCTGTCTGCGAGGCAGCTAGGTGGGGACAGGGTGGGCAAAGCAGAATGAGCCTTCATAGGCACATAAGCCTCGAGTGTCCATGTGCTCCTCACAGTGAATCCCAAGGCAGGAAACAGGTGCAGACATGGGCCAGAGTAGAGCCCAGGAAGGAGGAGATTGTTTGGTTGGGATATATTGCTTGTCCCCTCTGGCTGTGACCATTCCATTAAAGAGGTGTGGATGAGACTGGAACAAGTGTACAGGGAAAAGAAAGAGGGTTAGATTCTATTTAGACCTAATTAGGGCCCTGCTACTCCACATACTGTATTGAATAGTTGGCCCCAAATGGTATACCTACATACTAACCCCTGGTACCTGTGAATGCAAAACTATTTGGAAAAAAAGTGTCTTTGCAGATATAATTAAGGATCTCAAGATTTAAGGTGAGCCCTATATCTGATGACAGATATCCTTAACAGGGAGAGGCAGAAGAAAATTTAGGACAGGGACACACATAGGAAGGAGGGAAGGAGTCAAAATGTGAAGGTCATGTGAAGACAAAAACAGAGACTCCCAGGGCTCCCAGGAATGCTTGGACCCACAAGAAACTGGAAGAGGCAAGGAAAGATTTTCCCATACAGCCTTCAGAGGGAGTATGGCCTTCCTCATGCTTTAATTTTAGGCTTCTGACTCCAGAGCTGTGGAGTATGAATTTCTGTTGTGTTAAATCACTGAGTTTATGGTACTTTATTATGGCAGCCCAAGAAAATCACTACACTTCTCCTTTACTTGTGTATCAGAGAAACAGGTATACATGGCAGTGTTTGGGCCCATGAATGAGGTTTTCAGAGGATTAGTGAGAAAGGCAAGGCACAAGGGAAGTGACTGGCTCAGAATCACAGAGAAATAGCTCCTTTTCTCCCAAAATCATCAGTAGAGACCAAAAACATCCACAGGAAAGAAGTTTCTATTATTCAGTGAAGTTCACTCTAAGAAAGTATCTTCCACTTATAGTAATAGTCATAGTAATAGAAATAATAATAATAATGACAGAGAGCATGCCATATGTCAGGCACTGTGTTAAGTGTTCTACATAATATCCATTTTTCCACTGAGAAAGTTGAGGCTTAGGATGATGAGGTAAACCCTTATACAGTACTTAGTATATGCCAAGCCTTGTTCTAAGAACTTTACAATGGTTAATTCCATCCTCATAATAACCCATGAAGGAAGAATTATGTCCATCTTACAGATGAGGATACTAAGACACAGAGAGGGTACAACATATGTCTAATGTCACATAGCAAGGAAGTAAAGGAGCTAAGATTCAGATCCAGCTGGCATTCAAATCTTTGTCCCAAAGGCTCTTCTCTTAAAGTTATCCCATAGTTATATGTAATAATAATAATAATAATAATACTTAAAAAAATAGGGATTTGAATGCAGGTACGTCTGATCCCAAATCACATGTTTATTCCATAAGCTACACTACCTCTTTTAAAAAATGAGAATGAAAATCCCATTGTGAACAATGGTCCTGCCCACATGACCATCTCTGTCTGCCCACTCAGTTTCAGGCTCTGAAGATCTTCACCTTGGAGGCCTGATTTCTCCCAAATACTTACACAATCTTGAGCACAAAAGCCAACACATATAAAAGCTCAAGCCCACCTCCAGGGAGAGACTGGCATTGATTTTGTGGGTTAGTCTCTAGGAGGTTGCAAGAGAGCCTTCCCCAACCCCTTCTCTGCTCCTTCTTTCATACTGTCCTGTCCATATTTACCCAGTTGTGTGAATGAGGTTTTTACTGTTTCAACAAATGTTTATCAAGCATTTATTGTATTCTATGCAATATGGCAGTGCTAGAGACAGAGTAAAGGCCTAGGCTCAGGCAAGGCATGCATAGTCTCCAATTCAGAGTGATAGGTGCTATCAAGGAAGAATAATAGTAAGTAACAGCCACTATTTTTAGAGTGCTTATTATGTGTCAGTCATTATACAATCCTCCTAACACATGGTGCCCTGGCTTACCACAGGAGGGTCACCTAACCCAATCTTGGGAAGTCAAGGAAGGCTTCCTGGAAGAGTTCTGAGGCATCAGTGGAAGTTAGCCAGGTAAAGAAAAGAAGTCAGGGAGAATGGTCTTCCAGGAAGAAACCTGAAGCTAAGAAAGCACATAGTATATTTTATAGAAAAGGAAGTAGCTTAATATAGTTGAGGGGAGAGCAGGAAGTAGGAGTAGTAATAGATGTGGTGGGAGAAATATATCTGCAGGTAAAGATCACCTTGGCCTTGTAAACCAGAATAAAGTTTTATTAGTCCAGCCAGACTGGAGACCTCCCTATGGGCACCTGTCAGCTGGGACCCTTAACATCTTCCCCCTCTTGCTGAATTCCCTGTCCCTGGGGTCTTGCTTCCAGGTGGATGGACAACCCAGAGTTACACCCATAGCTCCTCATCTGACTACAGACATCACCCCAAAACTCCTTGTATATTGACCCTGGCCTTAATGGCACTCAAGTTCACTGCCCCTTATAGACACCTCCAAATTGATGGTTGGATACAACCAGCCCTGGAAAGCAGATCCATAAAAAAGTTATTCCTCTATCTCTGGCTCAGCTGCCCCTTCCTCCTCAGTTTCTGGTGCCTTAGAGGGTCTCTGAATGCTTCATGAAGATGTCCACCATCTGAAGATTAAGAAGAGATTCAGAGCTGTGTCTTAGTGAAGACTACACAACTGGTCGGTGGGAGGGGACCCCAGCCTCCTGACTCTACATCCACAGTTTTGATCAAGAGCAAGGGCTTTGGATACATGTAGCTTGTGTCTGAACATTGTACTGCTAAGCAGTAGCTGGATGATTGGTCTTGGAGCACGTTACTCAGCTTTCCTAAGCCTTGTTTTCCCCAGCTCTAAAAAGCGGTAAAATTTCTCCCCCAAAAGTACTTTAGTGGGAATTAGAGAGTGTGTATAAAGAACCTAGCACATGGCCAGGCATTTAGGAGACTTCTATCATGAAGATTATAGTGGATGCTGTGGTGCCACAGCAGATTCCCCTTCACGTCTGGAGCATTCATTCTCCTGGCTGCTGAAGGCTCCCTCGGCCAAAAAAAGCGTTCTTGCCCAAGGTCATGACCCTTTTCTGTGGCAGCCCACATTCAATGACAGGTTGATGTGGGAATACAAAGTCTGGTCCCCAGTTCCTCAAAGGGTCATCAGAAGAGTCTCCTTCCATCGTCAGAGTTCCTCCTGAGATCAGCTGAGGTCTTTGTTGCCACTGCATGTGGCTCAGCATCTTCCATGCCCATTACCTGAGCTCTCTCACAGCTACTCCTCCCTGGAGCACTCCTGGATACATTTTCTTCCTGCAAATCTCAGAGTCTTAGATTACCCAAACTATAATGATGAGGAGGAAGATGGTGTGACAACTGTACCTGACTGCCTTTAAAGACCAAACCTGTGCTGGTATTGATAAGAATATTAAAATGGTGGCAAATTAAGTTACTGGGTTTTATTTCTTACTTATTCTTGAGTAAGTTATTTCTTTATTTGAAGTTCCTATTAGAAAACAAATACACAAACTCAAATTTCACAAGTATGTATGATTTATAAAAGTGTGATATTTCTTTAGTAAGGACCCAGCTTTCAAACACTGATTGTTCTCAGTAAGTCACACGTGTGACCTAGGAAAGATTTATCTTCTTTTTTAGAACAGCAAACCAAACAACAATCAATTCATGAATTCAGTTATGACTGCTGTTGCCTGTTTTTTCTTCAAGTCTAAATAATATATATTGGAAACTCTATTACAAGGCTTACTAAGAGTATAGGATCATCTGGGCAGACCAATATTCTGATAGAGTTGTTACATTTCCACACATGCTTTATGAATTTTTAATGAATTAGAACATTGTAAAACATATTTAACACTAAAAGTCTGCTGTTCAGAGTTTAATTTTATTTTTGATAATTCCAAAGGCATTTGACATTTGAAAGGTTATCACTGCATTATATATGTGCAGAGATAAGTTCCTAGAGAATGGCAGGTAGCCAATTTTAATCTGTGTTGATGATTACGATATACATGATATTTGCATACATTTATCTTGTTAAATATAAATCTGAGACTATTATAAAAATAGGTAATTGGAATATAGCTGTTCGTGGCACAGTAGGGAACTCATTTGTTTGAGTGGGATTAGATAGACTGATTTTAAATTAAGATAAAATTTACATACACTGCACATTTGGTACAGTTTGATGAATATTGAAACCTGCCCATAACCTATGTCATTAACAAACTGATCAAGATATTGAAAGTGTCCAATGCAGGGATTATGTGGGAAAAGTCTTCTGGATTTCTGACTGTTCTTGACAGCATGTCCAACTTCCCCAGAGAGCTGGTCAGCTGCTGGATCCTGGTGCCTGCTTAACCCTTCTCATCTCCATTGCTTCTGGCAACTTCCATTGGCATTCATTGGATCTTTCCTATGCTTAACTTCATGGCACAGAGTTGTCATCAGACTGGAAGCGACTTCTTTCATTTTCACAGACAAGGACTGTTTCCATTTTTTCCCTGAACGTACATGGTGATGAGATTTCTCCACTCCTTGCAGGAGCTCTCTAAACCTTTGTTCATGAGTCTTCCCAGCGCAGTCCTGGTTAATGAGTAGGCAGCAAGTCATATGCTTTGCTTTTATAGATGGAAAGCTTGAAGCAAAGTGAAGTTAAATGGCTTCCTGACCAATGAGACTGACACTGACTCAGAATTATATGGCCAAGTCTGTGCCATAGGTTTGTTTTATTTCCTCCAGCAGGAAGAAGAAAATGGTAGAGTTCAGGAGGCAGTTATCTCTTTAAGGCTCTCTATTTTTCTTACCTCCACTTGAGATGTTACTCCACAGTTCAGGGGTGGGACAGAGTAGCCTGGAGGGAGTCATAGTAGTGGGAAGAGATAAGGATTTGTTGTGAGAAGCCCTGAGTTTTGGTGATATTTTTAGAGATTAGAAGTAAAGGAGAAAGAACCAAGTGTTGAAGATGGTCTGAACAGTGGTTCCTCAGGGCACCTGGGTGGCTCAGTCAGTCAAGTGTCTACCTTCAGCTCAGGTCATGATCCCAGGGTCCTGGGATTGAGCCCCAAATCAGACTCCAGGCTCAGTGGGGAGACTACTTCTCCCTGTCCTTCTACAGCTCTCCTTGTTGTGCTCTTTTTCTCTCCTGAATGAATGAATGAAATATTTTAAAAATACCCAGCAGTTCTTAACACTTCTTGCAGTTTTATCCTTAGTAGCTTATAGTGGTATATTTTTTAAAAGATTTTATTTATTTATTTGACAGAGACAGAGATCACAAGTAGGCAGAGAGAGAGGGGGAAAGCTCTCTGTTGAGCAGAGAGCCAGATATGGGTCTCAATCCCAGGACTTGAGATCATGACCCGAGCCGAAGGCAGAGGCTTTAACCGACTGAGCCACCCAGGTGCCCCTATAGTGGTATTTTTAATTAGACTCTTACACTATCAAAAATATGGCAAAGAAGTTTATAAAGAAGTCATTGAATTTTTTTTTTTTTTAAGAAGTCATTGAACTTTGTAAGAAATCCCCTTCCCCACTCCAAACATTTCTCCCTCCGAATGTTCTTTATGTTAACTGATTGGCTTTGTTGAAATAGCCACATTTAGTTCTTAGGAGAAATATATGTTTAGAGGCTTAGGAAATTGCAACAGAGAATTTTCCATGTTTTCAGCAATGGGAGGTGTAACCACCTAGTGTGTTAAATTTTGTAAAAGGAACTGTGGAGCTGGCTTTGCCCCTGCCCAACCTCTCCAAATAGAGCCAAGAGACTGAAGCAATTGGAAATGGTACCACTCTCCAGCTGTTCTTATTGGCTGGCTCACAGTTCACCTCATCTCCTTAGCATAATGACTATGCTGTGGGATTTGACAGTTGCAACATCGAATCTGCCTCAAAGGCTCTTTCTCGATTCCAGGGAGTTCCACTGGACTTCCCTTAGATTGGTGTAAGATCTAACCACAACTTTAATTATTAGTCTTCTTAAGAGAACCAGGGAGACTGTCTCTCACACTATGACTCTATCCACTCAGCTATGAATGAACAATCCAGCTCTTTAGAGTAAACTCCCCAAACAAGCTTGACACCCCAAAGTGTGAGTAAAATGACTGTATGCCTTATACATCACTACCTGGGCATGCTGCTCTTATTTTGCTTCTTACAAAATATTTTACATTCATCCCAGCCTGAATTAAACTTTCTCTGGTACCTTCTTCTGACTCATAAGAGCGTCAGCCTAATCCAATGTAGACAATCAAGGACAGTCTTTAGCTATATATCTACAAGAGGCATCATCAAGGTTGCTTAGCAGCAGAAATTGGTTTATGAAAAACAACTTTCTATGAGGAAAGCACCTCCATATTTTTCTGTAGATTCATGTCTTCTTGTCGACTGACTTGCTAACTGAATTACTCTAAAGATTCTCTCCTTATTTGCCTGGGGGGTTGCGGCTAAGGGGCAAAATGCTGGGAAAGACTTGCTATTAGAAAGTGGATGAGACACCTTGAAGCAACCAGGGGAACCATGTTTCTTCTGTTCATAAAACTCTAATTAGAAGTCTGAGAACTCAGGGTGGCTATGTGTCCTTTGCCCTGCTGTCAGGTTTCATTATGGGCTCCTGTGGGATGAGGAAGAAGCTCAGAGAAGAAGAAGGGTATGTGTCAGGCTGGGGATGGGGCCAATCAACCCAGGGAAGGATGTAGACTTGAGTTACTACCTTGTGACCTGAGGCACCACGAGTGCCAAACTCATTTTATTGAACTATCCAGACTAATAGTTATGCTCAGAAAAATAGCAAAGCTACTTGTGTAAGGGAAGGTGTGGGGTGGGGGTGGGGGGGTAGAAATCACTGACGTTTACTAAGTGATTATTATATGGCAGCCACTGTTTCGAGCATTTTTCTGTACACAAAAATCAATGCTATTAGTTTAACACTGTCTTTAAAAACGAGAAACATGGCATGCCTGGGTGGCTCAGTCAGTTAAGAGTCCAACTCTTGATTTTGCCTTAGGGTCATGAGATTGAGCCCTACATCAGGCTCTGTGCTGGGCATGAAGCCAACTGAAGATTTTTTCTCTTCCTCTGCCTTCTGCCTCTCTGCCACCACCCCCCGCCTTCATTCACTTGTGCACTTTCTAAAAAATAAAAAATAAACGAAAAGCCAAGACTTTGAGAAGTTAAATTCATGAGTATGTTACCTGAAAGCAACAGGGATGGGATTTGAAACCTTGCAGCCAACACTCCTATCCACTGCACTGCTTAGGCCTTTAGTCTCAGATGACTATGACCATGGGGGGAATTATGACTGAGTTATCAGATTTTCCCATGTTTCAAAGAAGCCAGTTTACCTGAATTTATTAATGAGAAATTTCTGAATTTTTAAATTGTTGGCAATATCTTTTTTGTAATGTTTATGTAAAACTCATTTCAGGTCAGCAACTGAACGCAGGCTAAATGTGACCAAGGATTACTTCCTTCTTGCAAATCATTAGGTCATTGCTCAACCTGTAACTCTGTGTACATATGGGATAAACCTGGACCAAAGAAGTAGAAACGTAAACAGGAACCCACACCTGTCTCATTGTAGTAAATGCCCATTAAGGTAGCTTTGAAATATTGGGTCATCAGAGGGAGTTTTTCCTAGGCTTTGCGAGTTTCACCAGAAGCCTAGAGAAAACATGGATTTCAGATTTGTAATGGAGCAGAGTCTAGACCTGTGTGTTTCAGCCAGAATGCTGTAGTTCTATGGTTCAAAGAAGTCAGTGGGTTACAAGTGAGCTGGTATACTGGCCCTTTCAGCCTTCGGGGGACTGAGAGTTTCTGTGGTTCAGAAGTCCCTTGGTTGGTCACCTCTGGCCTTAAGTAACTCCTCCTTCCAGTTCACCTCATGTTGCAGACATCGTAATTTTTAAAAATGTGTGCCATGAAATTAAAACAATTAGGAAGCACTTTTGTGGTCCGCTTCTTATGTAATATGGATTGCCCTAATTTACCATCAAGTGTTTTTCTTTTTGATGAATGGGATCTACATCTTTATAGGAATCCTTTAATGGAAATTTTGTCTCTCTCTCCCCCATTCATGGATCTTTTTATTAAAAATTAAATTATTTCAGGGTGCCTGGGTGGCTCAGTTGGTTAAGCGTTTGCCTTTGGCTCAGGTTATAATCCCAGGGTCCCGGGATCAAGCCCCATGTTGGACTCCCTTCTCAGCAGGGAGCTTGTGTCTCCTTCAATGCATGACCGGGCATGGGTACATTAAGTATCTGGGCCCTGGGCCTCCGTTTGCAATGTGAACGGCTGGACCATGCACATCCCCCAAAGCCTCACATGCATTCTAGAACCCGAGCAGTAATTCAAGAAACCTAAGGGGAGAGAAAGTTACAAACACACAGATACACACAAATATTAGAAGTCTCTGGTATGTGAAGTGAAAATAGGCCAAAAAATTAGGATTACGACGAGGATAGAGCAAACTCTGGTACACCAAAACCAGGTAGCATCCTGGAAGTTTGTGATGAAGGAAGTCACATTCCCCACATCAGAAACAAACTTCTTACTGTATACCTCTACAATTTAGAAAAAAAAAATCACAGGGAAGAATAGCTTGCAGGCTGAGAAACATTTGAACATAACAATGTTGTATTTGATCCTCACACAATCCTGGGAGACTGAAGAGCAGAGCCTCTACTCTCCCCATTTTATAGATAAGAAAACTGCATTTCCAAGGTGTTAAGGTCACAAAGTCAAGTTTTGGATTCCAGTCTCAAGAATTTCTGTAATGCTTAAAGAGAGTGGGGGTCAGTTGCATCTTATCACTATGCAGCCATTTCAGAAGCGGAAGCCCTGGGCAAGAGCGTTAGGGACCCACAGGACACACTGTGCCCTTCCCAGGCTGGAGCATAGGACTGTGGTTATGAGTGTCATGGCTGACCTGCTCTGGAGAGGGTTACTCTTAGTATCACCAAAGAGATGTCACTCTAGATTTTGAGTAGCCTGATCAGTCTCTCTGCTTATCCTCTGCTGGGGCTGTGTCCTTGTGGTCACACCTCTAATCAGGCCACTGGTGAAGTCCCTCTTCCTAAATGTCCCAGCGCCACAGTTTAGATGCTTCAGGAAGGCTATGGGATTGAGATGATCGGTGTCTTTGATGACTCTTGCTTTCTTGCTGTGTGCTGTTATGTGGAGCACGATGCAACTGTACCACATTTGCTGCTGTTCAGAATTTTTTTTGTCCATAATAGATTATCATCCCAAAAATAGACTGGTAATATATTCTTGTACATCTGAATTTAATTAAGAACCTTCTTCCTATTGACATGGATGTGGTTTTACTGCTTCCGGTCAGACCAGACAGGGTATGTAAAGACAACTGTAAGCCAATTTCTCTGATCTTTTTAACCGAGGGCCCCTGCTCTGAGATGGTGATTTGTGACTGATTTTCTGACTACAACCGCTCTCTGGTCAGTAGGGAGTATGTGAGGCCTCACAGAAACACTGCTTCCAGGAGTTAAGATTGTCCACTCCAACCTCAGCAGGATCCTCATGGAATGTAGAAGATTACTTAATGTTTAGTATTCTGAGGAGAGTCAGAATCATTTTGTGACTTGAGAGGGTTGGTGATAAGATTAAATCTTCCACACTGTGGTCCATTTCTGACGTGTTTGGCCTATGGAGACTCCAAGGGCACAGCAGAATCCACTTTGTTTTCCAAAAGGACTAACACCAAAAACTCATGTACTATTTTGTTCTGTACATTCTCTGTCTGGTAATACCTCTTCCTTGGAGCTGATGTTGCCTAAAGAATGAGAGAAGGTTTGGGAGAACTGACAATTATTATTATAATTTATTATTTGACAGCCAGAGAGAGAGAGAGAGAGCGCACAAGCAGGGGGAGCAGCAGGTGAGGAGGGGGTAAGCAGGCTCACTGCTGAGCAGAAAGCCCAAGGTGGGGCTCAATGCCAGGACCATGGGACAATGAACTGAGCTGAAGGTAGACACCAACTGGCTGAGCCACACAGGTGCCCCAGAACTGACAATTATTACCGAGTACACCTCCCATACCCTGGGTCCCTCTCCATGTGTGAAGACCATACAGTCTGCACCTGGAGCAGTAAAAGCCTACACCCTTTAACAGCCTCACAGGTGCTCACTCCAGCTATTGGCTCAAATCCCAGAAAACACTTCCTCTTTGGTACATGTCATAATCGGGAGATTATGCCTCTCTTCATCTTCAGGAGTTCACACTATTTAGAGCAGAAAGTCTAGAGGGCAGAGATGATGGGATGATAGCATCCATCTGTCCATTCATTCATACCTCCATTCAGTTACTAAGAGCCTAGTGTGTATGTGTTAAGCTGGATACTGGGCATTCAGTGGTGAACGGAGAAGTCAGGGTCTCAAGAAGCCACTTCTATTTCAACGGAAGAGCCCACAGAACCTCATCTGCCTTCACTTCAGGTGTGTCAGTTATTGCCAAGAGTTTGTAGGTGTTTGGGGGCCTCACCAAGCTTGGAAAGCTCTGGCTCCTCTCTGCTCCTTTGGAGCTTGGCCCTTGGTTGGCCTTGAATGAGAAGCTGGGTCCTCAAAAAGCCAGTGTCAGCACTCTCCGGGTGACTACTACACATGGGAAGGGGCCAGGGCGTGGGGCTCTCTGGAGGCTGTGTCATCCCCGGCTCCAGCCACAGAGGTTACATCACGGAGGGAAGCTGAGCTGTCAGCTTGTTGCTAGGCTGTGGCTATTTATTTTTATAAATGAGACGTGTGCTTAATTTAGAAATCTGCTTTTCCTTTTTCTTTCTTTTTTCCAGCATCATCTGGCTGTCTGGCACCACCGGAGAACTGTATTTCTGACCCAACAAGAGCTGGTGGGCGGATGGGGGCAGGAAGGAGGTTGGGGAGAGGACTGATGCCAGCCTGGCTGCCTCACGGGGAGGCAGAGACACATGGCCATGGCGTTAGCATCCTGTTGGGTTTTTAGACGGGTTCCATGTGTGACATCTATATACTCCTCCCTCGGAACAACACAGTAGGAAGCTGCCCCGGTGCTAACTCTTCTGAATAACCACACACCGGAAGCCAGAGCGACAGAAGGCAAGGCCACAAAAAAGAGGATCAAAGCCAGCCAGCAGCAGGTGACATCTAGACCGCCAGTCCTTTGGATGCAGCTATGTTAACAGGGCCACTTTGCAGCGGTTATTTTGACATGAGGGTATTTAGATCTGGTCTAAAGCCTCATCTGACAAACGTTTGGATTTTCAAAAATAAATGAGTAAAATGGGCATTTTATACTCCTTCTGTGAACTTTCCTCCAGCCCCAGTCTTCGTCCTATTGCCAATCGGACCTCTGGGCATCAAGATGTCTGGGTGAGGAACAGGTGAGGGGAGAGGGTGGTAGAGATTCAGAAGGGGAGAGATACCGAGGATCAGTACTGAGGTCAAGTGAATGTCAGGAATGAGGTGTCTGTCAGAACTGAGAGCGGCTCAGGAGGAAAGGAAGTCAATAAAAGGTCACAGGGAGATGGAACAGAGGTCCTGGGCAGAATGAAGGGTGGGAAGTTGGTTATAAATGTAAAATACAGTGAGTTTGCATTTTTGGCTCACCTGTTTGGAGGCTGTGTGAGAACAGCTGCCTGAGAAAACAGTCTACTGAGGACTCTGAACCGCTCATTTTGGCTCTTCCATGGGCAGTATCTGACTCAAAAATGTCTACACATTTCCCTTGCGGGCTTGTTTGGGCCTCAGTCTCCCCACATAAAATGCAGATGATTATGTCTACCCTTCCTCTCTCCCCACCTTTTGCTCTCCCTGCAGGGGACATGCTGAGGATGAGCTAGCAGCTCGTAAACCGCTCCCAGCCACTTGGAGAAAGGTGCTTCTGGAAACAGAGGGTATTCGTGTATGTGAGTGTTCTGTGAGTCACGGATTTTGGAGTCGGGCGAGTGTAGTCGTTTCTGCCTGATGACTCACGTGCACACGTTGATGCCTCTAGCTGGAGGCATCCAGGATATCGTTCGGGATGAATTCATTCTTGCCACCACAGAGAACTTCATCTCTACCCAAATGCTAATACTTGAGGAGTTTGCACACAGGCACTGGGACATTAGCTGTGACCAAACATGCAAGGAAGCTGGCCTTTCTGCCCGTCCTCTACAGTTTTAGTACTAAGAACTACAGTGGCATGTCTACGCCCAATCATCCACTCCCCTTTGCCAGCAAAAAAAAATTTCTTCCCAATACTTCTGCCATTTGTCAAACTTGCTGAAGTCCCCCCAGAGGCCCTTCCAGTAACTGAAGGCAGAGTGAAGAGAAAATACTCTCTGCCAGGTTTCACTACCTTCTGTGTTGACTTTTTCTATCACAAGGTGAAGCCTCGCTGATTTGGTCCTGGAGCGTCCTTCCAGAATTGGTGCGAGGAGGCAGTGGGGGCTGCGGCTTCAGCTTCCAGAAGCCTGACCTGAGATCCCCATGTTTGGGCAGGGACCTTCCTCTGAGCCCTAAGAATGGAGTGAAGGATGCACAGACCTGCAGCTGGGCTGCCCCAGGCCTACTATCAAGTACATGGCGTCACCAATCCTATTCTAAGAGCCAACATGTCATCTCTTTTGGTACAGTTAATCTTTGTTCCTGCCACCAACTCATCTTTCTTTGTTATTTCTCACCATGTTCCTGCCTTCAGATTTCTGATGGATTCCTTTCTCAGGCATCATGTTTTGATTCCCTCCTCACATTTACTTCCAACTGCCAAGAACAACCCCCTTTCCGGCAGGAAGATATTATTTGGCTTAAAAGACAGCGAGCAGTGGCTTCTCTCCACTAGTATTCTTTGAATTTACGTGGGAATTTATTCTGGGAATTGCTCAGAGTCTCCCTCAAGTCTCTCCCTCACCATCAACATGTTTCAGTCACAGAGTTGCCTTGCTTACATTGTTTTTAACTAGGTAATACTAAGAGCTTTTCTTTTGGAGCCTAGATGGAGGGCACAGCACCCCTCCCCACACTATCACTCCCCAAGGACCTTGGCTGAGCCTGTGTTGAATATTACAATTGGTATTGTTAACGCTGTCACAGACCTGAGTGTTGTCCCCAGTGCTTGCTTATGCGTGAAAACTTGAGTCCTCTCTCAGAATTGTTAGTTTTTCCAACCTTTCGGCATTGAGTACACCTTGAGGGCAGCCCATCCTGAGGGGCTGACAAGCATTCTTTGATTTACCTGGACAGTTGGGTCCAACTGACAGGTCCTTCTCTGGTGACATCCCAGAGGTCTTAATGACACATGCTAATGACCGTGGCTTACCCCTCGCCATGATCTGGGGAAGTTATGTTGCTCCAACCACCACTTTTTAGAGTGATTCAGAAATCTGCAAATGAAGAGACAGGAGGGTCTGGGCACCACCCAAGGCAGCAAACAGGCTTGCTCGGCCTATCGCCAGGTAATGTTCTGAGAGACCCTGAAGGTGTCCTGTCCTGGACTTGGTCTGCCTGGACCTATTGCAAAAAATGGCCTAGTTTCCTCTAGACCAAAGGACATTCTGGCCTCCCAAGCAGAATGCTGCACTTGAAGGTGAGAGAAAGACCTCTTTGCGAGATCAGCCAGCAAGATGCCTGCCGTAGGGCCTAAAACCAGTGGAATGGGCCAACGCTGAGCAATGAGCATCCCTTCCATTTGAAGGTGCTTCCAGATACACGTATGGGCTCCTTTAAGACTGCCCACAACTCTTGGAAGTCAACTGAGCAGGTGTTATTATTGAGGTTTTACCAATGGGAAAATAAGTTCCAGAAATTCCCCTAAGACAGTGGCTCAGCTCCTACCTCCCAGGAGCACTTCATACATGGGGGCTTTCAAAACAGGTTCCTGCTGAGAGTGGCAAGTGTGCATTTCCTGGGTGGGCACTGAATAGAAAGACTGTGGCTCTGGTAGTAATAAATTACAGAGCTCTAAAGGTTGGAAGAATCTCTCCTCTTGCATATCCAGGAGCGCCCCTGCAGCAGGGCTGCATAGCTGAGAAACAGAGAACGGAGCTCAATGTCTTTAAGAACAGTGCCACGCTGAATCTTTCCTGGAAGTTCCCTGTCGTTTTGTCTTGTTTTGTCGACCACATGGACTTCTGAGCAGGTGCGGCCTCAGCTAGTCCTCACTAGCTCTCAGGCCTGATGAGCAGCGCCATAAATGCTCACTTTCGTTGAGCGTGCCTGGATTGACTCGCTCTATAAATTCCTCTTCATGCAGCAGCAGGAGAATCTCCGGAGCACGGGAAGGTAGAGCCAGGACTTCCTGGAATGGGAGCAGGATTCTGGATGCCACATTCCCATCAGTTCTCCTGGGTTCCAGCAGACAGCAGATTGGACTTGCAACCAAGCAGACACATGAAAGCAAACGTGCGCTTCTAACATTTCGTAACCTGCCTCCCACAAAACAGAAGGCACTCTTCCCCTCGCATTATTCTCTGCCTTGTTCTTGACATTTTTAATGTGCTGAGTCTACAGCCGACTTTGCATTCCCAACACCTCCCACTCGAATTGGCTCCTGGTCCCTCCAGGCCTGACGATCCCGGTCACGTGCTACACCCCACGGAACACTCCTGGCTCTCTTTCTAACCAGGCTACACTCCTCACCTTGACATTTAGGGCCGGCTGTTACTTTCCCTCTTCTGCTCCAATAAATCAGCGTCAGTTAAGATTCACTGTTCCCGTGCAGGGTTTGGAGAGACTAATGCTGGGATAAGGGGGTTTTTCTGAATGTGTTGGGGGAAAGCAAGCATTGCCTTTCTGCTCCTATTCCCTGGGGCAACAGTGTGAAACCCTAAGCAGCTGAGTGTGTCTTTGAAGTTCTTCTGCTTAAACCAGACCAAGCCATACTGTCCCTTTCCTGGCTCCTTTCTTGCTGATGGGCCAGGGTGAGTGGCTGGTTCAGCTCGTTCACCTTAGGGTGTCTGGCATGGAATGGAGTCAGCAACAGCCTGAGGGACGCAGAGTCTGGACCAGTTCTGTACCTCCCATCCCCCCACTTCACATTCTGGAGTTTGGGTATAGTCCAGCCTAAGAATGAAGGGAACTCAAATGTCAGATGCTAAGTAATGCCCAAGGATGCCTATGTAGGGGATGATAAAGTCATCTGAGAGAGAAAGGGGAAGGGAAAAGAAAGATAACAAATAGGAGAGAGAAAGAAGGGAAAGGATGACAAAGTACAAAGTGATAGTAATGCAGCAGAGTGGCTGAGTGCCACCTACAATGCTTGGAGTGGCACAAATGCCATCTGTCACCCCTCCCTGTTTCAAAGTGGCACCAGGAGCTGGTGAACACATATGTTTGCTCCAGAGAGGACACACAGCTCAGATTTTAGAACCGTGTTGTCTTCTGTGGTCCCCTGGGGTGGGAATGAGCAAGACCCTACTTACTTAACCAGGGGTAGTCTTGATAAAAGACTGTCAAATGCTTTGTAAAAACTATAAATCCCTTGTGTAAATATAAGATGGTATTTTTTTCCTCCTACTCACCCCAAAACTTGAACACACACTATTAGCACAACCCTCCAAGGTTAATTTTAAGATACTGGTTTAAAATATTTTTAAGGGAAGGGACCATGAAGGCTGGATTAAGCATACTGCCTGGCACATAGTAGGTGTTCAATAAGCTTGTGAAATTGAATGAATGAATGAATGAATGAGTACGAGAGAAATATAATGAACACAAAATTAATAAGATACTTGAATATTTACTGTTACTTACTTTTCAGAAACTTCATGGCTTTTGTTCTGGGCCCCAGGACGCAAAGATGAGTGAGCTCTGCATACACACAGTCACTAGGCGACCTGCAGTTACACACACATACTGAAGGGCTGTTACAAAGAAGATATGGGCAGGGCACAGTGATGGAGATGGTAGACTCTTCCCACGAGCTGCTGAGGCCTCACCAGGCCCTGGAAGACAGAATGGAAGGACAATAGAGGTATGAAACAGCTCTTTGTTTTGGAGAGCTCAATACCTGGGTATGGCTGGTGCAAACCGAAAGGGTGTGTGTGTGTGTGTGTGTGTGTGTGTGTAGAGCTGTGGGGGTGTGGGGAAAGTAGGGGCCTTGGTGTGAGCAAACACAGACAAGATAGAGAGCCTTGAATGCCTCCGGTAACCACCAGCTTTTGCTAGTTAGCATAGGTCTTAGGGTGTCTTTTATAAGACCGAACCGTGGTAATGGTAGGTTTCACTTACTGAAATCTTCCTGGGAGGCTGAAACTTCATGCATAAACTATTGCTTGGTCACTGGGGAGTAGGTGGGTGTCTCCATGTTTCCTTAGCGCCTCCAGGCTGATGGGAGAGGGGAATGATCTCTGATGCTCACGTGACATCCAGTCTGTATTCCTCTCTGCTGTGAGCTGCCTCAGCACAAAATCTCCCTGGTCTCTGAGCAGACTGAGCACAACAGAGCTTTACTCTGTATGTATGTACCTATAGATTTACATATGGATGTATATATATGTATGTAAGGATGGATGGACGGACAGACAGATTGGTGGACAGGGAGATATTCAGAGTCCTACAAAAGCCTTTATGCCCCACCACTCTCTCCTAAGGGGGCAAAATTCATCTTTACCACCAGTACTTCTCATGAGCCTTGTAGTCTCTCACAGGCCCAGAGCCCAGAAGCAATCAGTCTGGAATGAAAGGAGACAAGGCTGGAGCCTCCATCCAAAGAACTTAGAGGGGAGCCCAGACAGCGCTTATCGGGAGTGAGGGCAACATGGGCTGTGAGGCTTAGGAGGAGGAAGGGGCTGGAAGGCTCCACAGACCCTCGGGCTCTCGCATGCCAAGCAGCGCCGGCACAATGGGCCCAGGCGTGGAACATCGTGAACGCTTCTGCTACAGAATGCTTTGGGAGCCAAAAGATTTAATAAAGCCCAAATCAGAGCAGATAAAAGGCAATTATGTTCCCACATCCTGGGCTCCTGCCACCCTGCGGCTCCCTGGGGATATACTTGTGGCATTTGGATATTTCTCTCACAGAGGCCTGGAGAGAGAAAAACAGGCACTCAACATCTAATAAATTATCCACCACGTCCCTGCTTCTGCTGGCCTCATTCTGACACTTCTCTCCTTCTGACTGTAGATAATAACTGTCCTCTAATTGCTTAGATAATCTTGTTCATGGAGCTACAGCAATGACAAAAAGGTCTCGTTTGTTATTGCTTGTTCTGAATGATTCAAGCCGAATCACACCTCAGTTCTACACATGATTCTGTTCTGAAGAGTGGAGCACTGCACCCACCCCTACTAAGCCAGGTCTTTGGAGACTCGTTGGGGGTGCACACTCAGGTTAATGGAAGTTTCACATCACAGGTTGGACTCAACTGGAAGTCCCTCATTTATGATCAAAATAATTATGCTTTCTATTTTCAAGCTAACAAATTCTCACTTGAAGCTGAAGCTATTTGTGTAAGGACATGGATTTCTCCTTCCTTTCTCTGTCAGGGGTGTTAATAATCCAGGGATCAAGACTCAGCTGGCCTATGAACACTGATTTATTGGACACCTGCTGTTTACCCTTCACATCATTATTATGGATTGTGTTCAAGAAAGAGTGAATATTGTTCAGTGGCTGGAGGAAGGTTCAGACCAAGAGGAAGGTTTGGGTCAAGTGTTTACAGCAATAAGTAGCCCCTACCTGGTGCTGAACTCGCCAACCTAGAGCTAATGGTGAATATATGTCCCTCTCCGAAGTATTATGCATTTGCTTGTAATATCTCTGATGACTCAACAGCCTCAGAATTCATACACACAAACATCTGTCTGGGATAATTGTCATGTTGTTTCCAAATAATTTCTGTGAAAGGTGATGAATGAAAGTGCTCTCCAGGAGGCTCCAGAAAGAGTTCTACTCTGGACCTCAACCTCTCTTTAGTTTCTCCACCAAGGGTGTTAATAAACCAGGGGTCAATAAGCAGTCAACCCATGGTCAAAGATTTATTGGACACCTGCTGTTTATACATCACACCACTATTCCAGGTTGTGTTCAAGAAAGAGTCTAGACTAAGTCTCAGCAAAAGTCCCCTTTTATTCCTCCCACTGCCTGCAATGCCTCTTGCTATCTTAGGACAGCTTAAGTGGCTATTGTGAAAACTAATCTCTCTTAAGATGCTTGCAAACCCTGAGCGTATCAGTCATCTGCTCCCCACCAATGCACAGAGAAACTAGAGAAGGGCTAGTCTCTGAAATACTTTTCAGATATTAATCTCTAACTATACTGAGAAAGCAGCCTCTCCCTCGGGGATGGTACACTGATTGGCCTAAAAACAAACAAACCTACATTTTTCTGAGCATGCTTCCCATTCCCCAAAGGTTAACATATTCTGGAGAATAAAACAACATGAAAATATACTGAATCAGGACGTCCTGTATGTGTGAGTCTCTGTTAAGCTCCATATAGGTACGATAGGGTCACAAAAACACTAAGACTTGGCCTCTGACCTCATAGAGCTTACATTTTACTTGAGGACACACAGAGCTTGATAAACACCTTTTTAGGTCCTAACATGAAAAGATATGGTCCCTCCCATTCATATATAGACCAAAATTTTAAAAAACCAAGCATAATGTAAAACACAGAACTATATGTTTATAAAAACTATGGATTTTCTGATTACAAAATTCTGGACAAGTTAATTGAATCAAAGTTGAAGTTTTCTCATGTTTTTGTGCCCCTGCATTATTGATTCTTGAAGTATGTGCTTCATCTGCCTACTAGTAAACAGATGGGGGCCTTAATTACACACACCACAAGATACAAGATTGATCAGTCCAGACAGTATTATAAGAAAAAAAGGAAATGCGGGTCCCTATGTCAGTCAGCGTTCTCAAGAGAAATAAAACTAGTAAAAGATTATATACATATGCTACCTACAATATATTTATAGTGCACATATATGTATATGTATATATATGTATATGTATGTATACATACATACACATGCATAAAGAGACAGAGAATAGATTTTGTATATGTATGTATATATGTATTTATACATATGCATATATAGAGAGAAACAGAGACAAAGACAGAGAAAGAAAGATTTATTTCAAGGTATTGGCTTAAGGGAATATGAGGGTACTGGCAAGTCTGAAATCTGTTAAGTTAGGTCTGCAGCAAATGGGAAACTCTCAGGCAGCGGTGATGCTGCAGTCTACAGATAGAATTTTTTCTTTCTCAGGAAAACCTCAGTTTTGCTCCACAATAGCTTTTCAACTGATTAGATAAAGCCCACTCAGATTATCAAAGATATCATTACTTAAAATCAATTTAAGCAGCTATTAATCACATATACAAAATGCCTCTTCAGCAACACCTAAATTAATGTTCCATAAGTGACTATAGCCTGGCCAAGTGGACACGTGACACTGACCATGAGAGTCCCCTACAAAGGATTTGGCCAAGAGCAGGGTGATGAGCAGAAGGAAACCCCGGCTATTGAAAGGGATTTGGAGATCACCAAGCTCAATCCTTCTGTACACACGGAAAAGGCCTACAGTGCCTGCTTTGTACAAAATCTTGAAAACTGATTTTTAGACCCCAGAAGCACATTTTATGTGAGGAATTCAAGGGGATTGTTATAGATGCCTGCGGTCTAGATTTTCTGTTGATCAAGGCCTGATGGAGCAGAATGTACACAACAGGTGTCCAAACAACATTTGTTCTTTCAAACTATGTCTTTAAATTGGGTCACATGGGTATTAGAACTGGGTCTGAGGTTTAGTTCTACCCTTTGAGGATAGGGTCCAAGACTGTCAGTTCACTGACACCTCCCTAGGGCCTAGCCAAGTTGCAGTATGTAATAGGTGCTCCAAAGCATTGGTGGAATTCAGGAATTGAATGAATGCATGGAATTTAGGCCAGGCGGCTGTGCAGTATCCTGGTTCTATCTATAGGAATAGAACCTTTTTGCAGGTGCAAAAAGGAAATATTTTAAGCATGAAATATGGTACTTTCTGAGTTTCCTCATCAGTCCAATGGAAATGGCAGTATATTACCTACTTAATAGCTTAATTCTAAGGACTATATGGGTAGATAGATAGATATAGATATAACATTTAGCTCAGTACTTTGTATATAGTAGGTGCTCAATAAATGGTAGTGATTATTATAATCAACATTATCTCTCACTATCCAATTCCAGAAGATGCCACTGGTGCTGTACCCAGACTACCTTTGCCAGTCACTGCACCCATACCCCAGCTCTGGAAATTGAATGCTAACAGCTCACAGTTGCCCCCTTCTCCAGAGAATTGCCCTCCACCTTTCAGTGTGTTCACCGAACAAGGCTGTGTTCACCCAAGCAGTTATGGTCCCCTGCTCCCAAGGGACAGCTCACAGCCAATCACTAACTCATAGGAGAAACAGAGTTAGCCTTAGCCTTAAAATGGCACCAATCCTAAAGCTCATAGTAATCAAATTGCAGCTTGTGCCAAGCTGGGCTCACATGTTGGCATTTCCCCTGCCTTTTTCTGCTCCTCTCCCTCCTGGTCTCCAGAGAGTATGTCCTCAATAAATCACTTAGACAAGACTCCTTGTCTCCAGCTCTGCTTCTAGGATATCCAGCTTAAGACGTGGTTACTTGGAGACAGCTCCACTTCCTTGTCTCTGCAATAACGAGCTGTTTTGCTCATTGTGGTTCTGCTATTCAGATCCTCAGGTAAGTCATACGATGCTCAGAGCCAGAAGACTAAAATGGCTTTGCTTCCCCAGCTGGCACCTGGTTCATCTACATCACACCTACCCAGAGAGGCTGAATGCTCTTTATCTGACATTTTGCTTAATTCTTCCCAGCCAAGTCTATTCAACTAGCTTGGCTTGCTCTTTAAACCAAATAATCACACCTATGACTGCCAAACTCGAATTTCAGGGAAAACATTCATTCATCTGTCTGTCCATCCATCCATCCATCCATCCATCCATCCATCCATCCATCTGTCCGTCCATCCATCCATCCAACAGTTACGGAGTGTTGTCCAAGTAGCCAGGCATTGTGCTAGGGATATGGCTATACAGATAAGATAGAGCACCTGCCCTCCACGAACTCATTCTGGAGGAGGACACGGAGAAGCAAACAGGCCATTGTAAATGAAGTTCATGATCCATGCTCTAATATGATGCCAGGAGAACACAGAGAAGCTCCTGTATCAGGCTGAAGGTTTGAAATGCTTGGTTTTTTTATTCTGGTTGACCCACACACAAATAAATAGAATGGATATCTCCTAGAACTCTGCAAACCAGAGTGGCTACTTCAAAGAATAAGGTGTTACAAAGTAGAAGTGTAGTTTTAAGCACAAAGAATGGTTGCCTAGTGATGGGCAGAATAACAAGATATAAATGCAAAGGACTCTGCCTGCTGTGTTATTATGGCCAGAGCTCTGCTCCCACTCAAATGTTCACTTCCTAGGGGCCCAAAGAAAGGGGAGCTGAATTATGGTTTCTGCCTGGGGACTGGCTAGATCCGTGGTAATCAAAACCAAGTTCTCCCACTGGCTTTCCACCACCGTAATGACTGATGGCCCACGGGCATAGTCAGGAAACAGGGGTCTCATTGCACGAATGTCTTATTGCTTATTCCTCCCCTGTCATTCATCAATCTACTCCTGTAAGACATGCAGAGGTGATAGCATAACTATGGGCTTAGGAATGGTAATTGTTCTATGTTGATATTAGTGTGGCTGGTGCTAATGCAAAAATAATTACTACTCTGTGCCTTTATGGCCATTTTCATTGCCCTCTGGTGGTTATGTACTTTTTTGGCTATAGATGGTAATGACATAATGCATGGTGGCTATTATTGCTTTAGCTATACAACTGGGGCGGGGGGTGGTGGTCAAAAAGGAGGAGGTGTTCGGGAAGGGCTGGGACTTGATTATTTATTTTCTTGGGAATTTTTTTTTTCTGTCTTTGCAGGGAGTTCTCTTTGGTTGTAAGAATATTAAGTCCTAAGAACACCAGTGATTTGGTGATCAAGAACCCCAAGAGCTTATGCGTAAGTCAGCGCTTCCCATGATTATGTGCCGAAGTCTGAAAGATAAGAAGTGGTCCTTATCTGAAAGATAAGAAGTGAGAGGGGCACTAAGTTCTAAGCCTGGCAGTTGGTTCAGATTCCTCCATCTCTCATATTCTCCTGTGTAATCTCCTTATTGGCTATAGAATAAAATAAAAACTTTCTGAGATGCTTCAGAGATCTAATTGCTGCCCACCTTTCTAACTTCATCTCCTTTCCCATTCCCTTGACATTCCCAATAGCCTGGGTATGACTCATTGCTCTTCCCCAGATCCATCATGCTTTCTCACATGCTGCCCTTACTCCCTGGAATGCCCTCATCCCTCAGAGCCTAGTTCATCAGAGAGCCGCCCCTGACTCTGCCAGGCAAACACGATCATGTCTTTCCTGTGCACAGGGTGTTCTCTCTAATGCAGAGGAACAACCGCACTGTTTTGTAATGGTGTATTGGTTCACCTGCTTCCCCACAAGGGGTAAAATTCTAGAGGTTTGTGAGGTTTTTCTTTCTGTAATTTCCAGTGGCTGGCAAAGTGTCAGGCATATAGCGATTATTTAATATGTGCTGGAATAAAGGCATAAAGTGGGTTTCCTCCTTGTGGGTTAGGTTCTTCTGGATTAAAATAACGGATAAATCAATTATACTTTATAAGGATCATATGAGATGTTTTCATCAACATATAGTCACAGTTCCATAATCACATTTGTTAGAAGGCCAGTTTCCCCTTTTCCATGGGCCTCAAATATGCTGCTCCCTCCGCTTAGAACGCTCTTACCTTCTCTTCATGTAATTCTAGCTTAAATATCTATTTCTTAAAGAAACTGACTGAGCACCTTTCCAAATGCTATCACTGTAGTCTATGTCCCCTGTTATAAATTCCCCTGGCATCTAAATGCTGTTTTCCATTTTATTTCTACAGATTATAATTAGAAAATATTTGTTTAATTATTTGTTTAGCATTTGTCTTATCTGCAAAATATTAAGCTCCTTGAATGCAGGAGCTGTATTTGTTGTATTCACCACTGTGTTCCCAGGCCTGTTATATTGCCTTGCCTATAGAGCATATACAATAAATATTCCAAATAAGGAACTGAAGAAGTCCCTAAAGCAAGACAACTTCTGTTATCTACTTTTATGCACACATGAAAAGGTTAAGTAACTATATTTCTTCTCAGAGATAAACTGAAGTATACGTTTTCTTACATAACATTTTAATGAACACATTGAAATTTCATCAATTTGGACTAAGAGGAATAGGGAGAAGAAAGGTTCTTCTAAATATGGAGTGAATTTCAACTTCAGGCTTATTCTTCCCGATCAGTTAAATTAACATCAACTGAATACCTACTTTGTGCTATGGAATGTCCTAGACTCAACCCAGGGTCTACGAACATGAAGACGACATGGCACCTGACAGAGATGCTTAATGCCCTTTGAGAAATGTCCTTCTGTAGATTTTATAAATGCACAGTCACTCTAAAAACAAATTGTTTTTTTAAATCATGTGGTCATCTCTGCCCATTTCTGTGTGGAATATTCTTTCCTGCCCTGCCCATTTGGTTAATTATAATTTTTCTCTCTGATATCAAATCTTTTTAATAAGATCATACCCCTCCTTTCTTTCCCCAGAATCCTATGCTCTTAGCTCCTCCTCTGTGCTGCTCTCCTGGTCTCTCAGGGCCTCTCCCCGTAATGCTGTTCACTGCATCTTCCTCACTCCTTTACTCCTACTATTCCGTTTGCATCTTCAGGACAGATACCATCATTTTACTCTGTCTCTAGCACAGTGACTGAGCCAGAGGAGATGTTCAATGATTCTTGTTGTTATAATGGGTATGTAAATGAATAAAACTAGTGTTTTTAATTAGAGATCCTGCAAGACTATTTTTAGTGGATTGTTTACAAGTAGGAATATTCACTCTACAGAGATCCAGACCCCCAAAGTTTCTCAGTCCTTTTCATTCAATCAAGTTAAAAACATCCCTTCATATATTCAAGATTCTGTAAGATTTAGCCATTTTAGCCAATGGTAACTTTAGCCAAGTTACCATTTTTGTGCATCAAAAACAACGGAGCATCAGTACTTCACATGTGTCAATCTAATACTTAGAAAATCCACTTGCTAACGATGGTGCCAAGGTGACCATCAAAGTGTCTATATTTAAATGTTCCAGATTCCAAATGAAAGAACTGTTTTCCTTATCTTGGTCTGGGTCTCCTTGGTTTATACCTTCAAAGCTATTCAGAAGAGTCTGCTAAGCCCACTGCTTCTTACATTCTCCCTGTCTAAGATCATAAATGGTGAGTGCTATGCAGAAATAATATTTTTAGGATCACTTATGAAAGGTTAGCATTTTATAGCCAATTAATAAAAGCCCAGCACAAAGTAAATGTATATAAAGTAAAGTAGATGTACATTCTTTGAGAACTAAGCAGCACAGGAGGTATTATTTATATTATAAAGAAAATTACCAGTTGGTAGGGATGGAGGAGCTTGTGGGATGGTGGCTGGTGTAGTCCCTTCATTTCTGGAATGAGAGTCACACTGTTTGGCTATTGTCCCTGAGTCTTTAACTCCACTGCCCTGCTCCTGTCCTATGGGGTCAACACCCACAGGCCCGAGCTGCCCTCTGAACTGTCTAATCCACAGCTTCTAAGACTTTATTGCTCATGCTACCCTTACTCCATTTTCCAAGCAAATGGTGTCATTAGCTCCCAGCGTCTTGCCTCATCTCCTGTCGATGGGGTAATTACACTGCTAAAATCTCACAACCAATATTTCTCTACCAGGATTGCCCTAGGTTTCCCTCCTTAATAGAGACTGCATTTTTTTCTGGACACTCAGAATGTAATCTCAGGATGTTGACAGAGCACCAGAGACCCAAGCCCCAGCACCACCCCTATCTGTCAGATGTCATTTATGTACCTCTGTTTCCCAGCCCCAGAGAAGGGTGATTTTTGTCCCCACAAATAGGCCTGGACAGAAAAAGGGATGGGAACACAAGATCCTCTAAATCAGGTTCAAATGTCATCTAATATCCTCAAAACTTACCCTCCATTCAGTTCCCTCTTTATACTTCCTATTTCCCAGGTTTACTGGAAAGATGGAGGAGGAGAAGCCAGATGAGAGGGGTGAAGCCCAAGACCATGGGTATTTTTATTAGGCAAGAGTGAAGACTGGTCTGGACAAACAGAAGGTTACTGTGTTGTTCAAGGCCACCATAGCTATCGAAGCCAATGTCACTTTAGCAAGAACTCCGACCTGGTTCCCAGGGAGAACTGTTTGCTGCTTTCCCCTATAGGTATTATCCTTTCTTGTCCACCAGACAAATAAATCCTGGCTCCCACCTCACAGGGTTTAACCTTCAGTTTGAGTCCTTGATCTCCTCCCAGCTACTAGGTCCCACCTCCCTCTCAATCTTTTTTTTTTCCTTGTTCTATGACTCTTGCTGAATGAGGCACACACAGTTTGCAGTCACTGCAGTACACCTTGTGACTGTGAGGTAATTGGTTAATATTATCACCTTCTCAGAAAGTCTTCAAAATTATCATGAGGAAGCGAGGCAGTCCTCTCCTGGCAGGTGTCCGTGTGCTCAGATAAGAGGATTGCTACATTCCATTCCAACTGTGTCATTCAGCAGATCTTCCGTAGTGGGCAGGTCCATAGAAACAGAGGGATGTGACAGTCCAAAGCGCTCAGCTAAAACAGAATTCCAAACATAGAGCCTAGACTTGGGTTTCTAATCATCAGTCCCTACGTAGTCTGTTCACAGTTAAGGGCTAGGTTTCCTCTCTTCTTTTGTTTTCTTCCTCCTGCCCTTCAGTTTTAAGAGGCATCTTGTTGATGGTGACAAAAGTATTCACTATCAAAGAGAGAGCTCTTGTCACAAACCCATTTTGTCCGATATAGCAGAAAGCACAAATACTGATATGTGTGACTTTATGAACTAGATCGGTGGGGTACAAACCTCAGCTCTGGCCATTTTTAGCTTTTTAAACATGAAGATGTTATTTAACTTTTCTATGCCTCAGTTTCTCATCTACAAAGTGACAATTTTCACAGAATGTAACTCGCAGGTCATTGTGAAGACTAAACATAACAGCACTTAGGAGAATGCCTGGCAAAAGCTGACCAAAAAATACATGTAATATTATTGATAGTAGTAGTAAAAATAATGTTTAATATTTGCCTCGGAAGAGTGTTTTCCCACGGTGTTTCTCCTCCTTGAGAACTCAATGAACCCCCTGAATATTTCCCTGGACCCTCTGAGCTTTCTGGACCCGAGACGCGTGTAGCGGACGCGTGTAGCGGACAGTGTCCCACATTGGCGGTCAGAGACCCGGGGCTTTGCGAGGCTGCGCACATACTACATTCACCAACAACCTACTACAGGCCAGTCCTTGCGCCAGATTCTTCTCCAGCTAGTTTATGTAATCCTCACACCAGTTTCAGAAGGCGGCTATTACTTTCCCCGCTTTGCAGATGAGGTAGCGAGTTCAGAACAGTTTAACCACGGAGCCAACGTTACCAAGCCCCAAACACGGTTCTGTCCAGAACCACTGTTAAAATCCGAGCACGTGCTTCTAAGGGACAAGTCCCTCAACCTCTGGGGCCCTTACTTCTCCTGCCTGTAAAGCGGACCTGTCTGTTGTGTCATCTCAACGGGGTCAGAATCCCATGAGAAAGAGTTTATGCAAGTCGGTTGTAGGCCGTGAAACATAAGCAAGAATCGGAACCAGGATTATAAACACAAATAAGCACCTGGAAGAACCAGCGGGAGACGCCAAGGCCTGGGGAGACTTCGGATCCCGCCTCCAGGCCGGACCCAGTGGGCGGGCGCTCGATTGAGTGGCAGGGGCATAGGCCAATAGGCTGCGGAAAGCGGCGGGGTGGGGCTGTCCCCAGGCCGCGCTCGGCCTTGTGGGAGGGCAAGCGGGCCCGGGGGCTCTTCGCTGTGTGTATCCCCGCGGAGCGCTCGCTGATGCGGCGTCTGTGGGGTTTTATCAAACATCCAGGCGCTCGCAGCCGGCGCTAAGAGGCCTGGCCTCGGTGTGAGGAGATGGGCGAAATCTCGTTAGCGAGGACAGCGGGCTGCTGGCAAAGTCACGACGTGGTGCAAGTGGCCTCAGCTGGCCATTGGGCTCTGGAATCCGGGTGTCTGGGCAATTAGTGGTTGTGATAAAGACCCAGGGGACCCCGGGCCTTCTGCTTCCTCTGTCATTCCTGAATGTTCCAGCCCCTCCTGGGAGCTAGGGAAGGCTGGGGAAGGAGCAGGGATGATTTTCCTACCAGAAACGCAGTTGCAGTCACCCTAGAAGGAGAAATCCGGGAACCGCAGGATCTGGGGCACCTTGGTTCTCACATTTGGATATGATCCAGTCACTTTGCTTCTTAAAGCTGCCACCTTTCTCTGGTGTGCTTTTTATCGCCCTGATTCTGGATTCCCTGCTGCAGGATGTGCCCTTACTGTCAGCACCCCTCCCCTGGGGCGGGGGTGGCTCACCGTGTGTGGTGTTAAATAGTCAGGACAGTCCCCCGTGTAAAACCCTTCTGTGATTTCCCGTTGCCCTCAGGACAAAGGCCTGATGCTGAGCGTAGCTTTCGGGGCAGTAGAGATTCTGGTCTCCTGCCCCAGCCTCATCTCCAGATATTTTTCATCCCTTTTCCCGAGTTAAGGGTGTGTGAGATTAATAAACGAATGAGTTATTTCTTAAACTCTCAGCAGTATCGCCAGAAGTGAAATCCTCCATAATATGAAAACTCATTGTGTTCAGTAGTCACATGAGTTGGAGAAGTCAGTTCTGCCCTGGGATCCAAGAAACCTCAAATCGAGTTCTTGCTCATCCGCTGATTTTATTGTGTAATCTGCCACATGTTTCTTCCGGTCTCTGTTACTTTATTTGTAAAATCGGGCCAGTGAAGTAACGTTTCCTATTCTCTTAGTTTTACCTTTTCAAGGTACTTCAAAGATAAATCTAACATACATGGAAAACGATTATAAATTCAAAGTATTTTAATATATGGCCATTATGCCAAGGTGCATTCCATTAATTTACTTTAAATCTTTTTCTGGGTCAAGTAGAATCTCTATTTTATATACATTGTGTAATACCTGAGGTTTATTTTTATATCACGTGGATTTAAAGGACCACACAGGTACCTTTTCCTATGGCTGGATCTGAGGAGCCAGCCTGACTTGTAAGCCTTGCCCACTTGTGCTCACTAGTTATTGTACTTAACAGAGAGACCTAGGGAGAAAGTAAGATGGAAGATGCTACCTAAGGAGTACTGCCTGGATAGAATAAAGGTGGCTCTGTCTTAGGGAACCCTTGAAAATTAATTCCTTTTGTGCCACGTATGATTGCCCTCAGAGGAATTGAATAGCGTGTAAAATATTAGAATGTGGGATGATGGGCTTTTGTAAGTCCCTGCTCATTCTATGTTCTTAATCACCTCATTGTTTCTGCCTTCAATCCCCTTTCCCAACCTGGGGTTCATCTCTCCTTTTCTTCCCCTAGCCTCCTAACATATATCTTTCACTTAGCTAACTCTCAGGACGTATAATAAACACTGAATGAATGAAGAAATGAAAGGGTGATGGATGGAAGAAGGGGGGGATGCATGGATGGACACCAATGGGCATGAAGCCAGAAGATCTGGGTTTTTATATGGATCAGCACAACAACCTTACGAAGTAAGTAGAGCAGCAGTTATTGGTCCTATTTTACAAATGATGAAACTAAGGTTCAGAAAGTTACATGACTTTGCGGAGTACACACTGTTCAAAAGTGACAGAACTGACCTTAATTTTTACATTTTTTCTTCCCACAACATCATAATGCTTGAAGATAAGAAAGACTCAATTTCCTCATTTTAGCTGAGAACAAGCTGGGAACATTGATATGCATGTCTCCTTCACCTCCTCCTCCCCTAAGCAAGTGATTTCAGAGGCAAGCCAGTACTTACAGGCTAATTTTAAAGATAGGTCTGGAAAGTGACACCTGTTAGGAACATGGTAAAGAAGAACTAGACATAATGAGGTTTCAGCCCATTTTTGCACCAACTTCTAATGGAAGATTGAGTACAATTCTCTACTTATGAAAGGAAACTATTTCCATGGCAGAGGAGGAACTGAGGGAGAAAGAGAGAAAAAAAAGATGATAAAAGCACATTTTCTCAGAATTGCTTCTCCAGATACACTGAGCAATTCAAAGGATATAGACAGTTCAGTGATGAGGAGTATGGCAGTGGGTGAGCTCTGAGAAATAGAACGACTGTTTAGGTCTCATCCAAGGGATGAGATAAATGAGAAATGGACTTGAAAATGTTTCACTGAGCTCATGAGCCTGCTCTATTTCATTTACTGTGGCTCAAAACTCTTAATTTAGAATCTAAAATTAAACTTCCTGGGTTTTAAACCCCGGCTCCACCACTAAACTAGTTCTGTAATCATGAGTATTATTATTTTTGCCTATTCTCATCTATGAAATGGGTATAATAATAATGAACACCTTCCTTGCAGGTTGCTGTGAGAATTAATGAATTTGTTTATACTAATACCCTTTGATCAGTGTCTGGCATATTGTAAATGTTATTGTCCCTAACATCATTACAGCTGTCTCAATAATTGAAGCGAGGCATATACTTTAAGACTCTATTTTCAATTGCATCAAAAGTGGAGGAAAAAGTAATGGGGTCACCAAGAGCACTTTTATACATCTGGCCTTCCTCTCCATCTCCCATTTCCAATGTGCTGGAAATTCAAACTCAAGATGTTTATGGTAAGACATAAGGGTCCATATTTTGAAAAAGCATATCTAAAATGCTTTCTCTCATCTTAGACCTCAACCTAACACTCCATTGGAACCCAACTTTAAGGGATTTCTCTGGAGGATAAAAGATATTTTTACTGCACGAGGATTACCTGGGGAATATAAATGTGGGCAGGGCACGTACATGTTATTAAGCCCATCTCCCTAGCCAGATTAAAACCAACCCAATTTCGGATTCAAACTTCTGCATTATGATAAACTAATGAGCCTGGCTCAGATTCACGGATGATATTGTCATGATGATCCTCTTTCTGGAGAAACTAAGCCCTGCTGATGTAAAGTTTGATCGTATAGTATCGTAGGCATTAGACTGCAACCAACATTTTTTTACTTACTGATCTATTTGGACATCCTTCCAGGTTCATGTATATGCAGCAAGCCTATTCTTTTTAATAGCTGCATAATATTCCACGGTATATAATTTCCGTGCTTTCTTCAGCTGTTCTCTATTGCAGGAAATGTGAATTGTCTGCTACCGGATATTAACCACCAAATATTATGCTGCAATTAATACCCTTGCGCGTACATCCTTACACACATGGGCATTTTTTTCTTTCCTCTTAGGATAGAATCAGAAAATGTTGGTTGGATCACAAAGTATGTACATTGTTAATTTTATTTTATTTTAAAGCTTTTATTTATTTGAGCTAGAGCAGGCAAGTGCACCAACACACAAGTGGGGGGAGGGGCATAGGGAGAAGGAGATTCCCGGCTAAGCAGGGAGCTGGAAGTGGGGCTCAATCCCAGAACTCAGAGATCATGACCTGAGCTGAAGGCAGATGCTTAACCAACTGAGCCGCCCAGGTGCACCTACATGGTTAATCTTAAATGATATCACCAAAAAGATTGAAACATTTCACCATGCCCTTCCCACCAGCTTCTCTTGAGCATATTATGTGTACTGTGGGAAGGGGCAGGCTGACATGGGATACCTTCAGATAGATACAGCTGTGAGTATAACAAGACTATGATTCGTGGTTTGTGAGGTATTTTGGATTTCATGGGTCTGCTACAACCTTATCACATCACATGCCACCTTCCCTTTCTGACTATGACTGAGTCTGGTGTGGCTGAATTTACTGCCCACCATGGCATAGCCACAAGCATCGATCTACTTTCCCTCCCTGTTCTTAGATTTTTGATATCTGCTTGAGGGAGAGAGAGTGGGTGGGAGTAGATACAAAAAAAGAAAGAGTGCAGGGGCAGATAAAAGGAATTGTGGGAGCGGAAAGTCAAGCTCAATCCAGAGACCACGGGAGAGAGGTCAGATGACAGGATAGAATCAATTTTCTTATTTTCATGTTCTCTTAGCTCAGAAACATTTTCAGCTTAATAGCCACTGACTTCGATAGAACCCTCCTGTAATCTACTGCACATCCAATGGACTCCGTTGTCACACTTCATCAGCTGTGTTATAATTCCCAATAACTGGCACACAATTGATGTCCTATCCCTGAAAAGCTGGCCCCAAAATAAATGGCTTCAGAGGGTTTAATGAAAAATCGGAGGCGTTCTGAATGGATTCTGAAAGTATTCTAAGTCAGTACAAATCCTCCCTGGGATCCAGTTTGACTGGTTCATTATCAGTTCTAGCTCCTGCATGCAAAAAGATGATAAACAACGTTGTAAAGATGTAGATGAGATTGGCTTTTGTGACCTAATGTTTCTGATGAAGAGAGAAGCACATGTTGTTAAAATGAGAAAAACACACACAGCCCACTGGCAACAGATTATTTTAAGCTTCATTTTGAACAGGAGTCATTTGTGATTTTATTACCTTGGAGACAAAGACCTGACTGCTTTTGCATTTTATAGTGGCTTAATTAACCTTTGTGCACAGAGATCTGGTACACCTACTCCACAAACTGAAAGCCACTTAAAAAAATTGAAAGCCACCAGCTATTTTTGATGGACTCAGACAGAGATTCTGCAGGGTATGTAGTGGTGAAAGCAGAAATTTCCAGGACCAGGCTCCAGGGGACAAGTCCCAGCGGGTAACTTAATGTCTCTGTGTCTCAGTTTCTTCTATTTGGAAAATGGGCTAATAGTAGTTCTACCTCTTTTCTTTTCTTTCTTTTTTTTTTTTTCTTTTAAAGATTTTATTTATTTATTTATTTGACAGACAGAGATCACAAGTAAGCAGAGAGGCAGGCAGAGAGAGAAAGGAAAGCAGGCTTCCTGCTGAGCAGAAAGCCCCATGTGGGGCTCGATCCCAGGACCCTGGGATCATGACCTGAGCTGAAGGCAGTGGCTTAACCCACTGAGCCACCCAGGTGCCCCCTACCTCTTTTCTTTTAAGTAGCACTGAGAAGGACCAATAAATAACCAAATGTGAGCAGGGTGAATAACCAAATGCAAAGAGGGAAGTTTAATTAACCAATCTAGCTTCAGAGAACTCATTAGTAATCATTGGAGCTTGGCTGTCACTTCAGGTTAAGAAATCTCTATGTAAGGTGTTGGAATGGACGGTGGCGTCTCTTGTCCCTGTTCATGGCCTTTGGAGACAGGCCGATCCAGGTTTAAAATCTTGCTCTGCTACTTAGTAGCTATGTGACCTTGGCTTCTTCACTTACCCATGGACATTAACAGGAGGACTGTCTGTGGCACAGTGCATACCCAATATAACGCAAGGGCTCAATGCACGGCTCTGTGTGACTGGTTGAAAACAAAGTAAAGATTTCATTTCTGTGGGACCGAGCTATCATTTCAAATGTAAAGGTGATCTAGCTTAGAGCTGAGGCCCTTGGATTCTGGACCTGATGACCTGGTCAACTCCCAGCTGTTCCATGTGTGTTAGCTGTAACCTTGGGGAATTTGCTGACTTCTCTGTGCCTCCGTTTCCTTATCTGTAAGTGAGTGCAGTCCAGTGCACACCTCAAGGGCTGTGTGCCCCAGAGCACTCAAAAGGTGCCCTGTTCACAGTAAACACTAGTTAAGTGCTGGATGTTACTAGGCACTTCTGTGCCTATAGGTGGAGGAAAGATTGGGAATCAGGTAGACATTTGCTATATTTCTAAAACTAGAAGTCCCTACCATCTGCTTTTTCCTTCTAATTTCATTCCTTGCCTCTGAGAGCATTATGCAGAGAACATTCTGGTTAATCAAGAGCCAGACTTATCAGGACAGTCATGAATTGAGATTTCCTATGTAATGTGCACTGCTTTAGGAGACATATAAAAGGGCAGACCCAACTCTGTGGGAACTGAAACTTACATCAAATGGGGGTCCTCTTGATGAAAAGGAACACAAAAATCACAAATACAAAAATGGGCACAAAAGTGGATATTTACTTACAATAAGAAAAGCAAGTACAACAAATCACCGGTTGAAGCTGGTCCTGCATGGGGTTAACGGGGGTTGGGGGGTGGGGGTGCGGGGGGGTGCAAATGAAATGCGGATTGCGGGGGCTGACCTGTGCCCTGGAGGACAGTCTAGGTGGTCAGAGCAGCAGCCACAGGAATGGCAGAGTGGATGACCACATTGACAGTCCTCTCCTGGAACAGAGGTCAATACAATTAAATCCACTAATCAATAAAGGTGATTTATTACCTGTAAACTAAAGGTAATTTATTTTCCTTTTTTAAAGACTTTGCAGATAGGGGTGCCTGAGGGACTCAAGTGGTTGGGCATCTGACTCTTGGTTTCAGCTCAGGTCATGATCTCAGGGTCTTGAGATTGTCCTCTGTTCTTTTTAAGTTCTTGGCCTTCATCTCAAAAAAGATTCTCCTTCAGCTCTTATCTGGTTGGAGAGGGCAGTCTGGAAGTGTGTACTCGGGGCACATCAAGACTGCAGTCCCTTCTCCTCTCATTTTTCTCATGTACTTGAGTTTTCAAGTGCTCTGTGGCTGGGAGAGAAAACATGTTTTTAAGAATTTACACTGTAAGCCCTCTGCCCTCCATCACCCCCACCACACACACTGCTTCTCAATATTGTCTGGACAATTTTGGATGGATCGAGGATATTCTAGGAAGTATTATCCTATACCCACAACTACTGGGAAGGGGAAGAAATCTGTATCTCTTTCTCTTTTCTTTTTCACTGTCTTCCTCACCTATCTCCACATCCCCCTCCTTTCCAAAATCCTACACAAATACCAAGTTAAGAAGTCACTTACTAATTAAGAGCTCTGAAATACCCCAAAGCATAAATAACTGATGGTGAAAGAATTTTGGATGCTGTGACAGGAAAGAGGAAGTCAATATGGGGGACTGCAGGAAGGATCAGCTTCCAGGCACTTGCCAAATGACTCAAAAGCCATGCCTGCCCACTTCTTTTATTCACCAGGTCATTGCTGCTCTTGGAGATAAGCTGATCCCTATATTGGGCAATGCAGAGGGTCATCTCTGCCAGGCGCAGTGAGGGTGACATGCCCACACCAGCCTGTCCACACGTCCTCTGCCAGAAGCTACAGCACATAGAGGAGGGTTGTGGATTCCAGAGTGGGTCATCTCAGAACTAATGCTTCCTAAAGTCCAGGATTCCTCTAAATGATTCAGGGACAAGCAGAGAGGTAGGAACAAATTGGACATCAGGTCCTTGATAATAAATGAGACTTGATTCTGCTGAGTGAGTCAGGTTTCCATCTTGTTAACAATTATATATAGTAGCCATTTATTCAAATAGTCATTCAACAAACAATTCTTTTTTTTCCCTAACATCTTAATTTTATTTTATTTTTTCAGTGTTCCAAGAATCATTGTTTATGCACCACACCCAGTGCTCCATGCAATACATGCCCTCCTTAATACCCACTCAACAAACAATTCTTAACACATGCTGGTATTTTATAGGTAAAAGCTACAAAGAAAAAGTTCACAAGCTTAATTATAAAAACATACAAGTATACTAGAAACAATATAGCATAGTGTGATAATTGCTATAATGGTAGATACATAGAACTTTAGGGAAACCAAGAAATAAGAATGATTGTGTTTGTCTATATGTGCACATGTATGTAGGGGGTTCTCAACCAAAGCTGAGAAATGTGATTTTGTGTCATATGTAATGCAAGGATCCTTGTGCCTCCTGACAGTATAGCCATTTTCCCCAGTAGGAACTAGCTTCCCCCTTCCCACTGTCTCATCAGGGTTACCTTCTAAGATACTTTCATAAATCAAGGTCACCCTAATGACTTCCTTTGAGATGCTTCTGCCCTATGTACAGAGAGGCAGCAGTCATGTTGTCATTGTTGTTAGAACATTTGTTTTTTACCCCCTTAAAGGTGAGAGGTGGAATAAAATTAAGTCTTACAGATCCGAGTCTCTTATGGAGCCCCCTTATCCAAGAAGGTTTGGAGCACCATATGGAGACCAGGAAGATAGGTCCCAGAGAGAGATGGCCCACTTGGGTTGAAGTTTCACGCATCTGTCAGTCAGGGGGTATGTCCTAGACAGATTCCTTGAATCCTACCTCCCTTAAGTACCACGGGTTTCATGTTTTCTCTTTTACCTCTAAGTTGTAATTCTAAACCATGAAAGAAGCCCTGAAAGGACCAAAGTCTCCTTCAATCATGGCAGCCTCCAGCTTCTGTGTGAATGGTAGCACAGGCATGTGGACATGCCCTTTCTTTCCTTGCCAACACAGCCTACCCAAGTAACCCCCCACAATGCCTCTCATTCTACATGTAGAATGAGAATTAGTGAAGATAAACAAAAAAAGAAAAAAAAGAACTTGTTTTGGTTTAAATGATCTAAGCTATGTGAAAAAACAACTTTTAAATTTAAATAATTTTTTTTTAAATTTAGATCATCCATGATTTACACTTTCTTGAATGCCTTCTAGTAATCTTTTCTTCCCTCCTGCTCTGAGAGATCATTTCTAGTCCATTCTGAGGGCCCCAGCAGCTCTCCCAGTTAGGTTCCACTGTTTTACTGAGGCATCCACCCCTTTGTTTTCATTGTCCTCTCATGGCAGATTGCCATGAAGCTTTCTTGCTGGTCAGAATCCCCCTCCCCAGAACTTGGCAAGAAGGGGCTCACCTCTGAGACAGTGGTTGGGTTCTGACATGGTAGTCCCCTCACTGCCTACCTGTAGACCATTACCACCGCCCCATAAAGCCAGTGACCACTCTACATTGAACAGGTGAGAGTGTCTGTGGTAGGACTTAGCATCTGGGCTGTACTTCGCCATCTAGAAAGATGAAACAGAGCAGTCCTCAGCAGGAGGGCTCACATCCATGGAGACTCAGAATGTGTCAAATACGGCCTCTAAGGGAAAGGGGACAGGGAGATATGGAGAGCAAGGATGTTCTTGCTTGTGAGCTTTAGGAATTCGAGGGAATGCCAGTGTTGGAGAAATGAGTGCAAAGAAAGAATCCTAAGAACACCTGGATGGCCCAGTCGGTTAAGTGTCCGCCATTGGCTCAAGTCATGATCTTGTGGTCCTGGGATGGAGCCCCACATTCATCTGCTCTGCTCGGTGGGGAGCCTGCTTCTTCCTCTCCCTCTGCGATCTCTCGCTCTTGCTCTCTCTCAATTAAATAAATAAAATATTAAAAAAAGAAAAGAAAAAACTAACAAGAGGCAAGGAACCCAAACTTCTTAGACTGATAGGCAGCTACTTCCGACGTGAAGCCACCAGCCCTCATAGATTTCCCCTTTCCTGAACTCCTCTCACATTGTCCATCTTTATTACATGTTTTTGCCTTTACACCATACTCTGTTTTATGTGGCTTTCCAACTGTGGTTCCATGTAAATACATGATCTCATCCCAACTTGAATATACACTCTTGGAGAGCAAGACCATGCCAAACAAGTGGTAAAAGGGATGAGTGAAACCAGCTTTAAAACTTGCATGTTTAAGAGATACAGTACAATTGAGTTGTATCATGTGAGAAAATAAATGATAAGTATTGTAAAAAAAAAAAAATACAACCAGCACTATAAAAAAAAACATTTTTTATGTAATTTCCTGGTCCAGAAACTATTTTTTAAGGATTTTAATAATTTTAAGTCCTAAACCTATATACAAGTAGAGAAAGTAGTTTAACCCCCATACAACCGTTACCCAGAGTCCTGAATTTTCAAGTTTTCACCATTCTTGTTTCATTCATTTCCCCCTCCTTTTCCCAGAGTAATTTAAAAATTTTAATCACAAATCCCAGGTATGTTACTTATCGCTATGTACTTCCATATGCATCTCTAAAACATATGAACATTTTCTTTCTTAACCACAATGCTTTCATCAACCTGATTAGCACCAACTTAAAATTAACAACAATTCCTGGATATCATGTCAATTTCCTGATAGTTTCCAAAGAGTAAGCACATCATTTAAGAGGGCCTGTTTCTCAGCCTGTCAAGCTGGGAACTAACAAGAAAAGGCAGCAATTACATTCAAGGTCAATTCTCGTTTGGCCATATTAGCCAAGTCTGATGATCATAGTCCCCAGCTCAAGTAGGCCTGGCTCAGAGTCCAGGTTTCTGGAAGGGAGCCGGTGGGTCCCAGACAGCTAATGCAGTGTAGACATGTGGGTCCAGCATAGGGGCCATCTCTGGAGCGTGGAAGTGGGAATAGAATTCAAAGGGTGTATCATAGCATTCAGGGGGGCTATGATTTTAGATGAGAACCTTTTGTGGAAATTCAAAATTTCTTTCAACTCTAAATATGGATACCATCCGCAGAAGTATTAGTATCTATGACTTTGTCACCAACAGAAAAGAAAATATTTTTTAAAAAAGAAATGAAAATATTTTAATATTATATTACAGTTGTAGATTTCATCAAATATTGCAATGTTAATTTTTTCCCACCTCTAGATCTTGTTATATTCAATAAGAAAGCACATATGTTACTCTATCACAAATTTGGTTTATTTTGCCTTTTTATTATTTGATAGCTGCGTTTTGATATACTTGGTTTCCTTTGTAGTCCCCAGCATTTTATTTTATACATTTTAAAACCCTGTTCTGTGAAGGAGTCCACAGGCTTCACCAGACAGCCAAAGGAACCCATGGCACAGAGAGAAAGATGAGGACACCCAGAAAGCCTGAGAGCAGGAATGCTGTGGGTGATGTTTAGGGGAGAAAAGGGAATTACCCTTTGACTGGCCCATCAGTTTTTTGACCTCTGAACATAATAACCAGGAATGAGATATTGCCCTCTCTAAGGATCCTGGAAGTGGCTGCCAAAGCCCTACGAAAGCCCATCTCCAAAACAACGTTTCTGCAATTCTGGTGTACGAGTGAGTCACAAACGTTGGCCAGCAATTCTGAAAGGATGCTTAAAGTCCTCTAGAGGCAGAGTACTATAAAAATCGAAAGTATTAATAGAATTCCTCCCACCTCAAGGCTGTGGCTCCTTCCAAGGCCTCGCAGGCACCGTGAGGGGCATTGGGCCAGGCTGCCTGTAGGGAGCACCGATGGAGACAGCTCTCAACTCACCCTCCCATGCCAGTACCGACTTGCTGTCGTGAATGGTGTAAGGGGGAGATGAAGTGATTTGCCAAAACTCCCTTTTCTGGGAAATGGGAGCAATGCCACTTGCCACCTACCTCACAGAGTTTTAAGTCCATCATCACAGTGTTATGTTAAATCCTAAGAGTGTCACATTATCCTAGCATGAAAAACTTACCAAGATTTGCTAAAGGCAGAGGGTAAAAATAGCCAGCTATTGCTGGGACCACATGGAGCCATATTCTTTATCTGCAAATTCACCAGCCTTATTTGCTTCTCACTGGTTTGCAACTCTTAGCATTGCGCAGTGAATTGCATGTAACTGCCTTATACAGTAACCACATCTTTAAATTTTCCAACCAGGGGAAAAAACTCTTTTGCAGTGGTTTTCACTTCCGATTGCCAGATCAATTTATCAGCCTTTGAATTTTACATTCGCATCTGGTGTGACTTTTGGCAGGAGTGTGTTAACAACCATCAAATGTTGAAAACGGCTGGCAACCATTCACATTAGCTCCAAACTGGAAATGACCCAAACATCCGTCCATAGTAGAACGCATTCAGTAGTTTTTGGTGCATGCCTACAAGGGCATAGTATACAGCCGAGAGAATGAATGAACTATTGCTATTGGCAACCACATGTATTAATCTCTCAAATATACGGTTGAGGGAAAGAAGCCAGACAGGAAAGAATACACATTGAACGGTTCCATTTACAGAGTTTATGAATGTGGGTTTGTGACAAAGCAAGCCTGGAGCATTAGATGTTAGGGCACTGATTGTCTGTGAATAGCAAGTCACGACTTCTTAGAAGACATGAAGGGATTTTGGGGACGCTAGCACTAATTCTATTTCTTAACTTAAGTGTTAGCTACTGGGATGTATCCATTTCATGAAAATTTACTGACCTGTATGCTTATAATTTGTGTATTTTTCTGTGTGTAAATTTTAAACTTCAACAAGAAATTAGATTTTAAAAAAAGACATGAGGGGTGCCTGGGTAGCTCAGTGGGTTGTGGCCTCTGCCTTTGGCTCAGGTCATGTTCCCGAGGTATTGGGCTTGAGCCCTGTTTTAGGGTCTCTGCTTGGTGGGAAGCCTGCTTCCTCCTCTCTCTCTGCCTACCTCTCTGCCCACTTGTGATCTGTCAAATAAATAAATGAAATCTTTAATAAAAAAAAAATAAAGACATGAACAGGATCCACACCTCCCTCATTTTTTTTTAATATACTGTCCTCCAGAACACATACTGTTTTTTAAAGAATTGGTGATTTTTTTAATTAAAAAATTTTTTTAAAGATTTTATTTATTTATTTGATAAAGACACAGCAAGAGAGGGAACACAAACAGGGGGAGCGGGAGAGGGAGAAGCAGGCTTCCCGCTGAGCAGGGAGCCTGATGTTGGGGCTCAATCCCAGGACCCTGAGATCATGACCTGAGCCAAAGGCAGACACTTAATGACTGAGCCACCCAGGCGCCCTTAGAGAATTGGTGATATTTTAAAATAATGTTAAGAAATCTGAAATTATTAATTGGGGTTTTTGGTAATATGCCAATCACCAGAAAATGAGCTATCCTGCCCACCTCCCCAAGCTGAGTTATAATTCTTTCTACTGACATATTTGTTCATCTTAAATAATAGAGGCTGTGTTCTGTTCTAATGACTCGTTAAAGTGGCCTTACATAAAGTGAGCAATGACAAGGACGGCTTTCTGGGAAGCTTCTCCCCAAGAGGCAGGGGGGCTGTGTACTTTTGCTCTGGCAAAGGCATCCAGCCACGTTGAGGCTGGGTATCCAGGGTACTGTGTGCAGCAGGAAAAAGGACACTTCTAATTGGTCAGCCCAGAGAAGGCTTTTTTCCTAATTGTTGGACCTAACTGGGTACCATTTTAGAAAGAGGACAAGCTGGGGATGCAGCCCAGCTTCTGTCCCCTACAGCACCCTTTCCTCTGCTCATCACTGTAGAAGCAGGGCACTGTCTCTCCCTCCCCTCAATTGCCCACCTTCTTCCTTGCCTGTCTTTACACAGGAAGCCTCTGGGAACATGTCTTTTCTCGTATGTTTCCCTTTCAACCCAACCCCCACTCCAGAGCAGAACTGAAGTACTTCACCGTTCGTTCATCAGGGGGAAAAGGTGGGAGCCCTGTTTAGGAGTCCCTGACACGCAGTCCCGATCCCAAGGCTAGGTGGGAGGGATTTAATAAAAACACTTGTTCAAAAAAGGATCTGCTCGTTCTTGGTATTTCTTTTAGACCTTTTGCATTTTTGTCTTTCTCTTACTCAGGCTATTCTGATTATCAGTGTGGTACAGTGGACAGGGAGTGGGTATCAGTGTTCGAACAGATCTGATGCCAGACTCCTGCCAGTCACTTGTCACTTGTAAAGCCATGGGCGAGTTGCTTATCTCCCGTTCCAGTTTCCTCAACTGTAAAATAGGGATGATACTATCTTCGTTGCAAGGATCTGGGGAGGATTATATAAACAAAATGTATGTGGCTCCTAGGATAATGTTTGCACATAGCATTGCACATTCATTTCTCCATTCATGCATTTGATAAACAGAATCCTGGGGAAGGATGTATTTGTGATCAATAAACGTAAAAAGGCTTTTCTGTTACAGGATTATAACAGAAACATATGCAGGGGTATCTATGTATCTACTCATCATTTACCTGTTCTGTCTTTACATGTATGTGATTCTTCTAACCGTACCTGTTGTAATAATATCAAGAACTATGTATGTTTGCTATTATTACTAATGATGATATTATAACTGTACATACAGAAAAACGTCTGCTATAAAAGTTGTAACTATATACTCTGAGATGTTTACATTATAATTACTTCTGGGACATAAGATTTGAAGTGGGTTTTTCAGTTTCTTCTTTCAACTTTTCTATATTGTTTGAAATCTATAGCAGTAGCTAACATTTGCAAAAAAAAAAAAAAAAAAAAAAAAAAAAAAAAAAACCTAAAAAACAAATGGTTTTATGAACTAAAAACTTGAAGGGGTGCCTAGGTGGCTCAATGGGTTAAGCCTCTGCCTTCGGCTCAGGTCATGATCCCAGGACCCTGGGATTGAGCCCTGCATCAGACTCTGGGCACAGTGGAGAGCCTGCTTCCCCCTCTTTCTCTTCCTGCCTCTCTGCCTACTTGTGATCTCTCTCTGTCGAATACATAAATAAAATCCTTTAAAAAAATTTGAAAACTGAGACAAAATGTAAAAAATACTCAATGCCAAAACTGACATAAGAAATAGGAAACTGGAAGAGACCAACAAGTTTTTTTTTTTAATTTTTTAAAATTTTTAAATAAACATATAATGTATTTTTATCCCTAGGGGTACAGGTCTGTGAATCGCCATGTTTACACACTTCACAGCACTCACCATAGCACATACCCTCCCCAATGTCTCCCCTCTCCCAATCCCCCCCCCCCCAGCAACCCTCAGTTTGTTTTGTGAGATTAAGAGTCACTTATGGTTTGTCTCCCTCCTGATCCCATCTTGTTTCATTTATTCTTTTCCTACCCCCACTTGCATCTCCACTTCCTCATATCAGGGAGATCATATGATAGTTGAGACCAACAAGTTTTAAAGAAATTAAATTACAATTGACAACTCCCCCTCTCAAAAAAGTGTATGCCCAAATGGTTTTTCGGGTGAGTTGTATCAAAATCTTGAGGAACAATAAATTTTTATCTGTATTTTAAGTTATTCTAGCAGAGACAAAAATCAAAAACTGCAAGCTTATTTCATAAAATTGGTATTGATGAGATGAACTCAGTATAAAAGGAAAGAAAACTATGCCCCTTTCTCTTATGCAAGTAGATGAAAAATCTTCTCAAGTATTAGCTAATTGATCCCAAAGGTATGTTTTAAAATAATACAGCTTGTCTAATTAATGGTTCATCATCAGGCATTCTGCCAACATAATACAGAAAATTAATAGATTAAAATTTTAAGACTCATGATAATTTCAGTTGATGCAGAAAAAGCATTCGACAAAGTCTTTACTTATTTATGATAAAAACTCTTAGCAAACTAAGAGTAGAAAATGATTTCTTTAATTCCCTTAAATGGATGATGGTTATATTCCAAAACCATTTTTACTTAATGGAAAAATTTTAAGGGCATTCCTGCTAAGACTGGAACAAGAGAAATATTGTCAGAAACCAATACATATTGCAACCAACAGTATAATAGTAGAAGCTCTGCCAAACACTGAAGGAAGGAAGGAAGGAAGGAAAGAAAGAAAGAAAGAAAGAAAGAAAGAAAGAAGAAAAGAAAAGAAAAGAATTAGAAAGAAAGAAAGGCAACTATCAGTTTTTTGCATGTGACATTCTTACCTACTCAGAATAACCAATAGCATCAAGTAAACAGTAAGAACTTGATAGGTACATGATCAAATTATGAGAGCATTTCAACAGCAAACAACTAGAAAATGTTATTTTAAAAAAAATTTAAAAAGCAAGATACTATTCACATAGCAATAACTGAAAAATCTTGGGTAATTAACCAAGAATACATACAGCCTCCTTGAGAAAACTTAAATGCTCTATACAGGATGTAGAAAAACCCAAGTAAACGAGGCATATTCCTTGTTCTTAACTCAGAAGGCTTAAAATTTAAAGATATCAACTTTCCCCACATTACCTAGCAAGTACATGTAATTGCACCAAAATTCTAGTTCAATCTTTGAGATACATGATAAATTTATTTAAAAATATGTCTGGTGTTGAGGCAATAGAGGACTTTTCAAACAAAAACTTCCAAAAAACATAAAGGATAAAATTGATTAGAGAATACATCAAAGTTAAGGATTCCTGTTATGCAAAGAACATGGATAATACCAGAAACAGACTTCAAAATGGGAGAAGAGCCTTCACAATGTTTCAACTGAATAAGGGGTTCTTATCTAGAATATAAAATAAGATAAATAAGAAATCAAATTAAATCAATCAGCAAAAAAAAAGACAGTGACTTCAATAGAAAAATGGGCAAAGTTTATTAACAGGCAACAGATTCAGAACAACACATTCAGAAAGCTAACTCATCATGAGTAACTCAGCAAACTGACATAACAAAGAGCTATAATTTTATACCCGTTTGCAAAAATTTCAAAAACTGAATTTCACTCTGTGTGGGCTGGATATGGGCTGATGTCCTGCTGGTTACTTAAGTAAGGACCAGCACAACCATTGGGAAGCACAACTTGTACTATTGAGGCAAAGTAAGAATGCCCGTGTACCATAACCAGGAAGACTGAAAAGGGGGGAGGTAAGGAAATGAGAGTAAACAACAAGGTTCAGGTGATAGCACCCAAGAGAGAGAAAGAAGAAGGAGGAGAAGCTGGTGTGGGGATAAAGATGATGTCTTCCAATCTGGATCTGTTAAGAATTATGAATTTATGGGACACCTGATGGGAATAGTGGACACTCAATCAATATTAACTTCTTCCCCATCAAATAAATTTCCTTTTTCTTCTATATTTAGGGAAGATAGAATCTTATTTTGTAATTTTTTCAAACTTAAATTCTATTAGTTCTTATAGTTTAAGGACCAATATTTCTAATCACCCCTTGTCAATAACAAAAGAATGAATAGATAATACCTGATTTTCAGGTCATCAAAACTTTGAAGTTGTTGTTTGGAACTGAGCAGGAAAATATGCCTATTTTTTCCAAGTTGCCAAATGTCAATGTTCTTGAACATATTTTTTACTTATTTATTTTTTTAAAGATTTTATTTATGTTATTTTAGAGAGAGGAAGAGAGAGTGTGTGGGGGGAGGGGCAGAGGGAGAAGAAAATAATCTCAAGCAAACTCTAGGCCCAGCATGGAGACTGACACTAGGCTCAAATTCATGACCCTGAGTCAGGACTGAGCCAAAATCAGGAGTCAGATGCCCAACAAACTGCAACACCCAGGTGCCCTTCTTGGGCATACCCTTTAAAGTGAGGTAAAGAACACTTATGTCTCCATCAGAAAGGATGAACATCCCAACTTTTGTAGCAACATGGACGGGACTGGAAGAGATTATGCTGAGTGAAATAAGTCAAGCAGAGAGAGTCAATTATCATATGGTTTCACTTATTTGTGGAGCATAACAAATAGCATGGAGGACAAGGGGTGTTAGAGAGGAGAAGGGAGTTGGGGGAAATTGGAAGGGGAGGTGAACCATGAGAGACTATGGACTCTGAAAAACAATCTGAGGGGTTTGAAGTGGCGAGGGGGTGGGAGGTTGGGGTACCAGGTGGTGGGTATTATAGAGGGCACGGATTGCATGGAGCACTGAGTGTGGTGAAAAAATAATGAATACTGTTATGCTGAAAATAAACAAATTAATTTAAAAAAAGATATATATATATATATATATATATATATATATATATATATATACAAGAACACTTAAGAAACATCATTTCAGAGGGGAAAGCTCATGTGTTTTGGTGCCAGAAAACCTAAATTCAAATACCAGCTCTACCACTAGCTAACCATGCACTTTTGGGGAAGATACTTAGCCTTTCAATAAATGGAACTAATAAAAATTACCTTTTGTAATCTTATTAGGGTTAAATAAAACCATATAGTTCAAGTATCAGACGCAGAGTAGATATGTCTCATGAAGGCTATTATTATTATTTTGTCATACTATTATAGAGCCTTATCTTTAATTATCTTATTAATTATTTTTTGTTTTTCAGTAGGCTCCATGCCCAGCAGGGAGCCCAGTGTGGGGCTTGAACTCACAGCTCTGAGATCAAGACCTGAGCTGGGATCAAGAGTCCGATGCTTAACCAACTGAGCCACGTGGGTGTCCCTTAATTATCTTATTAGTCCTAAATTCACACAATAGCCTACATCACCACTGTCTAATAAGAACGTAATGCAAGCCACATATGTCGTTTAAAATTTTTAGTAGCCGTATTAAGAAAAGAAACAGAAACAAGCTGAATTGATTTTGGTAATCTGCTTTAACCCAAAATATACAAAATAGAAAGAAGTTCAACACGTGACCCATATGATAATTATTAAGATATTTTACACTTTTATTTTTGTATCATTTTCAAAACCTGGTGTGTATTTTATACATGAAACCTACTTCAATTTGCATGGGCCACATCTCAAGTGCATAAAAATTACATGTGACTTAGTGGCTACTACATTAAATAGGTCTCAATACTATGCTTTAAATCCTGCGTTCTTTGGATGCTGTCTTTAAAAAAATCAGTAAGTTCCTCTGTATCATTCTCAGACAGTAAGAATTTGTCTAACAAGCAGATTGGCATTTTTTTCCCCACCTCAGTCATTAGAAATGGAGATTCTTTGGAACTATCATGAGGCAGTTAGTACTTCTGGCAAGAGGTCTCCACGAATTCTCCCTCCTTTCCCTCCAGTGTCTGGAGCCAGGCTGAATGGGGCCTCAGAAGGATCCCTTGAACAAGCCAACAGAGCAGTTTTGGCTGCACTTTGAGGGGCTGCAGGTTTTGTGACTCTTCTCCTCAAGGTTCAGAATCTGAATTCTAAAACAGATCTTACTCCCTCCCAGACCTGGGAAGATCCAAACCGCAGTAGCCATGAAACAAATGGGAAGGAGGGAAGCAAATTTTCCCATTTGGGGCTTACTCACGTTCCATTGCAATCAAGCAGATCATTTGTTCTGTTTGGAATTAGCTTGGAATGAAACGGAGAAGAAAGAAATACATATTATATAAGCTTATGGTAACCACAAACTGGATAAGACAAGTATTACCAACACTCGAAACAAATGAAAATGTATGAAATTATCATCTTTTTCTGCAACGTCTAATGGAATATCCTGGTTGGGGTGGGAAGGTGACCGGATGACTTCTCTCAGATCCATGTTAAGTCTATTATTCTCTTGTTTTTGAAGTAATTATGTAGAGAATATGTAGATAATTTTTTTAACTTGTGGCAAAAACACATAACATGAAATTTTCCAACTTAACCACTTTGAAGCGTATTAAGTTCAGTAGTATTAAGTATATCCACATTATTATGAAACAAATCTATGGCACGTTTTCATCTTGTAAATCTGAAATTCTGTCCACAATAAACAACAACTCCCTTCCTCCCCACACCCCAGTCCTGACAGCCACCACTCTGCTTTCTGTTTCTAGGAGTTTACTGTTCTAGACACCTCATATAAATGGAATCAAACAGTATTTGTCTTCTGAATAGCTTATTTCATTTAGCCTTATGTCCTCAGGGTTCATCCATGCTGTGGGAACATTCTTTTTAAGTTTAGTTTTCCAGATTTATTATCTTAAAAAATGCATTTAACTTGATTCACCGAACTTTTACTAAAACAATATGCTACATGTTAGACCTATTTTGTCTCTCTCTCTCTCTCTTTTTAAGTGGGATCCACATCCAAGGTGGAGCCCAACACAGGGCTTGACCTCACCACCCTGAGATTAAGATCCGAGGTTAGATCAAGAGTTGGATACTTAACGCACTGAGCTACCCAGGTGTGCTTATACTTATTTTCACATTTAGTGCCTGGAAAGCTGGAATCTTCAGTCTCAAGTTAATGTAGACATGGTTGGCACTTTCTTGAGACTTACTCCAGGAAGCTCTGAAGAACACACCTGGGGACACATTAGCATTGTGTCCGATCTAAATTCTCTCCATGCTCCTCAGCTAGGTACTTCATTACTCTGTTTTCTCACTCTCCTAGGGGATAATTCGGGTCCACAGATTATGGAGAATATAAGTAAAAGCAAGCACAGAATATGTGTGTAGCCATGAATGAGGTAGAGATCAATTCGTAAGCTCATTATTTCATGCTCAGTGACATGGGTGGTTCACAGCCTGGCCATAGAGATGCTGGCCAATGGCAAAGAATCCCACATCACCAGACTCTGTCCCCACCCTCTGTTTCTCCCACTCCCAACACTTGACATCTCCAGAGCAGCGGGGAAGGCAGCCCTGCTATGGATATCTTAGCTCAAAGAGAAAAAGCACAGAGCTCCAATGTGTGATTCCCAGCCTGAAAGGAACCAAGTGTCTTCTGATAAACAACACTTGAGAACTTTTTTTTTTTAATGAAGGCATTAAACTGACCTTCTTTTGAAATGGGCTAGACAGGGTAAACAGGAGAGATCTTGTTTTCCCTTCATCCTGGAAAAATAACATTTCTCCCTTTCCAGCTCAGTACAGTTGACTGAATTGGAAAGGAATCTATTTTCTCTGGAAAGATTTATTTGCCCAACAGTCGTGTTTTTGTATATGTGTGTGTGTTGGCAAGAGGCGATAGATTTTCGGAACAAGGGTCGTCTTGTTCGCAGTTTAAAGGGGCCCAGAAGTTGACTAAGGAATGTAACGTTAGAGAAAGCTTTTGCAGCCTTCATTAATACTATGTACAGACTCCAATACATCTCAAGCTGGCCTGGGTGTTAGGACAGGGAGGTGTGGTAGTGACTCTACTGTCCCACTGCACTCACAGGTAGAAACATCTCTACTTTCTTCACCTCAATTCAAGACATGTGACAATTAAGGTCTATAAGAAAGCATCTACATTTCTTGTTCCCAAAAAAGTTAAACCATGTTTAAGGGCGCCTGGGTGGCTCAGTCAGTTAAGCGTCTGCCTTCTGCTCATGTCGTGATCCCTGGGATCCGGGATCGAGCCCCCGCATGCGGCTTTCTGCTCAGCGTGGAGTCTGCTTCTTCCTCTGCCTCTGCCTGCCCCCACCCAAAACTTGTGCTCTCTCTCTCTGTCAAATAAATAAATAAAATCTTAAAAAAAAAAAAAAAAGTTAAACAGTATTTGAGTAAAGCCATGTGGAAAAGCTAAGAGAATTCCTTCCTTTCTCCACAACCAGACTTCTTTTCCCACCTAAGGACACATATCCCAGGATCAAGCAAAGGAGATAGAAATTCCTTTCTGGCTCAGTTAGAGACAAGACTTCCAGGAATCACTAGCTGTCTCCATCTCCTGTCTCCTCCCCTACTCAGCTTCACGTAAGATTGGTATCACATTGAGAATTTTAGAGCAAATATGTTATGCTTTATGAAGAATGGATTTCACTATTTTTATTTTTCTCACATTGTGTGCCAGGCATTAATGTCATATAAAATAAACTTGTGTACTTGGGGTTTGTTTTAACTTGGGATATTCTCTTGAGAATATTCCTTTGAAGGTGAATGACTTCTTGCCAATTCAAAAAAAAAAAAAAAAAAGCTGAATATCTATACTTATTCTAACCCAAGAAATGCACTGTCCCTTAAGCTGCTGGTTCCTTCTCCAGATTTCTGTTTGTTTGTGTCCAAGTCACTGCTTGCTGAGCTCAACTGACAGCTCAGCTGGGTTTTGCACAAATGACTTTTCACTCAGCTGGTCTTTGCCTTGCCAGGTGTGGCTGGCCAACATAAAGGAAAGAAAAGGTGTTTTTCCTTTTAGCAGGAACGTTAAAACTTTTACCACATTTTCCATCACCCGGTGTCTGTTTTCAAGGAAGCACAGATCAGCAGAAAACAGGAGTCTGAGATTTCTCCTTTATAGATGTTGGCTGTCCGCCTCTTAGCACATTTAATTTAGCAGAAGTCCACATCATTAAATGAGGGGAAAATGTAGTTTTTTTCTTTGATGGCAAAATGGTTTCCATGAGGAGGAAATGGCTGATGGCACAGAGGCTGGTGTGGCTGGAAGACTTTGGCGGAGCCAAGCACCGTCCCCCGGCCCCCCAACCCCGGACTCTCGGCATTCTCAGGGGTTGGCAGCGTTCACGGGGCTGACTGGCTTTCCATTTAGCAAGTGTACACCTCCTTGAGGCATTTCTAACTTTTACCAAGACACTTCCATTGTGCGCCAAAGTCCACAGAACTGGCAGAATTGGGAATTTCACTAATTCCTTTTGTGCTCCTTATTAGCCTGGTTTAAAGGTAGTTGGGGCTGAACCTGAGCTGCAGGGGCTCCGTACTTGTTTTCAGGTGGCCAGGCACAGAGGCTCCCGAAGAACCAGCAGGCTTCTCTGAGGAACACCGCGGTTTTCCAGGGTAGGGTCTAGCTTTTCCTCTTAATCTCTTCTGCAGACATCGCCCCCATGGTTAGTGTTAAATAAATTTTAATTGGAATTGCTGACCATGAGGTAACAGAAAGAGAAGAGAGGAGAGAAAAAATGTCAGCTCCCTGCAGGTTAGCAAAGGATAAAATAGGGGTGATCATCCAGGAGACCCAAATCTGATTCTCAATCTCTAAAGTTATTCTTGTAGGGCACACAGCCAAGAGAAGCTTCCAGGTCTCTCTCTGGCATGATCCTTCTCTGATTTGCCTCCAGAGGTGCTCCCTCAACTCTGCACATTTGTCCTCCATTAGCACCCTTCCTTTCCCACCCCAAGGTGCTGAGAACCCTCCACGGTGTGCCTCTCCTGTCTCGCATCCTATCTCTTTTCCTCCAGTCAACAGCCTCAGGAGGCAGAGCAATTAGAAGCAGCTTCTCTGCCAAGAAGCAGGAAATCTCTGGGATGGACTTTTAGGTGGCTGGGTGAATCCTGCCCTCGGGGTTTCCTCATGTAGGGCAAGAGACAGCTGCCTGGAGTGGTTAAGAAGGAGGTTGAAGGTGGGTTGTTAGTACTTGCTGCCTAATTGCTAAGGCCGGTTGTCTTCAGAGATGCATTCACTCCCCCCTTGGATTGTGGACAAGCTTAATGTAACAGAATAGGGTGAAAATGGACTATCTCAGAGGCTGGCTTCAAAATTTCTCTTATCTTGATGAGCCAGCCTGATGTGAAGAGATGAGCAGGAAGCCTGGGCCCCAGAAAAATTATGGAAAGAAAAAAAGAGAACAAAGGGAGGACTGAATTGCTCTAGGTAAAACAATGAAAGTGTAGTCCTTTTTTGCTAGTGAGGGTCGGGGTAGAAGGAGGGAGAGTGTTGAACTCCCATGTACTAGGACTCAGTTGATGGAAAGGATGTTTATATCATATCACTTTTAATTATTTTATTTGTTTGCATCAGTATGATGTAAACATTATCTAAGTAAAGGGCATAAAGTACATATAAATTACAATAAAGTAGATATAAAGATGGTGTGCGTGTACATGTGCATATTTGTGAAAATCAAGGGCTCCTTCTGGATTTTCTACGTCCAGATCCCCATGTTAGAGAAAGTACAGAGGGGACAATAAGATGATACACACAGAGTCAATATATCAATGGAACTATTGATACCAATATCAAAATGCACACTTTCCTTATACATCCAGAATCCAGAATGCAGAAGGTATGCAAGTTCCCCCAGGTGGGAATGAAAAGCAATTCATTTGAGACGCAAAAGACAGATTTTGTTTTTCTCTGATGCCTTGGCTGAAGGAAGAGCGAATTTAGCAATGTAGGGGTAAGGTCTAGGAAGCCATTTACTAACTTGATTTGAGTCTATCAATATTACCTGGGAAAAGAGACACAGATGAAAAGAAAATTGAAACTTCTATCTAGTACTTTGTACTGAAAGAGATCCTTGCCTTCCTTTACAGAAATACAGGGATCACAGATACATGAAATCATCCAAAAATGTTGTCATGAAGCCAAATTTAACAAACACCATAGAACATATGCATCCAATCTCTGGAACAGGTTACTTGGACTTGATCCCCACCCCTTTACTTGTAAGTGACCTTATGCAAATTTCTTAACCTCTTTGTGGCTCAGTTTCTTATTCTATACAATGGGGATAATCGTAGTCCCTAACTCATAAGGTCCTTGAGAATATGAAGTGAACTAGGATGTAGAAAGCACTTAGAGTAGTTCGGGCACATTCAGGGTTTAATTAATCCAGAACTGAACTATTATTATCTTGTCTTATCACAGGAAGCTTGGAAGGAGATTATGCTAGAAAATTTGGTACATATTTCATTTCTTCCACCAATTAATTTTCATAGCAATGGTACATTATTTTGTCAGCTGGAGACCTGAAACCTAGGAAGATAAGTAAATTTCCTAAGGTCTCACAACTGCTTAGAAGCCCATGCCTTTGTGGGTCATTTGTTTTGTAAATTTATACAGCAAATCATAATTATCGATTATAGTTCACACAGGGAATAGTGCAGTATCTTATATGGCATTTAACTAGAGATGGAAATCAAAATAGGAAATAGCCCTCGTAGCTTAGCCACACGCCACTTCAAATGGGAAAGTTTGAAATATAATGAAACTGTTACGGTTAATCTCTGAGCAGAAAGCATCATGGGAATAGCAGTGTGACTGAGTCAGCATGTCTGCAGAAAGTCTGCATTTCTCAATTCCTGGTCTGCAGTTGCTTGGATTTTCTGAAACAATAGTAATAGCTTTAGCTAACATTTCACACACTAAATATATTTGTATTAGCAGGAAGAAAAATAATTTTTCTCCTTAAAGCTGTGTCTGAAGTAAAAGTCCCTTTCCCTCTCGGTAAGCAGCTCGGTGAGGGGGTGTTCACAAAAGAGCACTGATGACCCCTGAGACCGGCTCTAGAATGTATAGCTCTTTTCACTGCAGACATCTAATAGGCATCAAGAAGTCCGTGTAGGGTAATGCAAGCCTGGTTCACCAGTGGCTGGCTTTCACATCCCCCTTGTAGCTTCGAGCCTAATATTGGACTCTGGGGGCGGGCTGGGAGACTGAGCAGAATCCTTCTTCGTGGGAGCACCTCCTACTGTCAGGGCCCCCTGCTAGACACTTGGCTACCACCATCCCTTCCAATTCTTTTTTTTTTTTTTTAAGATTTTATTTACTTATTTGACAGATATCACAAGTAGGCAGAGAGGCAGGTGGAGAGAGAAGGGGCGGGAAGCAGGCTCCCCGCTGAGCAGAGATTGTGATTTGGGGCTCGATCCCAGGACCCTAAGATCATGACCTGAGCTGAAGGCAGAGGCTTTAACTCACTGAGCCACCCAGGCACCCCCATCCCTTCCAATTCTTATTTCCATCTTCTGAGGATGGTGCGCTCATCTTTTTAGAGATGAGGAATCCGAGGCCCAGAGAGGTTAGGTATAGACTTATTTTCTCACAGCTATTAAGTGGGGACACCAGGCTTCAAACCAAGGACTGACTCCACAGCCCAAGCTCATGTTATTTATAATCTGCCCCCATTAAAGATGGCTCCATACCCACATTAAATCAAATACCAGACCAGGCTGAGCTGTTGTAAGATTGGAATCGTTCATGTACAGGTGCGTAAACAAGAAGCAGTTCAGTTCAGCCAAGCAATTCCTGGACGGCCAAACAAAACATAAAGGGCCCATAGATCTGAACAGCTGATGGAGGCCTCCGATTAGGTCCGATTATTTCTTACTTGGTTAGTCAATGATCTTCGACACTATTCAGAGAAATTCACAGGATCTGATCTCTTAAGCCAGTGGTTCTCTTGCTTTTCATGTGTGAAACGAATGGCCTGTTTTGTTCCAGCGGATGATATGCTCCCCTGAGTGTCCTCGGGGCTGTGATGAATTTGCTACATCTACAGTACTTTCTCCTCCAAACCAATCTGAATGCAAGTGAAGTGAATACTGTGTGTTTATTAGAGCCATAACTTTGAATCCACACTCATTTACATGTAATAGCACATCATTCAAACCTCAGCACTTCCACCATTATTTGTAATAAACTCTATTAAAGGTACCAAAGAGCTGCTATTCCAATATGCTTAAAATCTAAAGGAAGCAGACACGGTGGGTACTTATTTCCAAGCATCTCCCAAGGAACAATTCCACATGTTCCTCTCCCATCCTCTCTCTCTCTCTTTTTTAATCCTTTATTTTTTCTGTGATGCTCCGTTCTGTGTTCTGTTTCCATCCATAGTACTGATTTCCCTAGAGGCGTCTAGATTCATGCCCAGTGACTTCTCTCAGGCCTGGTCCCTCTTCTCCGTTCTTGGTTCAGGTAGAGTTACTTCTGGGCCATTGCCTGTCAACTTGGTTCCCCGCCTCTCTTCTCTTTTCTCTCTAACAATCTTTTCATTTCATTTCTGCCAGATGAGTTTCCCCCAAATATTGTTTGAATCATTTTATTGTAACAGAAACTTAAAAAGCCTCCAGATCCAATGGGAACATCTCACTTGAGCCCCTGTTAAGCCTTATGATTTGATGCCAGCAAACTTTCTATCATCTGTACCTGATGCCCTTGCTGAAATATGACTCGGGTCTTCTTTCTCTTTACTCATCCATTCAGTATTTTATTAAAATGCTACCCATCCTTCAGGGTCCTAGTCATCCTTCTCCAAAAACTTCCCTCCTGATTCTCTCAATCACGTGGAATCATTCTTCCTTTGGACCCTGTGTCATAAAATAAGCAGAAATTGCTGTATCGCACTGTGATTTCTATCATTATCTCTAGGTCTCTGGTCTTTTGCCTCTCTCCCCTCCCTTATCCCCTCCCCCATCCTCCAGTAAAATTATCATTTCCTTGGCAGTTGAGACTTTGTAACCCCTATTGTTCCAGTATGATCTTTCCCAACCAGTGGTAATTGCAATCAGGATGTTGTTGGTCTTGCTAATGAAGGAGGAGGAGGAGGGGAGAGAGGAAAAGATGGTTAAAGAACTCTTTTGTTTCTTTCTTTAGTCATCATCGTTGGAGAACTCTAATTGTTGGAAAGTTTTTCCCCCGTGTTCATCTGAAATCTGTCCCATTGAAATTTGCTTCCATAAATATTTATTGAGTGATTACTATGTACAAATTGTACCATTTTAGGCATAAATTTAGGCAGCTCACTTGCTGATTCCAGTATAGCCTGTATACTCACCTTCCCTCCACCTGTCATCATGGACCTTCTTCTCACTCATTGAGGAGGAAAAATGTTATTCCCGGGTCCACACTCCCAGCAGCTTCTCCAAGCTTCTTTCACCTCTACATTGAGCCCCAGCTCTCCAAGTCAGTTTCTTGAAATTATCTACCCTCTTCTCTGAGCTATAACATCATATGAGGGTGCATATTGGCTTGCTGAGAGATTTATTGGATTTCTTATGATGTACAGCAAATCCCTTGGGGTCAGAGGCAGAAAGGCTTGTTGTTCCATTTACACACACACAAAAATGTATCTCAGCCTCATCGTGCAGTCTTAAAATATTTGAAGATCACTACCTTATTTCCCATAAATCATCTTTGGAAAGATTTATTTACTTAGGAAATAAGGAGAGAAGGGATGGATAAAGGTTCATAGTTAAAATGCCAGGAGATAGGCTTGAAAGGGGTGTATTGAGAAAGAGGAGTCATTTATGTAGGGTTGAGTAGATAAATGACAGTGCATAATTACAGGGATGGGGACAGTTTTGTGAGCTGTAGTGTCTGATTAAATCAGATTTTGGTGTTACTCCTGCATAGCTGATAGAGAAATGGACCTAACTGGTCTCATAGATAGATTATGTGACTCAGATTTGCTGTAGGTAGCCACTATGCAGTGCACTATCTGATTTGACACTGGGACTAGCCAAATCCTCTGATGTCCTTGTTTCCATCACTGCTGTCTTTAGCCTCACTGTCTCCCTCCTGGAACACGCAATGGAATGGACTTCCAACCAGGAACCTTATCTCCAGTTGCTCCTCCCACCAAATTATACCACCTAACCCAGTGAGGCCAAGCTTGTTAAATGCAGCTCTAATCATGTTGCTGGCCCAGCATTCCTGTTTCTTAAATCTTAAATCTTAAACTTCAGTGGCCCCTCCTATCTTGCCCCTGCAGATGTTCCTAAGCTCCATATAAAGTTTACCACCCTTACTTTTTAGCTATTATTTCTAATATGGATTTTATTATTTCTAATATTAGAATATCCATTCTTAGAAATAATCCATATTATTTCTAATATGGATTTCAGTCATAAATAAAGTGTCACCTGTCACACTTTATTTCTTTATATCTCTCTCCTACTTCCAGGACTGTAATCTTACATTTGTGCCTAGCATCCAATGAATGTTTAATATCTTATCTTAGGAATGAATGTAGGAGAAAAGCTAGCTCCCTGGTGTAGCGCCCTAGGCGTTCCATAATCTTGGCCCGGCCCATCTGTCCCATATGTCTACTTATGGCTGCTATTTCTTTGCAAACCACAAAGCAAATCTTTCCCTTAACAAGACTTGAATCTTCCCGTTTTGATAGTAAAATTCTCTGTCCAGTCTGTTGCTTTCACCTGGATAGCCATTTTTTTTTCCCTCTCCTTGTTGAAACCCTGCTAATTTTCCAAGAACTGGTCCAGATATCCCTTCTTCATGAGGTCTCTCCATGCTATGATCACACCTGGCTGATCTGTCTTTGACAGCATTGATCAGACACTTATTTCATGACCTCCTTCATTTGCATGTTCACTACAGTCTGTAGAATTGGCAGTTGTCCAAATAGGTGCAAAGAAAATTGTGTGGAGTGGAAATAATATGGCTACATGCCTTACTATAATAAGGCTCTGCTGAATTTGCTAAGCATGCGGCCCTGTCCCACATGCCTAGATCTTGCTACTGACAAAGTGGTAGAAAATGGCACTGAAGGCATAGTGAGAACATGACCAGGTCAAAATCTTTTTCTCTCTTAAGTTTCTCTGGAGGAGGAGTGAGCTAGGCTGCAGAGCCTGGAGCTTCCCAGTCCGTATCCCCACAGTGATGGGTTAAACACAAGTGTATGGAGAGAAGGATTCTTCTCACCCCTCAGGGTATCTGGGCCAGGCTCCAAACACCCAAGCCTCTGGGCCTCTGGCTGTTAATCCAGTGTGATTCACAAACACCATATGTGTGTCCTGTTATGAAAAAAAGTTGGGGAGCACTGGCCTTAATCAAGTAGGACAAAACCATGAACAGGTGGGCATGCATACACTGCAATGGGAAATGCCTCTGTTTGTATTTGGTGTCCCATCTGTGAGCACAAGAGGAAAAGCCAGGAGCCTTGAGTCAGGAGCTGTATTCCAAACCATTCCTTATGCATGTGTGACTTTAAGCAAATCATGAACTTTTTCTAGACTTCTGTTTCCTGGAGGCCTTTTTTACCTCATGGCTTTTTTTTTTTTCTTTTTCTTTTTAAGCTGGCTTCCTGTGGGGTTAGGGGAAAGCCATGGACTAAGAGATGTCCATACTCTCCTTCAATGCTCAAGTCCTTGAAGTCTATGAAAACCTGTTTCCTATCACTATTGAAAGTAAGTAAATTAATACCTGTTAGGCCACAACTATTTCATTCTTAAAGTAGATTGTTTTTCTGGTCTGGTTACTGGAACATGTGGTTTTCTGAGAAAACAGAGCCTCTGGGTAAGGCGAAAGCTTTTGTGACATGGGTGTTAAATCTATCCAGTTAAAGGCAAAAACTATGCTCTTCCTGGAAAAGGGATGTGATGTCCTTTGGAGCATAAGATATCATAGATTTCATTTTCAGGTGGCTTAATTCTCCACCTCCCAATTAAATATGACACAACTGTGAAATGACTTAAAAAAATACAACCTTGGGTTTTGTGTTATTCATTTATTACTTCAGCAGATAACTGTTTGCAGTAACCATACCACTGGTTGCCTCAAAAAAGCCCAGGTTGGACTTTTTGTGCATTAGGTGATTTCTGCTACTTATCCTGAACATTCCCTTTCACTCTGCATATAGAACACCTTCCCTCTGCCAGCAATCTGCCCCTCTGGGCTGGGTGGTATAGATTCACACATGACTCAGATCATTCAAAACAGAGAACTGAGTCAAAATAACCTCCTGAAATCTGTTTCTGAACCTGATCACTTGAAGGCAGTTAGTAGTAAATAAAGGATGGTGGATTCTGAATACATTACAGAAGTTGAAATCAAACTCTTAAGCCAAGTCCCTTCCATCTTAGATATGAATTTTTAGAAGATTCTGAATTCATGCTTTCTCCTCTGTGTTTGTGTGATTGTGGCTCATAAAAGGTTTGTTTTCCACATCAGGAATTTTGTCGTTGGTGCGGACATTCACCAGATCTTGACAACAGAAGCCTCTTGCTGCTACAGAAGCCAGTTCTTGAGGCACGAATCACTCGGTCAATGAACACAACTTTTAGGTGCAGGCATCTCCTTCACCATTCACAAGCATGATTTATTCACTCATTTCCACACATTGGCTTCTGTCTTCATCCACAGAGCTAAAAAAAGGGTCTTGTTTATATAAAGGTGTTGTAAAATGAATCCATCCCCACAAGGTCTCCCCCTTTGCCACAGGAAGGGCTCCCAGACATGCCCTGCCCTGTATAAATACACACTTTCATCAACACTTGGCATACCTTCTCCATTTAGAGCCTGGAGACTCCTTTCCCTTATTCTGACCTACTAACACGTCTTTCTTTACTTGAAAGTGTGATTGGGTTTCTGGGATTTTCTCTCTGTTAGTGCCCTACCATGCCATAGCATGGTACGGTCCTGTTTAAACACAACCTTGTCTGAAGCCTTCACTGACCACCACCTGTCCCCCTGAGGAAATAAACTCTTCTTCCTCTCACTTCCCATGCCATTTCTCCATAACCTTTCTTTTTGCATTTATCACCACTTAAACTGACCAAAGATCTTCATATCCCCAACAGGACTGGAAATGTATAAGATAAGGGACTTGTGTCAGATGCAAAATTTAGGAGAGGGGGCCAAAAACTGAGTCACAATAAGTACCATTGTAATGTGACATTAAAAAAAAAAAAAGAATTAGTGATAAAAATCCATGATTTTTCCATGAACAAAACATCAAAATTTTTCCTAAAGATGGGATCGATATTTTTCCTTTTAGTTTCCCTTTTTCTTCCAGATTTTTTTCTTTTGCCTCAGGCTCTGATCAGGTCCAACACTATCATTAATTCTGTCTCTATTGGAAATTTGGGCATTTTATTCACCAGAGATTTTTGCATTCTTTTTGAGTTTTGAAAATATATTGCATTAAAGTGTTATTTATCTTGGTTCCAAAGTTTTTGGCATCCCCTTAAATGATGTGCTTCAGGCCAGTGCCTCACTTGTCTTACCCTGACCCTTGATAAGCACTCAATTAATATTTCATGAATGAGTGAACAAATACCAGCAGAGATATCTTAGGTGCATTTTTCTTTCTTTTTTCTAAAGGCAAAATGACACCTACCCACAATTCAACATCTACCATGACATCTAGATAGGCAATGACACAGGGAAGTTGTAGTGGTCTCTCGTGGCTGCGTGTAGTAGCTATCAGTGTTGCTCCAGACAAGTAAAATCATTGATCCTGGACCTCTTTCTTTGTCACAGAGCAACAGCCCCCCACCCCACATACATATACACTGTCTTGCTTTATTTCATAAACCAATAATTCTCAAGAAGCAAAATAGTCACAGAGGTACAAAATCATCTTTCACCTTCTTCCAGTGAACTGTGAGCCACTGACAATACAAGTAACTTCTTTGGAAGTCCAGAATATTCAGAGCAGGGGTTCTGTAGATGGGTTTCTGCAAGAATTCTCAGTGCCTCCAGGGAGAGGAAGGAGGGAGAGGACTAAGGCAGAGGGCTTAACGCAGTGAAGTCTGTCCCTCAACTCTACTACCCAGCTTGACAGAAAGTAGAATTTTGTTCATTACAATACATGGACACATAGGAGAGGTTCCCATTTCTCAGGGAAGAAAGACACAAATCATGGAGCTGTTGAGTCTGAGTCTCAGGCAGCCCCGAAGTGTACAGTTCCCTCAGTGTATTACTCAACATGTATCTTTAAGAGACAAAAACGATCATTCACAAATCTTCTCACAAAATCATCTCTAGAAAGTTGAGCCTGTAATAACAAGATTATTTCTATGCCCTGGTAGAGCGCCCGTGAAAATAATGTTTTTGATTTAGTTACATGAATTCTATTCTGCAAACAATGCTATTAAAGTGTTTTCTCTGGGTTCTGTCCACATAATAGTCACTGTCCCTGGGAGGGTAGATTTTATTCTGTGATAGTTGTGATGATTTATACTTTTGTCCAATTATCAAATGATCGTTGGCCTCTATTATCCCCGCTGCTCTAGCCTTAAGTAGCCCAACTGTAGAAACGTTAACTGTATTAACTTTGAAAAACAAACAAGAATAATGTACCCCCTAAATCCAGTAAGAAAGAAAGAAACCTAGAAGAAATAAAATGGTTCTTAGAGACTGCTTTTTTATTTTTTATTTTTTCCATTTTGTGTTTTGGCTGTTCCATGTGGAGTGACTGAAACTTCACTTCTGCTTTACCTCCGCAAATCTGGGGATCTGAGACCCAATGATGCATTCATGTTAACAAAGCATCCTACTGGAAGAACTTTTAGACTTCCCGGAGTCCAAGGGAGCCTCACTAACATGTTAGGTTTCGAGTACACATTTCCTGAGGGCCAAGTGTGTGGTAGCCACCATGCTCAGCAACTTTCCCATGTTAATTTATTTGACACTTTGAAGAGTCTAGAGGGAGAGCAGGTATGGTCAGGCTCATGGTAGAGAAATAAAAACCAAAGCTATGAGAGGTTGTAATGGGCCCAGGGCTGCAAGACTAGTAAGGGTCGAGGCTGAGACTTGGCCCAGGTCATACAACTGCCTGGTTATTGTCACAGAAGGGAAATACTGCAGTGCTTTTCCTCCGAGAGATGCAGAGAATATGTTTATCCAACCCAATTTGTCATGTGTTAGTTTCCATGGTGAAATGAAATAATCCTAAGAGGCTTCAGACATTATTTTAACCTATTTGAAGAGACAAGCCCCATCTGTCCAGCTCCCTAGACCCTGTAGATACCTTCCCTGGAATTCCAGATTTTATCAGAGAAACTACTCCCTTTTCAGAAAAGTCACTGTAACTTCCAAAGAGGCTTGCAAGTAATAGTTTCTAGATCCCCTTGGAAGAATTGGTAAGGTGACTGTGCATGAGAAAGAACAATCTGATCCTGTGCAAAGGAAAATGCACCCAAGTTTATATGCCTGAATTTGGGGAGTAGAAGTGAGCTTAGTGGTATGCGTGATGGGGGTGGGGTGAGAAAGTGTATAACAAAAATTGAATGATGCTGAAAAATGCATCCTAATCACTCAGGACCCTAATTTTGATAAACAAGCAATCAAGTATTCATGGCTACAAACATAATGGGTAAAACGACTCAAGTTAAGGAGAAATAAGATTAACACGGCACAGTGGTTAAACATGCGGGCTTTTAAAGTCGCATGAGTTTATATCCTGGTTCTGGTGCTTCCTGTCTGTGTGATATTTGAAACGTCACATAAAAACAAACAAGCAGGGGCACCTGGGTGGCTCAGTGGGTTAGGCCTCTGCCTTTGGCTCGGCTCATGATCTCAGGGTCTTGGGATCGAGCCCCGTATCAGACTCTCTGCTTGGTGGGCAGCCTGCTCCCGCCATCCCCCTCCTGCCTCTCTGCCTACTTGTGATCTCTATCTCTCCATCAAATAAATAAATAAAATCTTTAAAACAAACACACAAACAAGCAAACCCTGTGAGTTCCTACCTATACCATGGACACAACAGTAAGTACACATAAGGATATTATGGAGAATAAATGAGAGTGCATATAAAATGTCTGACATTTCATAAGAGAATGTTATTGTTAAAAGGGGACCGTATATATGTGTGTATATATCCATATGTGTATATATATATGTACATATATATGTATAGATATCTATTTCTATATCTATATATAGCATTTTTGAGTTCCTTATGGTAGAATAATCAATTTCTTATGTTCAAGACATTGGGAAAGTGTTAATCATGACAAGAATTGTCATCAGATTTAAAGATAGAGCAGGTAATTTTATTACTGGAAGTCATTATGACCCCAGTAAATTGGGAACACAAGACCTAAAATGCATGGGGAAGAGGACATCCAACCAATAAATAGTAATAATTGCAATATTGTTGGCAGCTGAGCCCTCGGAATATCTACATACTTTTAACAATTAATAGGCAAATAACTCCATTCAGTGCCAATGGATCAGCCCTAACCACACAAGAGGCACCAGCCAAACTAGAAAAAATCCAGCAGATGCCCCTTGTAGGAAATTTAATTAAAGTGGAAAGAACTATAATATCATTCCCATTGTGCTCTTGACTCAAATGGGAGAGGCAGAGCATTGTGTGAATTTTCCAGACCAGGAGGCTAGTGTGGAAACAGCTAGGCACTGGGGGTCTCAGATCCTGCAGAGGGGTCTTGTGACTGTGTCAATGGATCATGACTCCCACAGAGTCACAGGGCACTAACAGATCAGCACAGTTCTGATCCCGAAACAGGTGGAAAGCCACAGAGTTCTGGGTCCTTTAAATGAAATTAAAGATTACACCATCTGTAATGAAACACCTTTCTATCTCTTCAAGGTCACTATTATTTAGGCCCTGATAATATGGTAAAGTCTTCAGAAGTAATTCAAGGAGCTAGGAAATCAAGTCCCGGCCTTTTATGTTTTGGGGCATAAGCAATGGCTCCAACTCTTGGAAGGGGGTGTAGAATCTTTTACACAGCCGCAGCCCGTGATATTTGCCTGGAAATGTGTGAGACCCTAAATCTGAAGGTGGTAGGGGGTTCCACAGGAAGACCGTGTGGGCAGGTGCTTGCCCCGGAATAGCAGCGTCTCATTTCACACGTGGTCTCCGTACACCACTGGGCGAATGGCTTCATTCTTGGTTTCCTCATTCACAAAACTGAGTAACGACAGTGTCTACCTCATGTGGTTCTTGTGCCTGAATTGTCAGTTGTGATGCCCATTTTTTCAAGCACTGAACAATGGCCTCACTTATTGACTGTCAAATAATTTTTTGAAAAAAAATACATACCAATAAAATGTGTATTTATTATAACTAAAATACCTAGTAGGATATATCTCCAGAAGTGTGATTGGTTGCTAGATCATAAGGTAGTTCTGCTTTTAATATTTTAAGAAATATTCATACTGTTTTCCAAAGTGGCTGCACCATTTTACATTTCCACCAACGGTCTCAATTTCTCCATATCCTTGCCGACACATGTGCTGTTTTTTCCTTTTTTGTTTTTTGGTAATAGCTATTCAAACCGGTATAAAATGATATAAATCATTGTGGTTTGGTTTCGCTTTTTGTATATTAATTGTATCTCAATAAAGTTGTTAAAAAATAGCTTACATTGTTCTTTACACATTATAGGTAGTATTGACCCTTGATTGCTGTCTGAAAAGATAACATGTCTTGCTTGTCCTCTGAGTGATACTCTCTTCCTTTGGTAACTCCACTGCTTTGACCTTTCCCATTGGACCTGTTGAAAGGATGACAGATATCTATCTTTGGCAAGTGCTTACATGGTTCATTCTAACTTGCATACACCCACTAGGTGCTAAGAATAGAGAGGGGCTACACAGGGAGGGTGTGGGTGAGGTCCCTCCTTCAGGGAACTTAAATTCTGGTTAGACAAGTGGTAACAACAAAGCCTGAGAAGCATTAGCGTTAGAAACTCTGAGTGTGAGGGAGTCACTTGGCAGGCGATCCTGGAAGGTGGAAGAAAAGACTTCCCTCATGAAGTAAAGTTAACACTGAAAACTGGAGGATTCTAGGGTTCCTTACACCTGAGGAAGTGCTCCAGGTAGGTGGAAGAAAGAGGCTTCAAGACCTGAAAGGAAAAGAAGCTGGGAGCTGAGAGGAGCCATCCCCCCCCCACCTTGCCTGTAGCCACAGGAAATAGCAAGGTGGACCGTGGCCAGAGTCTAGTGTAGGCTTGTCAAAAGGTGAGGTTTGATCCTGAGAATGATGGGGAAATCACCGATGGCTTTCGAGTGGGAAAGTGAAATGAGCTGATCTGAGATTAGAAGTGTCATTCTGGCTGTTCCCTGAGGCAAGAGGACCCTGGGAACCCTGGTAGGAGGCATAGATGCCTCATCTCTTGATGATTCTGGCCTAGACTTGGGTAGTTTGGAAGCAAAGTAATGGATAGATTTAAGAGAAATGTAAATATTTATCTACAAACCAAAGCTACCGCCTCCCACCACCGCCGAGAGACAGGGATGGTATATGTAGAAATCTTAACCTTTAGCCTGCCCTTCTGCAAACAACACCCAGAACATATATAGATTGGGAAAAGGAAGGGAACTGATACCCAAAGTGGAGCTAGGGGGTTGTCCATGTCAATTATCTGAGCTAATCTGCTTGACCCGTTGCTTCAGCTAATGAAGGGCTGCTTGCCCTTCTTCTACCCCAATTACACTTATCATCACGCTTATCATTGCAGGGCCGTAAAGAAGCCAGGAATAACTCAACACCAGTCCCTCTAGCCAAATAATCAGCAAACAAAGATAACTTTAAAGAGTGTCAAGCCCAACTTTATGACTCCCTCATAGGTGCTAAGGGCACTGTCTCAACAGCCTAAGCCACCAGACAGGATAGCCCAGGACTGTTTGTGAATTGACCTGCTGGGACCAGCCATGACTCATCTGTTTACAGTAGAGCAAAGGTAACTTGGGATGTAAAAGTTGACAGCTGCCTCCCGGGAGACCATCGCACCTGGAAACAAGGGCACAGGGTTTCAACTGGAAATGTTTGCACTGGCACCATCCCAGGCTACATAAAGTGTGCCCGAGAAGAGGTCACGCCATGGGGAGGTGAGTGAGCACATGCACGTGATTTAAAGAACTGGAGTCTTCACACCGGACTGGCTGTTTCAAGGCGCTCGCTTGGTTGCCCTGAGCCGCTCAGACGCTAGCGATCATCACTTGTATGTGCTCTGCTATTTACATCTGGATATAAGCAGACCTCCCCGGAACCAGATTTCCTTTCTTGATGGAAGTAAGATTCAGGGAAGCAATAATGAAAGAGTAATAATAGTGATATTGGCATCCTTTGACAAGCCCACCCTGCAAAGGCTCTGATTTCATGGATCTGGGTGGAGCCCAGGCACTGGCATTTTAGGGCTCCCCAGGGAATTCTGATGTGCAGCCAGGGTTGAGAACCAGAGTTTAATCATCATGACAGCTGGCAATGTAGGGCTTTTTAGCTTTATTTTACAGATGAGGAAAAAATAAATAGAGCTCAGAGAGAACAAGTAATTCACGTAAGTGCAAACTTGAGTCTGTCTGGCCACCGACCCTCCCTCTGAAATATTGCTCCACACACTCTGTAGGGAATCCCTGGGTAAAGAGCAAGCAGGGTGGGCACCCAGGGAAGAAAGGGCAGCCAAGGGCAGCAGCACCCCACAGGTGTGGAGCAGGAGGCTCCACTGTATCCTGGGCTGGCTGTGCACCTCACAGAGTGAGGATCTGAGGAGCTGAGGGGGTGCAAATAACTCACCTTCATGGTTGCAGCAGCCCCTGGTCTCCCTCCGAGCCCCAGCGGATGGCACAGAGGAGACACTTGGCTGAGAGTTGAACAGGGCATGGCCAGGCTGGGCAAGCGGCCCCACACACACTCATTTACCCCTTGCCTTGTCATACCACTTCAGGGAGATGAACCGCCTTCCCACCCTCTGCTGCATCTGCTTGGGGCTGTGCCAGGTTCTCCTGCCACCTCTGACCTGTACTTTTGAAACCTGCTATTAACAACAGGAGATCACACTCAGAAAAAACATAATAATAATTAAAATAAAATAAAGGCGGTCACACAGATGGATACAGTATTGAATGGAAAGGAAGCATCCTCTGATTCTTGTTTCCCAACCATGAGCACCCTTAGCCGTAACTGCCTGAAACAAATATAATCAAATGAGAATGTGATGCTGCACTTTTCTTCCTCCCTGCTGAGAGGGCCAGGTCTGGGCCCTCTGCTCTCACCCTGCTAGAATGAAGCATGGCCTTAAAGCAAGAAGCTGAACTCTTCTGTTCCGAACCACTCCCTAGATAAGGGGGATCTTCCAAAGTATTTCTGATATTGCTGGGAGTGGCTGGGAAAGGATCATGCTCTGAAGGATAAAGGAAAGAGGGAAGAAGTTTCTGGAATCTGAGGTGGGCAGTGTCTGACCCTCTCCATACTTCAGGTCTGAACTCTGCTTTTATACGCCCCGCAAAGGCTTGGACTGGCCAGCTTCCTTTGTTTATTTACTCAGCACTTACTAAGGAGTTGTCGCACTGGAGATGCTGAGAGGAGGAAGACCGGTCCTTGACCTTAAGCAGTTCACAGTTTCAGCAGGGGAGAAGACAATAAATAGCAGCGTCATGGCAGGGGGACGCAGGGGTGGTGAGGACACAGGGGGAGGTCCTGGGCCCAGTCAGAAGAGGGGGTCAGGGTCCTAGAGGGGTAACCCCTCTCTGGAGACTAATTATAAGCCTATCATGGGAGTTAGTCCAGAAGGAGGGCCCTTTTCTAAGTGAGGCTGAGAGTCTGTTCCTGGCTTCCCTGAAGGACATTCCTTGCTGGGAAGTCACATTGACTTAAGCAGCCAGCACTCTTTCCTTGCTAGGGTGCAGGGATTTGAACTTCCTTCTCTACATCCAGGTCAAAGGGCTGAGTCCAAAGTGGGACTGAATTCCTCACTCAGATTGTTTCTCAGCAGAAGCAGGGAGTTCTGAGGGCCTGTCAGCCACACGAATGAGCTTCTCCCAAGAAGGGAAGGCTGGGAAGAGACAGCTACACAAGGAGTGTGGGGCCGGGCGGGGGTGGGGATTGTCCTGTGTTGGACCAGAAAACACCACTCAGATGAGGCTAACAATACACGAAGCTCAGGCCCGCCATGGCCTCTCTTCCTCCTCTTAGGTTTTCATCATAGTCACTGTCGTAACAGGGCACAGGAGCTCCACAGACAGAGGTGCACCTGGATTTCAGTCCTGGCTTGGCCATGTAGGGTCTGGGATGACCTACCGCAGGCCTCTGAGCTTCCCAGTTTTTATACATAAACCAGGGCTTGAGGTTCACCGTGGAGGGGAGAATGAGGTGGGACAGCAGCAGGACAGCCCTTGTACTCGGCACAGAAGGGGTCTCTGCCCTCGATGGCCGTCCTGCATGCACGCAGGCCGGGACCCTCTTCCTTCAGGTCCCCCCCCTAGAGTGCCTCCTTCCAAGTCTCTGACTTCGGTAACACAACCCTGGCCCCATTTTTGATCCCTTGCTGCCTCTCGATACACCCCGATATCTTCCTCCTCGGGATCCTCCAAGGAGCTGCAGTGGGCGCGCTGCTCACCAACAGGCCTGAGTTTGGTCCCTGAATGCTCAGGGCAGGGAGAGTGGGGAGGGCTAGGGTTCTGTCAGCAGCGGCCAAGACTGCGGGCCTCCCAGCTCCATTTCTCCCTCCTCCTCACGGGACAGAGCCCCAGCCAATGCTCTTACCAGGTCACTGAATTTCCCCATCACCGTGACCTTCGCTTGCCCGTTTTAGAACAATACACCCACTCATGTTAACGAGCGTTTGTTTCTTTCTGCCTGTGCGGAGCCCGTCTCCCTTTGAAGAGAAATCCCCAAAGTGGCCATAGTTCTGCTCTTTACTTTCTGAGTGGAACAGCTCCAGTTCCGATGTTACATCATTTATAATTAATTATATCATATTAGGGATCTCTCTCGAATGGTGGTGGGAGAGGGGAGTTTGCTAAGCCATATCTTTACAATGTTTTAAAAATAAGCCCTCAGAACCAAGTCCATTTTATTGTCTTTTTCTACTTCTAAATAGATTTCTTTTTTTCTTTTTTCTTCTTCTTCTTTTTTTTTTTTTTTTAGTGCTTATCAAGTGAAAAGCTTATTTAAACACCTGTACTCTGTCATATAATGGTGACTGGAAAAAAATCCAAAAGAAGTGGCGGTCACAGAAATGTTTTAGAAGACAATGCTTGAACATAAACTCCTTCCTTTCCATTCCCACTGCTGCCCTGGAGGTGAGGCTTTGTCAGCTCCTACAGGACTGTTGCAAGAACTTCATACCTGCTCCCCAGACTCTGGGCTCTTTCCACAGTCCTCTGTGCTGCACCGTTGTCTCAGCATTATGTGACATGCCAGCTCCAAGCGTCCCACTAGCTTCTCCATGATTGCAGGATAAATTCCATCCTTCTCACCCATTCAAGGAGCTTTCCTATCAGGCTCCTCCTGACCTTTCAGCACCCGCCCCCCAAGCTATCGAACGGGTCTAACTCATTGTCCTCTGTGAGCGTTGGAATGGCTTCACTTTGTGCCTAGAGTTATAGATCCTTCCTCAGAACCCCTGCTGGAAATCTTTCCCTGCCTTCTTCATGTGGGCGAATCCTACCCATTTCTCCTGACTCCTGAGCTAAAAGCACAGTCCCCACTGAGATACGCATGTGGTTATCATTTCGTGCTCTGCTTCTTTGTGCTCATACAGGGGTACCCCTTATCCCCCCACTCCTCCTTTCCCTTCAGCTACTTCATAACTTGCTTTCTGCACAAACCCAGAAAGTACTTGATGTTACTGAGGTATTATTCTCTGCTGCTCTCTATGTCCAAGCCCATTTTTATGTAGTCTTATTGTCTTGTCTCTCACACTCTGCACCTACTCTCCAGACACTCCTGGGAAGGACAGGAGAGCGGGAGTTTGGTGTTTGGTGCATATCGGCTGTGTATTGAACACAGACACATTAAGATACATTTAAATTTACCTACAAATATGTCCGGAAGTGGTTTTGTTCTTCTCTTTTTTTTTTTTTTTTTAAGATTTTATTTATTTATTTGACAGAGAGAGAGAGATCACAAGTAGGCAGAGAGACAGACAGAGGTGGGAGGGGAGCAGGCTCCCTGCTGAGCAGAGAGCCCAATGCGGGACTCGATCCCAGGACCCTGAGACCATGACTTGAGCTGAAGGCAGAGGCTTAACCCACTGAGCCACCCAGGCGCCCCCGGAAGTGTTTTGATCCACACTTGCAAATGAGGGGACTGAAGCTCAGAGGAGATTAATGACTTTCTCAAGGACAGTTTGATAACAGATATGGTGCAAAAGAGGAAAAAAAAATTATGGGATGAGGGCTTTTAAGCCAGGCTTCACGAACGTGGTAGGATAGGAGCCAGAGCTGGTCTGGTTGGCAGGGTGGGAGCACACTGGGAGTGGGAAAGCATCACAAAGTTTTCAGACTCAACTTGACAGTGTGATCACTTATGGCTTTCAGAGAATGTACCTGATTTCCTTTACAGATGATGTATTTGAGTTAATTGCCTGGTTGTGAGCATGTCAACACAGACATGTGCTGGAGGGGTCAAAGTTCAGGGGTAACTGAACTTTCCTGCAGCATATTAGGAACAGAATAAATGCTGACAAAGAAGCAGAGATTTTTACATTTTAACTGCAGGTTCAAAGAGGACTCTTCACAGAAGATGGCTGAAATTGAGCAAACACACAATCCCAGATGGTTTCAGGCAGTGGGATAAAAATGAATAAGCCAGTATGGGTTCATCGAAGAGAACAAATGTACCACTCTGTGTGAGTGTGTGTGTGCATGGCAAGAGGTACATAGGAACTCTGTATTTTCTGCTCAGTTTTGCTTGGACCTAAAGCTCCTCTTAAATAAAGTATATATATATATATTTATATATATATTTTTAAAGATTTTATTTATTTATTTGACAGACAGAGATCACAAGTAGGTAGAGAGGCAGCAGAGAGAGAGAGAGGAGGAAGCAGGCTTTCTGTGGAGCAGACAGCCCGATGTGGGGCTCGATCCGAGGACACTGGGATTCTGACCTGAGCCAAAGGCAGAGGCTTTAACCCACTGAGCCACCCAGGCGCCCCAAATAAAGTATATTTTTAAAAAATAATAAAATAAAATGAAACAACTTTAAGAATCTGTTTTAAATTAGTGAGGCCAGGTCCCAAGCTGTCCTCTGAGGCATGAAGGGAGGGGAGAAGGTGCCTTTTCCTTGGCTTCTGGAGCACAGACACCTTGCCCAGCTGTGGTGAGTTCTATCATCTTTTATTTTTCTAGTTTGTTTGCTAATGAGAAGCTGATGAGCATCAAGGCTGCAAAAAGCAAGATATGGAATATAAAAAAAGGAGGAAAAGGAAAATGAAGAGGAGGAATTGAAGGATACTTTAAAAGCCTGCATATTAAAAAATAAAAAGCTGGCTGAATATACAGGTTGTAAAAACTTAATGATTTAAGCGCCCAAGAAGAGGAGTTTTACAGAACATCCAATATATGGTTAACACCAGGAGTGGTGCAGTTGTCTAATTTTCCTTTGTTTCTTCTCTAAAATAGGGATAATGATACCTGCCTCCCATGCTTATGGTGAGGATTAAATGATATAATGTATATAACATTCTTAATCAATGGGCACCTGGGTGGCACCTTTGGTTGTGTTATCGATTCTTGGTTTTGGCTCAAGTTGTCATTTCAGGTGGTAAAATGGAGCCCCAGATCTGCATTCAGTGCAGCCTGTTTGAGTTTCTCTCTCCCTCTCCCTCTGCCCCAACTCTCTCTTTCTTTCCCAAATGAATAAATAAATCTAAAATAAAATAAAATAAAATTCTTAGCCCCAAAGTTTGCACTCATTCACTAAAAAGTTACTGAATTGTTGATTTTGAGCTAGATACCAGAAGTGATGCCTCCTGACTTGCATCTGAGAAGGAGAAGCCAGATGCTAAACAAGGAAACATAAAGATAATTAGTTAAAAATTGTAAAGAGTAGCACAGTGGAAAACTTCAGGATGCTGTGAGAAAATGACAGGGCCTCTGAGTCTATGCTCAATAAATAGTAGTCATTTTAAGACAGACATTTCTTTGCAACTAGGATAGATTAGTTTCTATCAGACTAGACCCTTCCAGAAGGAATAATTGGGAAACTTGGATAAAAAAATAATAAAGAAAGAAATCTGTTTGAAGGAATACAAGAGCTGCCAAGGCAGCAAGGGCTTGAGTAGACAAGATTCCAGAGCAAAGGTATATGGGAAGAGGTCAGATTCATATGCAGCTCTACGTTCTCCTGGAAGTAAGGGCAGGATTGTAAGTGGCTGCAGGGAGTTTTCAGCAATCTCTTGGGACAAAATTGGAGCTCACAGCCTGCTAAGGAGGAGGAGCATCACTGAGAAAAACCCAGCTTTCAGTTGGGAGCTGTCCAGGGCAACAGGCTAGGAGGCAAAGTAGGTGCAGACCGGCTCTCACAAAAACCCAAAGCAGCTTCAGTTGAGGTTGGATTAAGGTGATTTTCTTGGCTTAACCACCTAGAAGAGATCCCCTGTTAAAAGCCTCAAATCATACCTCTAATTTTTCATACAATAATGTTTAATATTCAGAATTTTTTAAAACTTCTAATATACCAAGAGACAATCCAATGAGCAAAAACACATTTGAAGATGGTAGAAACGGATCTGTAGATGATTCAGATGCTCTACAGACACCGGAGTTATCATACACACATTTTAAATACTATGTTAAATATGTTGAAGAAAAGTGACAGCAAGATAGAGAATTTCAACAGGTTATTATAAATCTATAGGTGAATCTATTAGAAAGAATAAGAGGGAAATTCTAGAACTGAAAAAGAAAATAAATGAAATTAGAAATTGTGAATGAATTAGGAGCATATTGAACATAGATGACTAGAGAAATGGTGAGCCAGAATGTCAGTTGGTAGAAAATATCCAGACAAAGAAAAGAAGGGATGCAAAATAGAGGAAAAGAAGGAAAGAGATACAGTGGACATAGTAAATTATTATATGAAATAATATAGAGAAAGAGAATGAGAAGAAGTAATATTTGAAGAGATTTTTCTAAAATTAATATAAGACATCAAGCCATATGCATAAGAAACTCTGTGAATTCCACAATGGATAGACACAAGTAAACTACAGCGGGGTTCACCATAATAAAGCTGTTGGAAACCAAAAACAAAGTTTAAAATGTTAAAAGTGGTTAGAGGAAAAACTGTACTATCTTCAAAAGAGCAAGACTTAATGCTAAATTCTTAAGAAAAAGTATAAATGCCAAAGACATTGGTGTCCTGTTCTAAGCTGCAAAATACCCCTTCCAAATGAATATTATAGTAATTGTCCTTCAATACTGAAGATAAAATTTACCAAATTTTTATGTATTTTTATTTTTATCTTTTTATTATTAAATAAAACACAGACACAGAAACCACCCAAAACAAATATTGTGTTTAATGCATGATATTAAGACTGACATCTTTGTAACCACCATAAAGAAATAGAACTTTACCAGCCCCTCAGAAATCTCTTCTCTGGGCTATCCTAATCACAGTGCATGGATTTCCCTAAAAACAACACTTACCCTTTAATCTCTCTCTTGTATTTATATTTCGACTATCCGAATATGCATCTCTAGACACTATAGTGTAGTCTTGCCCACTTAAACAAATCGACATGTCATGGAACTCACTTTTATCTACTGGGACTCCTTCCATTTTCCTCCTACATTTTCAACAAGGCCCTTTCCTATTGGTTTTTTTCCCCCAAATATTTGCTGGATTCACTATATTTTCTGGAAGAATTCATCACCGATACTTGCATTAAAGGAAATACACAAAAGAGGTCTTCAGACAGGAAAAAAAAAGTGAAGCTAAATCACAGCAAAAACTATAGGAAAGAACAACTAGTAAGCAAAAGATATGTGTAGGTAAATCTAAATAAATATGGACTATCTAGGAACAATACTAACAATGTCATGGGCTTTTAAATCTATGTAGAATTAAAATAGATGGCAATGACAGCATAAAACTCAGAATGAAGATAAGTAACGTCAAATTATTTAAATGTCCTTTCATTGTATAGGAATTGATTAGAATATACTGTTATAAATTATACTTTAATGAAGTCAAGATTCATGTTGAATTTCTAAAGTAACCCCTGAAACAATGCCAAAAGGTTTTGTAACTGCCAAAATGTCAAAAAAAATTGAGTAGTAAAACCTACTTGATTAATGCAAAAGAAGGTAAGCGTGGGGGGAGAGAACATAGAATAGGTCGGATAAATGGGAAAAATAAATAGCAAGGTGGTAAATTTAAACCTAAGCGTTTCAGCAATTATATTTGTTTAAATAGAATTAACAATTGCAAACAACTTAAAAAATTTATATTGTCAGACTACATTAAAAATAACAAGACCAAATAGTATATTACTTCCATGAGAAGCACCTTAAATGCAAGGCTACAGAAAGCATAAGAGTAAAGAATAAGGAAAGACACGCACATGCTACAAATCCTAACCAAAAGGACGCTGACATGGGTGTACTGGTATCAAATAAAGTACACTGTATGGCAAATAGGGACCATTTAAAAGCTCTGAAAGGATTAATCCTATAGGATGATAGAATAGTTGAACAATCTTAAATTTGTAGTATTTAATAATGTAGGCTCAGAATATATAAAGAAAAACTGATAAAGTTAAAGGAGAAATAGGCAAATCCACAACCAGTAGAAGCTTTTAAGCATACTTCTCTCCAAAATTGATAGAACAAAAAATACAATAGGGAGAAAAATCAGACACCGTCTCTGTGGTAGCGAACATTGCATTAGAGTAAGGGACACAAATAGTAATCAAATAAGCACAGAGATTAATGTAAAATTGTATATTGGCTCAGTGCTTTGCAGGAAAAGAAAACAATTCTCTAACAATGAACATGACCTGAACTGAGGGAATTGAAAAGACTCTCCTAAAAAGGGGACACTTGATTTCAGATCTAAAAGACTTATAAGGGTTAATTAGGCGAGTGGAAGCGGAAGTATGAGGCAAAGAGCTGACTCAGCTGGCATCAGGGCATCAGTAGATTTCCCCGTAGGAGGGAACATGTGGGTTGGAGGAGCTGGAAGGAGGCCCGAGGGACAGAAGCACAGAGAATGAAGGAAAGTAGCTCAAAGTCAAGCTGGCAAGGTGAGCAAAGCTGGAACTCCTTGGGCTTTGTAGGCCATGTTATGGATCTTTGTAGGCCATGTTACGGATCTTGCCTAACTTCCTCTGTTGATTCGGACCTTTTACAATCCATTCTCATGCCACAGCTGAAGAATCTTTTTCCAAACAATATAAACCTACTTTAATACCCTTGATCGCTTTCTACTTACTCTCTGGATAAAGTCCAGAGAAAGTGATCCAGAGAGTAAGTAGAAGGCGATCAAGGGTGTTAAAGTAGGTTTATATTGTTTGGAAAAAGATTCTTCTAGCTGTGGCATGAGAATGGATTGTAAAAGGTACGAATCAACAGAGGAAGCTAGGCAACTCCACATTCCTCAGATGAGCAATGATGGCAGATGTCGTAGAGGTGGAGAGGAGTCAGATTTAAGACACATTTAAGGGCTAAAAAGCAGCCAGACGTGGTGAAGGATTCTACCTGGTGACTGAGAGCAAGGGAGACATCAAGAATGTTTTCTTGGGTTCTTGCTTGGGCATATGTGTCCGACAGGGATGCCATCCTCGAGATAAGAATCAGGAGGAGGGCCAGGTTTGGGAGGGAAGACCATAAACTCTGTTTTGAACATCTTGGGGTTGAGGGCTTTTTCTGTTAGAGATTATTCTGTAGAGCCTTCTCCTCAAGGCTCTTAATTAATTTTTCTTTGTGGTGTTCAGTTTGTTTTATCTGCTTGTCTTACCCCCTGTGGTCTAACATTTCAAAAATGCAATTGCAAGTCCTAACTGTGAATATTTATCATGTCACTGCATCAAAATATTTACATTTGCCTAATTTGAACCTTCCCAGGAAGTAATGCAAACAAGAGAAAAGATGGAAACTTTGTTGCAATCCCCAGGAGTGCTTGCAGGATGTTGGACCCTGACCCAAGTTAGAGTCCAAATGTGTCAGAGAACTTTCCTGGCTCTGGTTGTTAAAGGCCATTTAATGTGGTAGGATCAGTTTTCTTAAAGATGCTGCACAAAGATGAGCAAGCCAAGTTTAGGAGAATTGACTCTCAATATATACAAGGCAGTTTCAAAGAAACATTAATGAGCTCCCCCTTCATAGAAATTCAGATCTGCCAAGGAGATGAATCAGGAGTCATGGGAAAGAAATTCGTTCCACACAATTTCTTATTAGAATTCCAGGATGGGAGATGCCATTTCTCTTGCTCCAAGGCAGTTGAGATCCTGTTTGCAAGTTGTTTTGAAGTCCTTTCCATGAGAAAGAACACAGTAAAGATGACAGCCTGTATAGCTAATTCACCTACAGAAAAATGAAATGTATATCATGGCCATTCTTCCCTCTCTCTCTCTCTCTCTTTCTCTCTCTCTCAACATTGACCAGCATTGGCCAGTAACCTTGTGAGGGCCTATCAAACCCTTTTTCCAATGTATTTCCCTGCTCCTTCTTTCTCATCTGTCCTTTAATTCTTTTGAAACTTAAAAGAAAAAATTGAATTTCTGTCTGTTAAGGTTTGATAAGAAGTTTGGTTAAATATCTGATTGAAATAAAGTTCATAGATTATATGAGGTCTAAATTATGCATTCTTCTTTACAGCAGCTTAAATTTTAAGGTTTTGTCCTAAATCATTATTACTGAGTCTGTGTACAGTTTCAGTGGTTGTGACACTGGAAGTAAGATCTGTTTCCTTGCGTGGAATAGAATCTTGAGCTTTGTGACCAAATGAAGAAGTTAAGACATAGATGATTTACAGCTGTTTTACAAACTATGAACATAAGCCAATAATTGTCCAAGGAGGGAAGGAGGTAGATAATCAGAAACTTGTTATTTTATGTGGTTTTCTGTATTTCTGATTTGTTTGTGGATCATCATCTTAGGAATTTATAAAATAAAAGGTTATATACATGCATCCTGGAACCAGGTCAAAGAGTTGTGACTTTTATCAATGCAGCTCATCCAAAAAAACCATACAATTTTGAAGCATAAAAGCACTTAAACCTTCAGGTAGTCCAGGGCTCTTTAGAGTCTGTGATTTGGAATCCAGATTTTAATCCTCCCCACCTCCTATTACTCATAAAGGGAACAAATCCAAAGAGGGGAGGTGTCCTGGTTAAAGTCACACGACTTACATCTCGAGAATTCACCTTCTTATGAATTTTCTTCAGAGGAAAGAAGCAAGAGCTTGAGACACTCTTATTCCAACAGACTGATTAGGCATATTACAAACAGAAAGTCTCAAATGATGGCACTGGAAAGAATTATCCTACATGGGGTACTTTTCTGGGGGTTCTTGGATTTGGATATACTTGGGCCATTTTCTTTCCATTTAGGATTCCTCTAGACTCTGTAACTTGGAGGAAGCCATCAGGTTCTTGGGTGATTGCTGAGTGGAACTGAGGAAAACGAGAGGAGGGAAGCCTCTCAGAGCGTGCCTGAACTTGCTTCTTGCTTTGGACCCCTCCTACACACTGACAACTGACTGCAGATTTCATGAGCTGATAAACAAGGGTGTTGGACGTGAGTGTTTTGCTTTCTTGTTTGCAAACTTCATGCTTGTTTCCTTTTCTCTAAGAGAACATTTGCTTACTCCCCTTACTCCCAACGACATACTGGGAAATATGGGCCAAGTCTACCTTTTAATAATTTATCATGTTGTTGCTTATTCTTGAATTTGATGGGTGAAATAAATGACCCAGAGTTTGTGATTAATGGAACCCCATCTCCACTCCAACCCCAACTCATGAACCAACAACTTCTACCTGTGCCTGACATATTAACAACTATGTCAGAGGCCTTAATTTAAATCTGGAGCTAAGCTGATGATCTCAGAACAATTATTTGATTGAATAGTCTTAGTTTTCCCATCTGTAAAATGAATTCAATGTTCATAACTCTGGAGTTAAAGTAGAATAACTTAAAGAAAATTGCTGAAGGCTGTGACATACGACCCACCATATTATTATTTTATAATGGAGAGTTTTACCTACCAAAGAGAAGCGCTATCAGCTTCCCTTGGCATTGCTGGTAATTTATTATTAATGATTTCTAAAAATTTCAGCATTGCAGGAAGCTTCAAGCATCATTACTGCATTACATTTTGCTTTTGTGTTAATGGAGAGCCATTTTTCACTGTCACTTTCACAGATAGCGAGAAAGCACAGATGAAAAGTTTTCACAAATGTAGGACACTGCAAGACATAGTCCAGGCTCTGTTCCTTGTTATTAATTGAGTGATCATATTCAGTTTTATCAGAAGCAAGAATTTACCAGATGTGGACAGTAACCCATATACCTTCTTCTCCTCGGCGCCCTCCATACATCACACCCACTTAGAGGCAAGGGTCGGGAAGTACTGAATTTAGTTAGCACTTTCATGCTTGAAGAATTAGAAACCACATCATCAATTTTTTGCTTTTTCATAACTGAGAAGTAAAAATTCATGGTTTAATTCCAGACAGTGGAGAAGCTCCCATTCAATTTTTCTGTACAGATTAGAGTAAGGAAGTTCTTTTGATGTCACCAAATAGATCTCTCCTTCTACAAGGAGGAGAGGGTTTTCTCCTTTGAAGACAGCTCTTGGAGGTAAGGACTCCTTGCTTCCATGATCTGGAATAATCTAAGTCAAACTCTGTTAACATACTATACAAGCAAAACTATGCTAACCCCTAATATCCCAAATGGAAGCACTTCTTTTCCTGCTAACTCACACTGTCTATCTCCAGCTTGTAATTTGTCTTTCTTCAGATGTTTGTGCTCTTAGGATGGCTGTATCTGCAGGTGCTAACAAGCAGCAAGAACAAGAACATCAGGGGTCTTGTTCTGTGTCTTCTTTTCCATGCCTGCCCTTTAGTTAGTAGGTGCTATGTGAACAAACTTACAAATTTGAATGGCACATTTTCAAAGGGATGAAGAATACCAAGACAATAGAATAGCTCTCTCCAAATGTAATGCAATTAGCAGATGTAAAAAAGTGGAGGAAGGAGATATTTAGGGTGTATGCACTCCTTATTCATAGCTTACAGCCAAGCAATTTCATACTTTGTTTTGATATCTTCTGATGTCATAGGGTTTTCCTTTATGCAGTCCAAGCATGTGCAGCAAATGCTTTTTCATCCAATTACAGATGGCAGTGTGTTTTCCCCAATTAGCAGGGTGCTTGGGTGTGTGGTAACAGAAGAAATAAGGACATCAGGGGTCTCGTTCTTCTCTCCGATTTTCCATGCCTGCCCTTTGTTATTTGGCTTTAGGTTATTTTGCCAAGAAACAGCTCTAGATGCATCATATTTCCACGCACTAGTCAATGCTAATCCAAACGAGAATGAAGCATGGACAGGGAAGGTCTCTTGCCTTCACTTACAAAAGTGAAGTTCAAAAGAACTTCCCTATTCTAACCCGTGTTTATACTTGCTGTCTGTTGTAGACAAATTGAAAGATAAAAGAGGATACCCTGTCCATTAAGCATCACCACAACCTGACTGTAAAAACTAAAATTCGTTCAGAGCCAGTAAATGGACATTATGATATTTGTGACCTGTATTATATTCTAGGGAAGTATTTCCTAAAAGGCATTTCAGGGACATGAGAAATCCCTAGAGATGCTTCAGAGAAGGGATTCTGGAATTCAGTAGGTTTGGGAAATGTGTCACACAAGATTTACCTTTTGGAGACTCACAATGCATAACAGAATCTTACTGCCTTGACAACTTCTTCTGCTAAAAACAAGACAGAGAAATGAAACATTGTACTTTGTATAACCTGGCATTTTAAAAACTCATTTGATCACAGATCACATTTATAAACTCGATTTTTGGAATAATACTTCATATCTGAAGGTAGCAAGTGAAGTAAGTACCTATAAGCTATAGTTTCAGAGCAGATCAGTACTTTTAATCAAAAGATAAAGTTTCAAATCCAAGGTCTGCTACTGATATGTAGTACATCAGTAAATCACCATTATACCCTGCTATACCCTAAAAGTAATTTTCACTTTTAAATGAAAACAGTAACTTATTAAGAAACAGAAAATTTATTAAGTTCTTATGTTGTGTCAGAAACTGTACTAAGTGCTTGAGATGCCTTATCTCATTTATTCCTTTAAATCTGCATTTAATTTTAAATAAACCAAAGTAGTGAAAGAATATATTCTCACTTTTTGAAAGTAGAAAAAAACCTACAAAAAATTCCTTTTGTTTCAGCATGTAAACATCTATATCTTTTTCTGTTCATTTAAATAAGAATGTTTCTTTACAAAAGCATATACATTTCCTATTTTTTACATAATCAGAATGATATTACACATACTGTTGTGCACTTTTTTTTTTAAATTTAAAGTGCGCGTTAGAGATATTTCTATGTCAGTATATCCATCTACAACATTCCATGTAGTGGCATCATGACATTTAGGGTATATACATACCTCTAATTTTTTAATGGTAGATATTTGGCTTATTTTCAAATTTTTCACCAATGTAAACAATTATTTTTATTTCTATCCCTGGTAGTATAGGAAATAGTTAACCTTGAATGAAGCCCTACTTGAAACAACCAGAATGCTGGAGAAAATACAAAATGTATCAACTTTACATAGAGAAGGACTACTCAGGGCTCAAAAGAGAAAGGGAAAACATGGACCCTGTGGAGCAAAAGATGGCCAGACTTGTTTTTCTCTGTGAGGTTTTTTTTTTTTTTTCTACCAAACTCTGGAAAATTTGAGCTGCTGCTTGATGAGATGTAGGAGCCAGGAAGTAAAACTTAATGTTCATACAAGGAGTTAAAGCCAATAGAAAACACCCAACATAAAGCCAGCATCCAAAGCACTATCCCTTCAGTGTGACAGTGTCCCTAGAAGGCACCATTCACCTGGCTAACTCTGGGTGCTGGGAAAGAGATGATGGTAATCTCTCCCAAGAGTTTACAGCCACAAGCCTGACTTCATGTGAGTTTGAAATCTAGTTCATGATATCTTTGTGTTTTAAAAAAACATCATGGAACACTACATCAAAAACTAATCATATACTGTATGGTGACTAACATAACATAATAAAAAAAACATCAAAAATATATAGTTGATCCTTGAACAACCCAGTTTGCATGGATCCACTTACACATTGATTTTTTTCAATAAATGTACATATAGTACTGTAAATGTCTTTCCTTATAATTTTCTTAGTAATATTTTCTTTTCTCTAGCTTACTTAATTGCAAGAATATGGTATAAAGTACATACAACATACAAAATACGTGTTAAAGTAAAGCTTCTAGTCAGCAGTAGGCTATTAATAGTTATGTTTGGGGCAAGTCAAAAGTTATACATAGATTTTCAACTGTACTAGGAGGTCAATTCCCCCAAGCCCCCCATTGTTCAAGGGTCAGCTATAATGCAGGTTAATGGTGCCCCTAAGCATATTATGCAAGTAAAACAAATCCAAATCCTCTTAGAGGAATTTCGACCCAGGCTTTCAAGAAGTCCCACTGATAACAGTATAAGAAAAATGATCAGGTTACAGTCAAATTTCACAATACACCCAGAAACCAAGACACTGTGAGTGAAAACCAGCAGAAACAATAAACAGGAGACTCAGTCTTGCAAAGACTTCATACATTGGAACTATCAGACACTAAATATAAAAAAGAAATGACCATACTTAATGTTTTAAGAAATAGAAGAAAGTTTGAAGATATGAACAAGAATAAGAAATTTTAAAAAACTAAATATATTTGCAAAAGAATTACTAGAAAACTTCAAGAATTCTAGAAGTCATAAACATACAGATTGAAATTAATCAGGCAATATAAACAGCAGATGAGATAGACACAGATAAAGTAGTGAATTAGAAGATATAGCTAAAGAAGCTATACAGAATACAGCCCAGAGAGATGAAGAGAGACAATATGAAAGAGAGGTTAAAGACATAGAGGATAGTGTAGAGATGTCTGACATATATTAATTAAAGTTTGAGAGTATCATAATCAAGATAATGAGGAAAAAAGCAGTACTTGAAGAGATAATGGCTGAGAATTTTCTCTAATTGCTGAGAGACTTTAATACCCATTTTCAAGAAGGCCAGTGAGTCACAAATATGATAAACAAGAGAAATGTTTTTGTTGTTGGTTTAAAGATTTTATTTATTTATTTATTTGAGAGAGAGAGAGAGAGAGAGAGAAATCATGCAAGGGGAGGAGCAGAGGGAGAGGGACAAGCTAACTCCACACCTGATGAGGGGCTCAATGCCACAACCCTGAGATTATGACCTGAGCCAAAATCAAGAGCCAGACGCTTAGCAAATTGAACCACCCAGGCGTCCCAACAAAGGAAATGTTTATATCCAAGTATATCACAGTGAAGCAAAACACCAAAGACAAAAAGAGATTAAGAAAAAAAAAAAAAAAACAGTCAGCAGGGAGGCACTACAAAGTAAAAGCAATTAGAGCAGTGGCTAACTTCTCAAAAGCAACAATGATAACAATTGTCTGTTGGAGCTGAGAATATAAAGGAGAATTTAGAATCTTATACTAAGAAAACATCTTTCAAGACTGAGGTGAAGTAAAGATATTTTCTATCCTTTCATTTAGCCATTCTTACTCTGGGCTATGTATCTTTTCATAGATGTCACTTCATCTCTGAGCATGGCTTCTGGGTTCTGGTAGGAAAAAGGGAAACAGCAAAAGGCAAAAAATAAAATAGGCCAGTTACTCTGCTCCTCTTTTCCTGGGAGTCCACAGATATCTCTGCCAAAACTCCAACACTTAACTGCAAGGAAGTTTCCACTCTGTAAAGGCTTATGACATTGTGGGAGATAGGAAGAAAATACATGTGTGAAAAAAATTCTCATAACATAAATAGGAAAAAAAATAAAAGAGGGTCTTATAAGTTGAATTGTGTCCTCCAAAATTCATATGTTGAAGTCTTTTTTAAAATTTAAATATTTTGGGGCACCTGGGTGTCTCGAAGCCTCTGCCTTCGGCTCAGGTCATGATCTCAGGGTCCTGGGATCAAGCCCCACATTGGGCGCTCTACTCAGCAGGGAGCCTGCTTCCTCCTCCCTCTCTCTGCCTGCCTCTCTACCTACTTGTGATCTCTGTGTCTCTCAAATAAACAAATAAAATCTTTTAAAAAATTTTTTTTAAATATGTTACTTATTTACTTGCAAGAGAGAGAGATACAGAGAGAGAGAATGGCAGGGAACAGAGAGACAAGTAGACTCCCCACTGAGCAGGGATCCCTAATGCAGGCCTTGATCCCAGGACCCCAGGATCATGACCCAAGGCAAAGGCAGACACTTAACAAACTGAGCCACCCAGATGCCCCTATATATCAAAGTCTTAATCCCCAGTACCTTAGAATGAGTTCTTATTTGGAGTTAGTCTTCACAGAAACAATCAAATTAAAATGAGGTCATTAGGATAGGCCCCAATCCAATGTGATTGGTGACCCTGTAAGAAGGGTAAGTTTGGACATAGATACATTTAAAGGGAAGGCAGTGTGGTGAGACAGTGGGAAAAGAAGCAAGGAGAGAGGTCTGGGACAGATCTATCCCTCACAGACCTCGGAAGGAACCAACCCTGCCAGCACCTTGATTCTGGACTTCTGCCTCCAGACCTGTGAGATACTCAGTTACAGTTGTTTAAGCTCCCAAGGCCGTGGTACTTCTCATCATGGCAGCCCTAGCCAACAACTATAGAGGGAGGCATAGAAAGTAAAAATGTTTCAGAAAGGCCTTCATAGCTTAACTGAAGGTTGAGTTGTAGGATGAAGAGACATTTGCCGGGCAGAACTGGAAAGGGAGGAGCCATAGGGATTCCATTCCAAAAGGATGTCACGAATAGAGAATGAGCAGTGTGTTGAAGCATGACAAGCCTGAGAAAACGTTAGGTGGGGACACAGGTTTGGGGTAAGATGCCTTGAGGAAGGAGGCTGGAGTAGCAGGATGCTCATATTAAGAAGGACCTTTGATCTCTCTCTCTCTCTCTCTCTCTCACACACACACACACACATATACACACACAATATCTCTTTGAAAAACAAATATGAAGCAGAGAAGCCTTTGTAGCTAGTTTTGTACTGGATTGAGTCTGTTTCTGATTTATCTGATGCCATTTCAATGAACCTTCTTCGTGAGTTAAAACTGATGCTCAGATAAAACGGGCAGCCCCCCAGTGCACATCTCCAGTGCATTACGCACAGTACCCCATGCACTTCCAGGCACACTGGCATTGAACAAATAGCTCCTGATGGAAATACAGGCACTCAGTGCTGTTTGTTGAGTGAGCAATGAAGTTACACAGCTTGACAAACTTTCATGGAGTCAAGGTCTTATTCTTCATACAAACATATTGTTTTGATTCCTTTAAGACAGCTTAAGAATTGGGCCTTTGCTTAAAAATATGAAATCACTGGGACGCCTGGGTGGCTCAGTTGGTTAAGCAGCTGCCTTCGGCTCAGGTCATGATCCCAGCGTCCTGGGATCGAGTCCCACATTGGGCTCCTTGCTCCGCAGGGAGCCTGCTTCTCCCTCTGACTCTGCCTTCCACTCTGCCTGTGCTCGCTCTCGCTCACTCTCTCTCTGACAAATAAATAAATAAAATCTTTAAAAAATATATGAAATCACTTAATGTAGAAGATTATAACATCTAAGGATAGGTTTGCATAAAACTGCTACAATGATGTCTCTTCAAATAATTGTGATATCTTTGTACCTTTCTAATTTGAAAATCTCTGCTCTTCTTATACTGAATTTGATAAAATCAAACTACATGCAGGAAACCTTACAGGAGCCACAGATAATAAACCTTGCATGTTCAAAACCAGAGAATAGAAAACTCTTATGTTTTGAAATAGAAAGAATTCTTCTTCATATTTTTTTTAGAGAGAAAATGTGGGTGACTGTGGCGGAGGTGGAGGGGGGAGAGGCAGAGGGAGAGAATCTTAAGCAGGTTCCATGGAGTCCAACAGAGGGCTTGATCTCATGAACTGAGCCAAAATCAAGAGTTGGATGCTTAACTGACTGAGTCACCCAGGCCCCCCTTAAAAGAGAAACTTTAGTAGGGGTGCCTGGGTGGCTCAGTGGGTTAAGTGTCTGCCTTCAGCTCAGGTCATGATATCAGGGTCCTGGATTGAGTGCCACATCAGGATCTCTACCCAGCAGGGAGTCTTCTTCTCCCCCCCTCTCTGCCTGCCTCTCTGCCTACTTGTGATCTCTTTGTCAAATAAATAAATAAAATCTTAAAAAAAAAAAAAAGAAAGAAACCTTGGCAATTCAACCAACTCCCTCCTGCTCAATAAAATCCATATATAAATAATCCATATAAATCTGATGCCAGGACTTCCTAACTGTAATAAATGACTGTAAATAGCATAATCTTTACTATAATATTTGTCACATCTTGACTCAAACTTACCAAAAAGGTTGTTTTATAACGGACAACAGCCATTCATTACTGACTTCTGTTATGCCTATGCTCTAAACCAATAGCCTATCTTCCATAAAGAAATTAAAATTTAAAAACAATTGAATAAAAAATATATCACAAATCCTGTGGAAGGTATATATCAGGAAAGCCTAAATAACAAAGCAACTGGGTTCCATTTGAGAAATCTGCTATCCATTCATTATGAAGCTTGGGTAAACCCTCCATCACTAGGGTACTTTTGCTTTTTCAACTGTAATATAAAAATAGAAGAAATAGATGCCCACTCATCCAAGTGAAGCATGTTGGGATCAAAGCACTAATATTCCAGTAGTCTTGCTTAAATGTATCCAAAAAATATTACAGGAAAATAAGCATTTTTCCTTGAAAAGACTAAAGCAATTTATAGCTAATGTTGAAAGACAATGCTCAGACAGAAGGATAGATTAACATCAATTTTGCTTATGCAGAGATTAATTTTTTTTATTCAGTGTAATTTATGAAAAAGAAGAACAGTCATGTAAATAAAAGTTCCTTATAAGAATACTGATCTTGGGGCGCCTGGGTGGCTCAGTGGGTTAAAGCCTCTGCCTTCGACTCAGATCATGATGCCAGGGTCTTGGGATTGAGACCCACATCTGGCTCTCTGCTCAACAGGGAGCCTGCTTCCCTTCCACTCTCTCTGCCTGCCTCTCTGCCTACTCTGTCTGTCAAATAAATAAATAAAATCTAAAAAAAAAAAAAGAATACTGATATTAATTGAATATGAAAATTGATATCACTGGAGTTGGGCACTCTTGCTACTTTGGGGACAGAATTTGAAAGAATTATAGTTCACAAAAAGGACTTCATATCTATTCTCACATAAGAGTAGAATCAGTAACAGATTTACAGACAATGACAGCTCAAGGGAATTTAGTTTTTCAAATGTAAATGGAGGCAGGCATTTGATTTTTATATATTAACTAAACTTCTCTTTGGCATAAAATAATTGCTGACCACCCTGAATTTTTCACACTTTTCTTATAATCTCGTATTTAAAAATGAGCTAGACGATTGGGGTGATCAGTAGGGAGCAGGGATACTCCTAGGACGGAATGAATGGAAAAAATCTGCTGGGTCTCCAGAGTCCCTTGTCATTAGCACAGGTCATTGGCATTGCCTTTCCCTGATATCAGTCCATTTTTACCACAAATTAAAAGGTGCTACATTTTCTTTTGTTGGTAAAACATGGGTTTGAAAATCTACCAGCATTCTCAGTCTAAAAGATTTTTAAAAGATTAGAGAATTGTCTTCAGTTTTTATAATAGTGCAGATTGATTTTTAAAAAATAGGTTGTCTATACTGTTTTTGGCACCAAGATCATGAACTAGGAAGCATTTTCAAGCATCTTTTTTCAAATTTTCTCTCTACCGCTCATACTTGCCTCAAAAGCAATTAATTTTTCATTCCTCATTAAAACAAGTATGTTCATGTTTTTAAATACTAGCTAGCTTGCTTGATATCAGCCACTTGTCATGGTAGAAATGGTAAGCAATTTTGGATCATTCATCTTTTTAATAGGAGAAAGTAAGTCATCTTCAAATTCAACAGCTCTTTTAAATACCTCACTGTGAAAGAACCAGGGAGCATCTACCTCGGACTAAAGAACATTACAGTCATGAGCCATGGGCAAAGACACGTATCAACTGCAAAATGTCAGAATTCGCTGAAAATGAACAAATGCCAAAGATGTAAACTACAACAGAAAAACAGTACACTTGGGTTTTGTGAGTTGTTTTGTGTCTACCAACCATTTCTCTTAAAGTAGAAGAAATTAAAAAAAAAAAAAAAAGAGAGGAGGAGGAGTATAAGAGGTAGAAGGAGCAACTTTCTCCCTCTTTGTGTTAAGATTTTAAAGATTTTTTTCAGAGAGAGAGAGAGAAAGAAAGGGGGGCAGGGCAGAGGAAAAAGAAGAGAGAATTTCAAGCAGACTCCCTACGAGTGCAGATCCCGAAGTTTTGGGTTTGAACTCACGACCCTGAGTTCATGACCTGAGCCAAAAATCAAGAGTCAGATGCTTGGCCAATGGAGCCACCAAGATGCCTCTCTGTTAAGATTTTAGTTCCCGGGGTTTGAATCTAGTACCTCCAAAGGAAAGTCAGGTAGTGTCCTGAAACTTTGTTCAAGTGGCTACTGGCTCTTAATTCAGATTTTAAATATGCAGAATCCATAAAAGTTTAATTTTTTATCTGTATAGCTGGTGTCATTAAATCAACACCAGCTAGATCTCAGACAAAACTATAAACTTTAGCATTTTCATTTGTAACAAAAGTAAAATGTGTTTGACTTTATTATTTTGTAACATTTAATCATCCTATGTTCATCACCTTTAGACTAGTAATTATCCTTTTGGCATTCAATAGTGAGAATGTGTTAATAAAAACTTAATGTAACTTAAAATAGCATAATGTTTTATGCTATCTAAAATAACCACTAGTAGGAGATAGTTATGTAGCCAATGTTGGCTGTTGACAAAATATTATGCAGATATGAAAGGTTATATTTATAAAGCACTTTAGAACATGAAAAAATCCTATAAAATTAAGTTTTAAAAGCTCTGTTCTGAATTACATATACAGTATAAATGAAATCAAGCCAAACCTTATGCGTAGAAAATTACTGGAAAGAAATATTACTGAGTGTTATCGTTGTGTGTGGGTGCTACAATTATGGGATTTTCTTTCCTTTTCATGCTTTTTCCTCCTAAATTATTTTTGCTGTAGTGTATATTCAAAGCTGCCATCATCTTCTGCCTGGACCATCTTGAGAGCCCTCTAGCCAATCTCCCCACTTTCATTATTATATGTTTTTTTCTTTATCCATATATTAGCCAGAGTGATCTTCTTAAATAAGTTGGACACTTCTTAAAGTAAGTTGGCTTTCTATTTCAATTAGAATAAAATCCAAAATCTTTAACCTGTTGACAATAACCTACTTGATTGGACCTGGTATATGGGTCCTGTATTACTGGGTACATATTGAAAGGATTTCCGATTTCTCCTGAAATTCACCATTCTCTTCCTGAAACAAAACTTAATCTAATTTATGCTCTTCAGTTCAGTAAATTTCACCTAAATCACTGACTGTAAATTATACTTCTTACTCACAGCTTAGCCAACTTGATAATTTCAGCAACTTTTACAAAGAGAACATATGTATATTTCACATTCCACCCATACAAATATAGGGGCAAATATATATAAAATATAAGGTACAAATAAAAAATGCTGCTAGTAATAGATACTGAAGTAAGGGAGTATGAATGAATGATTGACAAGATGAACTCATATATTTTTTAAAGATTTTATTTATTAATTTGACAGAGAGAGATCACAGCAGACAGAGAGGCAGGCAGAGAGAGAGGGGGAAGCAGGCTCCCTGCTGAGCAGAAAGCCCAATGCGGGACTCGATCCCAGGACCCTGAGATCATGACCTGAGCCGAAGGCAGTGGCTTAACCCACTGAGCCACCCAGGTGCCCCAGATGAATTCATATTAAGCAGCTTTTTCCTTACTGATTTTATAGGAAGGGTGTGATGTAAGTAGAAAAAACTATGATTGTTTAGGAGAGATTAATCATTTGCACTAGGAAAGGAAACTGCATTAATATTTAGTGAGTTCCTCCCTGTGGTAGATTATTAATATTTGTCATCTCACTTAAGGCTAAAATTATTAGTAAATATCTGATGCAAGGAAAACAAAGATGGCCAAACAGCAGTCTGAAGGACACTGAATCTTTTTCTTAGTTCCAGTTCAGTGGGTCTCCCTGGGTAGAAATTAAAAGAGCTAGATCAGTATTGTCTAATAAAAAATAAGTTTGCTGGTGATTTTAAATTTTCTAGTGGCTGTATTACAAAAGTAAAAATGAAACAGGAGAAATTAATGTTAATAATATATGTTATGCAACCTGATTTGCCTAAAAATCAATATTTTAATATCTAATCAATATCAAAATTATTAATGAGATATTTTACCTTTTTTTTTTCTAAGTCCCCAAATTCCACTGGGCATTCCATACTTAGAACCATCCCAGTTTGACCTAGTCCATTTCAAGCACTCAGTGGCTATCTGTGGCTAGGAGCCAATGTTGGCCAGCACAGGGCTTAATAATAATCCAAGAGGAGAAAGTAACCAAATAACAGAGTCTAAGTTTAATTTTCTGGATGGCTTCTGAAGCAACTTGTAATGCTTCTCTGGGATTGGATGTCTTCAGTTTTTGAGACACCAAAACTGGGAAGTCTGGATTCAGACAGTCTGAACTGGGTTGTCCATGATCCCAGCCAGCCAAAGTTCAATCAGTTGATGTGCTTGGTTGCACACCACTGAAACTTGGCAAGATTTCTCTCTGCCATCCAAACAAGCCTGCAACCCACCATGGATGAGAACAAGAGTCTTTTATTGCTTCATCAACCACACAGATTTTTAGTTAGGGTGACATTATGATTGATTATCTAAACAGGAATAGTTTTGAGAGAGAAAGGAGTGCTCTTATAGTTACCTTGGGACAATAGGCATAATACAATCTGTATGCTGAGAGATCAGGACACATGGTCACTCTACACTTACTTAGCATTTCTACCTCTAAAAACAACCTGAGTTACTGCCAGTAGGTACACACATCTTCAGGACTGACATAACTCTATGAAGAGGAGCCAGTTCCCAAAGGAGTCCTACAAAGCCTTAAATTCGCCCTATAGAATTCTAGGTCTCATCCCAAGAACCGGCATCATAAAGGGTCTTTTACTTACATGTCTAATAGCATTGCTTTGATGCAATTTGCAAGCTTCCTGTTTTGCAATTTTCCACTCTGGCTCTTGCCTAAATTGGGGGTTTAATGAGAAATGGCTGTTGTCAGCTAAGTGGAGCTTCATCTTGGCAGGATCTCCCAAGGAAACTAGAGGACCAGTGAACAAAGCTGTGCATGCGGGTGGCCAGCAGAGGGTGGTTTGTGTGTGTGTGTGTGTGTGTGTGTTTATATGTGTGTATGTGTGTGTTTGGCTCTTTTCTCTCCTTTTCTTTTCTTCCTTGTTTTTTCTTTTCTTTTCTCTTCTTTTTCTTTCCTTTCCTTTTCTTTTCTCTTCTTTCTTTTTCTCCTTTTGTAAAACAAGAAATGGAACAATCAGCAATGACAACTGAGGGAAATGTTTCACGTGAAGTAACAGATGGTTCCAAGCCACTTTCATTTTGGAGTGAGAGGGAGAAGGCCCGTGGACCTGGAAAACTGAAGGCTTGGAAACTAATTTTGTTTGACTCTTTTTAATCCATTTCAAACATGGGCTCCAAAATGAAAGATTAAAGGATTTTACTTTTGCTGCTGAGTATATTCAGCTAAGAAAGGTAAAAAAACACAGAAATAGGATATTTGTGGCAGGAAGTTGAGCTGGAGAAACTTACCTTTATTAGCCCCATGGTAGTTGGATAAAATTCTCAAATTAGAATTTTGTTATTGCTGTTGTTTATGCTAAGACCAAAGTATTTTACACTGCGTTACCACATGAAGCCATGATTTATATAGGAACTACAGGTCAGATTACTCAAAACAGAAAGTCATAAAGTAACACTTAGAGGTTAGTTTATACCAGCATTATAGCAAAAGTAATGAAAAGCACAAAAGACTCAAGCCCATTCATTCATTCCTCAAATATTTACTGAGTACCTACTATGCGGCAGGCAGTGTTCCATTTTAGGTTTGGGAAAAAGCTGTGAACAAGGTGGAAAAGTACTCTGTCCTCTACATTATAGCAGCGAGAAATTGACAACCGAGAAGTAAAGAAATAGTAAGATAAATTTCGGAAATGCATAAACATGTGAAAAAAATGTAAAAGGTTATTATTGGGAGAAAAATGAGTAGGATGAAATGGGGGTACTTAAAATAGTGTGGCCAGGGAAGACCTCTCTGAGGAGGTGGTATTTAACCTGAAACCTGAGTGGTGAGAAGGAGAATTCAAGATGGCAGGAATAGTGTGGTCTATTACATGCCAGGTGTCATTCTAGATACGAGGGGTACAGTGTGAACAAATCAGGAATAATTCTTGCCCTCTTAGAGCTTACCTTTTTGTGTAGGTAGAAAACTGAGTAAGGGCTACATAGAAGAACTTGGCTGGGGGGTTCCAGGTGGAAAAATCAATCAGAGAAGGCAATAGGTTATGGCTCAGAGAAGGTTTCCCTGGGAAGTTGACATTTGAGCAAGTACTTATGGAGGCAAGGGAATGAGCCCTGCAAATGTGTGAGTGTGTGTGTGGGGGGTGGGGGGGAGGCAAATGTTCTGGAGAGAGGGACCAGCCAGTGCAAAGGCCTTAGGCAAGAATCTGTGCAGCTTATTTGAGTAACAGCAAGGAGGCCACTGTAGCTAGAGTTTACCACTGAAGAGGACAAGAGCAAGTTTTACTTAGTAGTTAATATCAGATGGGTGCCTTGCTGGTGGAGAGTCTTTATAGCCCAGAAGGATCACACCTCTTACACAGGGAAGCTCTTTCTCTGGCGGAGGAAGGCCTATGTCTAGCTCTGGGGAGATGATACCCACTTTAAATCATATCCTTTCGTTTTCTTATTTTCTTCACATACTTCAAATCCCACAATTCTTTCCAGATATTATAAACTCTACAATTTATGATACGTGTTCGGAGGTAGTGTGTGTCACTATTTTCTGGCTCCATTATTTTGGTTGTAGGGAAAAATTAAAGATTCCATGGCCAAAATACAATCAAAATCACAACGAGATACCACCTTATACCTGTCAGAATGGCTAAAATTAACGACATAAAAAACAACAGGTGTTGGCGAGGTGGCAGAGAAAGGGGAACCCTCTGACACTGTTGGTGGGAATGCACACTGGTGCAGTCACTCTGGAGAGCAGTACGGAGGTTCCTCAAAAAGTTAAAAATTGAACTTCCCTATGACCCAGCAACTGCACTACTAGGTATTTACCCAAAGGATACAAAAATACAGATTTGAAGGAGTACGTGCACTCTGATGTTTACAGCAGCATTATCAACCACAGCCAACCTATGGAGAGAGCCCAAATGTCCATCCGCTGATGAATGCATAAAGAAGATATATATTATACATATATTATATATACATAGTATATGTATATATATATGTTATATATATATATGTATGAATGATGTGGTGTATACGTGTGCACACACACACACACATATACACACACACAATGTTACTCAACCATCACAAAATGAAATCTTGCCATTGGCAATGATGTGGATGGAGCTAGAGAGTATTATGCTAAATGAAAAGAAGTCAGTCAGAGAAAGACAATTATCATGTGATTTCACCTGTATGTGGAATTTAAGAAACAGATAAAAATATGGGGGGAGAAATAGAAACAAACCATATAAGACTCTTAGAGACAGAGAACAAATTGAGAGGTGATGGGGGAGGTGGGTTAAGGATGGGCTAGATGCGTGATGGGCATTAACAGGGACACTTGAGATGATGAGCATTGGGCGTTTTAAGTGATGAATCACTCAATTCTACTCCTGAAACGAGTATTACACTGTATGTTAGCCAAAGAGAGTTTAAAAATTCAAAAAGAAAAAAAAAGGAAGATTCCCTGGCCAATCATATAAAACTTCAGGATTTCATCAGTTATTTGTATGTTGTTTATTCTTCGATTCTCAAGGGCAAATTACAGATATCTTTCTGTTATTAATTTTCACTTTAATTCATTGTGGGCAGAGTGCTTACTTTGCCTGATGTAGACTGTTTTACAAATATTGAGATTTGTTTAATAGTGCTCAGTGTGGTCATAGTGACTGCATACACTTGGAGAGAGTATGTATTCTCCTGTTGGGTAGAAGTTCCACAAATGTCAGTTGTATCAGTTGGTTGATAGCGTCTTTCAATCTCCTATATTTTTAAAGATTTTCTGACTAGTTTTAGTCCACCAGTTACTGAAGGAGATGTGCTAAATCTCCAACTATAATAGTGGGTAGGTTCATTTCTCTTTGCTTTCTCTCAGCTACCTCCTTGTGTATTTTGAAACTCTCTAACAGAGGCAGACACATTGACAATTGTTACTGTCTCTTAATCAATTTGTTAATCATTATGAAATACACTATTTTATTCCAGATAATAGTTCTTGAACTAAACCTTTATAATTGAGTTCACTTTTTGTCTACTCTAACAATTTCTACCTTCTAATTAAAACATTTAAACAATTCTAGTTTAGTGTAAATTTTTATACAGTTGAATTTAAATCTACCATTTAGATATTTAATTTCTATATTTCAGTTGATTGTTTACTTTTACTCTTTTCCCGCTACCTCTTGGAATGAACACTTTTCATGATTCCATGTTCTATCCACTGTTGCCTTCTTAACTATATTTTTCATATTTTTTTAGCAATTATTCTTGGGGTTATAATAATCATTTCTAAATTATCACTGTCTATCTTTAAAGAATGGAGTGCTACCTAATGTATAAAAGCCTGACAACAGAGTACTTTCTCTTTCCATCTTCTGTGTTATTGCTGTGGTCAATTTTTCTTCTACATATTGTAAACCCTACCATATACTGCTACTAATTTTGCTTTAAATAGTCAATTACCTCTTAAGTAGATAGAACATGAGAAAAAAATGTTTTATATTTACCCCCATAATAAGCATTTCTGACACTTTCTATTTTTTTAATGGAGATCCAAATTTTCAACTAATTCCATTTCTTTCACTTCTCTTTCTTATACCATAGATCTCTGGCACTGAATTCTCTCAACTTATCCTTTAAAAAAATATTTACTTTCCCTTAAATTTTCAAACACTTTTTCCTGGATATAGAACTCTAGTTAGACGGGGTTTTAAATTTTCTTTTCTTTTGGTGTTTCAATCCATTGTCTACTGGCTTGAATAGATACTAAAAAGAGTTGTACTATAATTCTTATATCTGACCCTCTGTATATAATGTCTCTTTCCTCTTGCTGCTTCTAAGATTTTCTTTGATTATTGATGTTCTGAAATTTAACTACAATATGAATTTGTGTGGTCTTTTTTATGTTTATTTCTTATAATCACTGAGCTTCTTTTGCCATCATATTATTTTTTAATTTAATTTTTAAATTAATCCACCATTCCTTAGTTTCTATCTCTTATCTTTTTATGCAGTAATCAAGTATTTTTATTAATTTATTTTTCCCATTAGTTTGTCAGTTATCATTTTAATGATTAGATAATACAATATGCACACTAAACTTATTACTGTCTATAATAAAATTAGCATTTTTTAGCACTTTCCAGATAATACAAAGAACTTATAATACTTTAAACTCATTTACTCCCTACTGTCTTTTGTGCTGTTGTCATGTGTGTTCATTCTGCATGCATTTTCAATTCCAGAAGATATTATCTTTATATTACTGCTTTATTTTATTTTTTAACAAGTCAATATATTTACTTACATATTCACCTTTCTATATTCTTCCCATCTTTGTGCACTTCTGTGATTTAATTTAAAACCATTTTTAAATGAAAGAATTATTATAAATATTTTTTATTGTATAGTTTTGCTGGTACTTAATTCTCTAAGTTTTTGTTTATATGAAAACATCTTTATTTCCCCTTCATTTCTGAACAATATTTTTATTCAAAATAGTGTTCTAGGTTGCCAGTTTTTTACTTTAGCCCTTTTTAGATGCTATCAAATTGTCTTCTGACTTCTGTTATTTTCTGTTAGAAGCAATCAATTTGTAATTGTTACTTTGAAAGTAATGTCTTCTTTTTCAGCTACTTTTAAATTATTTTAGATTTTGCTTTTATTTACACCAGTTTGACTACATTGTGCTTCAGATCATTTTCTTTGTATTTAATCTTTTTAGGGTTCTTAGAGCTTTTTGAATGTAGGTTGATATGTCTCATCAGGTTTTGGAAATTCTGTCGTTATCTCTTCAAATATTGCTCCTGTCCTATTTCTCTCTCCTCTATTTTTATAAACCCTATCACAAGTGCTATCTTTTTTTTCCTATATTTCAGTGCATATATATATATATATATATATGTATGTGTACATATATATATTTATGTATATATATATGTATGTGTACATATATATATTTATGTATATATATGTATGTATATATATATATATATATATATACACATACACATACACACATATATATATATCTCCTTATAACTTTCTGTATTTTTGGTCTTATTTTCTGTCTGTGGTTCAAGCTAAATTTTCCTTCACTTACATATTTTCCAGTTCACTAATTCTTTCTTCTGCTCCTATTTTCTATTAAACCTATCTATTGAGTTATTAATCTAAGGTACTTTAATTTTTCAACTATACAGTTTATATTGTATTATTTATTTAAATATTCCAGTTTCTTTATTCTCTAGCTTGTATCTGTTTTCTCAAAACTACTGATTACAGTTAATCTGAGAGTTCCTTCAAATAACTCCAGTATCTGGGTTGCCCATGGATCCATTTATTACTCCCTTTTGAAGTTGTGATTTCCAGTCATTTGGTCTCCAGGCATGCCCAGTGATTTTTAATTGAGCAATGAGTATTACCTATGAAAAACTGTAGAGAATTTGTGATACTATTTTCTTCCATAAAATGTTAACTTTTCCTCTGGCAGGCAATTACAGTAGGAGCACGTAACATGGATTCAATGGGCTATTGGGAGAAATTGGGTTGAATTTCAGTATTTTGTGAGGGCTTGTCTATTTCCAGTTTCCCTTTGTAGTTCTTCATGGGTCTCCACTAAAAGAGTAGAATGTGTACCATTGCAGCTCATCCTTGGTTGGGTGACATGAACTTCCATTTGTGTCTCCCTAGCACTATGATAACAACAAAAGTTTGCTAGGCTGTTAACCTCTTTTTTGTGTCATTATGTTTGTCTTTGAATCTTTTTTACCTCACACAGCTTTGCAATGGCAAAACATCTCCAGGGGAAAAGCAACAAAGAATGTCAAATTGTCTCATTGTATTTTCTTCCTTTTCAAAATATGTATCTCCTACTCTTTTCCCCCTTGGTTGTTCTCCAATGTCTTCTTGTAGTTATATTTTAGTATTTGTCCTACTTTTACTGAGGTTATCAGAGCCAGAGTTGATTTGATATAACCTATGCTTATTCTCAAATATGTAGATTCATGTATTTTAAATTTTTTCACTTGTAAATATCATTTTGATGAAAAAATATTTAGGTTTCAAAGAATCATTATATATCTGCCAAGTAAAATAACAATGTGAAGTTAGGACACCTATTACTTGACAACTACATTTTTAAAGGATGACTACATTGTAATCATGCTGGAAACCAGGTGATAAGAGGAAAGAAATAAACCATGAGATCATATTACCAGCAAGATGTTAGTTGAAACCAAGGGGAAAGATACTGGAAAACAAGTTCTGCAATGTCAATGTGGGTGTGTGTAGGAGGAGGAGAACCATTAATAGCCTACTTATTTTTAGAATGTATCTTTTTCATTCTAAAAATATTATCATTTATCAGGTAGCACTGTGGTCTTTCAGTATAACTTGATCAAAGATGTTGATTGAAAGGCAGGTGCTATTAATTATTTTGTATCTGCTGAAATATTGAAAATAAGGTGACAGAACTGAGTGTCCCCCTTTCCTCGGCTATTAAAAAATCACAGCTGCATCAGTCATATGAGAGACAGCATCACATGGTAGCATTGGTGGAAAAGTGCTATTCTGTGCTCAATCTATAGTAAGAGCAGTTATGGAAAAGAGTGAACGATGGGGAGAAAAGAACAAACAACTTCTAGACCATTTATTTGGGCTATCAACATCCTGCAAACTACCGACCCGCCCTCACACAACAAAAATGCTCAGTCACTGGAGAGTGATCTTACAGTTCACCGAACAGGTGATATGAGGAGGAATGAGAAGGAGTCTTGGAATCATAGTAACCAAGGTTCAAATTCATGGGTTCTGTCACTTCTTAACTATGTGCCCTTAGTCATATTGCCTGAATCTCTGATTTTTCATTTGTAAAATAAGGATCATGATACTTACAATGCTGTTGCACAGGTTAGATATAACCTAGCAAGGGGTGCCTGGGTGGCTCAGTAGGTTAGGTATCTGCCTTCCTGTTCAGGTCATGATCCCGGGCTCCTGGAATCAAACCCTGCTTCTGGCTCCCTGCTTAGTGGGGAGTCTGTTTCATCCTTTCCTTCTGTCCCTCCGCACCATGCTCTCTCACATGCCATCTCTCTCTCTCTCTCTCTCTAATAAATAGATAAAATCTTAAAAAAAAAAAAAAAGAAATATCTTAGCAAAATAACAGACATAAATAGGGTCTCTATAAGTAACTTATATTCTTATAATCTCATTCTCAAAATAATCAGCATAATAATGCTTATTGAGTTACTTATTGTCGTGTAACCTTTACATGGAAGACAATTTGCCTTATAGGTTCCTTCAGAACTAGCTTTCAATTTTTATATCAAAGGAGTCATGTAAAATTAGCAAACTGTTAGATGATGATTTCACTGAGAGTTCGTAATAATCATTCCAGATGCTGTTAGTAATTTCTCATGGAGGAAAGAAACAAACACTATAAGTTTGAGAAAAAAAGGAATCAAATGGATGTTTTTGTAATTATGATTTGTATTCTATTTATCCTTTGACTACAATGAGACATCAATACAGACTTCCTTATTCTCAGAGATTGGAAACAAAACTCATATGTGGCACAGTGACCTTGACATTGATCAGTGTACTCTTTCTGGCACCAAAACTTCGAGGATTATTCATAAACAAGAACACCTGCTTTATTGATTTTGCCACCACTGTTCATCACCTCGTTCATGTCCTCAACTTACTGCCTCCCTGGGTTTAGGTTTCCTGGTCCATAACTACAATCACTCTATCTCCCACTCAGTTTCCTTGCTCCTTCACCCTCCATTATGAAGGCACAGCAAAACACCAACTTTCTCACTAGGACCCATTCCTCTTTATAGAAAAACTTGAGTGTTGTATGCTTGTTCTTCCTATCCCTATGTCCCTCCCTATGCACTCATTTCCTCTTAAGCCTACCCCAGCCAATCAGACTTGTGTGCACCCGTCCTCTCAAATTATTCTTATCAAAGGCATCAAATCCAGCTGTCAACACCACATCTCCATCTTACTCAGCAGCATTTGATGTCGGTGATAATTCCCTACTTTAAAAAAAAAAAATAAAAACCTTCTTTAATTGGCTACAGGGACACAATAATTGTCTCCTTTGTCTCAGACTTCACAGGTTGTTACTTCTTAGATTCCTCTGAGACTCCTCCTCCTTTCCTTCTCTTGATTTCTGGATGTTGCAGTCCACTGGGGCACGTCCTCTGACTCCACTCTATCCATAGTCACTCTCTCGATCATCTCATCCAGACTGTGGCTTTAAATAGTATCTGCATGTTTCATCAAGTCTGAGATTCTGTGAGAGGTTGAATGGTGGCTCTTAAAGATATCCAGGCCCAAATCCCTGGTGTCTATAAATATTACCTTATGTGGCAGAAAAAGCTTTGTAAATATGATTCAGGTTAGGATCTTCTTATGGGAAGATGGATCAGGGTGTTCTGGTGGGCCCTAAATGTAATCACAAGTGTCTCTTGTAAGAAGGTGGCAAAGGGAGATTTGACTACAGGGAGAGAAGGTGATGCTGCTGGCTCTGAAGAGGGAGGTGAGGACCCCAAGCTGACGACTGCAAGGACCACAGCTCTCAGAGCTGGAAAAGGCAAGCAAATAAATTCTCCCCTAGAGCCTCTGAGGGAACGTGGCTTTCGTTTCAACCCAGTGAGACTGTTTGGACTTGTGGCCTCCCGAACTGTAGAGAGTAGAACTTAGTGTTGTTTTAAGCCCTCAAGTTCTTGACAGCAGCCTTGGGGAACAGATATGGTTATCCTATGTTTTTTACATTTTAACTTCTTTGAGATCAGATGCATGGAATAATTGTGGCAGAAGAATTGCTGTCAGCCAGTCAGAAGTCGTGACCTCGTTCAAACAGTTCAGTAGTGTTAAGTATATTCACATGGTTGTGCAACCCATCTCCAGAACTCCTTTCATCTTGCAAAACTGAAACTGTGTATTTATTAAACAACAACACCCCACTGTCCTCTCCTCCCAGCCCCTGGCTCCCACCCCTCTACTTTCTGTCTCTATAGACTTGACCTCATGTAAGGGGAATCACTGTTTTTGTCTTCTTATGACTGGCTTGTTTCACTTAGTATACTACCATCAAAGTTCATCCACGTTGTAGCATGTGCCTGAATTCCCTTTCTCTTTAAGACTGAATTGGGGCGCCTGGGTGGCTCAGTGGGTTAAAGCCTCTTCCTTCGGCTCAGGTCATGATCTTAGGGTCCTGGGATCGAGCCCCACACCGGGCTCTCTGCTCAGCAGGGAGCCTGCTTCCCCCTCTCTCTCTCCTGCCTCTCTGCCTACTTGTGGTCTGTCTGTCAAATAAATAAAATCTTAAAAAAAAAAAAGAGAGAGACTGAATAATATTCCATTGCAGATGTGCCACATTTTGCTTATAAGGTATATGCCACATTTTGTTTATCCATTGATCTGTCAATGGACATTTGGTTTGCTCCCCACCATGGTTTTTCATCATGCTTTGAAGAAAATCAGAAGTCCTTACCTTGGCTTACAAGGCCCTTTATGGTCTGGCCCTGAGCCATCACCTTGGCCTCTTTGCCTTAAGCTTCTCCTCACTATCCTCTAGCTACCCCAGCCTCCATGACGCCTATGCTGTTTCCCCTTTGACCAGGACTCCTCTGTGCATAGCCCACATGGCTCCTCTTCCTTAGGGCTCCCCTCAAATGTCCCTTCTGAGAGGACACTACCCTGACCACCTCATCTAAAACAGTGATGCTTCTGTTTGACTGCCATTGTGTTGTGCTACTCATGTTCCTCCATAGCTCTTACTGCTTGACATGATTTGGGTTTTTATAAGTTTATGTATTGCCTGTCTCCCAAACAGAATAAAATACCAAGAGGGCAGGGATTTTGTGTCATTAAATGTTGACTCCTGAGTGCCTAAAATAAGAAATAGTACATACTTGGGCGCCTGGGTGGCTCAGTGGGTTAAGCCGCTGTCTTTGGCTCAGGTCATGATCTCAGGGTCTTGGGATCGAGTCCTGCATCCGGCTCTCTGCTCAGCAGGGAGCCTGCTTCCCTTCCTCTCTCTCTGTCTGCCTCTTGCCTACTTGTGATCTCTCTCTGTCAAATAAATAAATAAAATCTTAAAAAAAAAATAGTACATACTAGAAATTCAATAAATGTCCTAGAATATTGAATGAAGTAAAGGGATCAGATTCAATGATTCCTTTTCAGAGTATTTCAAGTTTTTCCAATTAAAAGACTTTATTTCTTGGGGTTCCTGGGGGGCTCAGTCAGTTAAGGATCTGACTCACGATTTTGGCTCAGATCATGATCTCAGGGTTGTGAAATCAAGCCCCACATCAACTCAGCACTGGGCATGGAGCCTGCTTAAAATGCTCTCTCTCCCTCTTCCTTTGCCCCTCCCCTCTGCACTCCCAAAACCCCACTGCATGTGAACGCTGGCGCGCTCTCTCTCAAAAACAAAACAAAACAAAAAAACTAAGACTTTTTTTTTTTTTTTTTCAGAAAAAAATGCACGGAAAGTACAGAGGGGTTCCATATATCTCCTCTCCTCCCTCTAGTTTCCCCTGTGATTAACATTTTGCACTAGTGTGGCATATTTGTTGCAGTTGATGACCCAATATTAATACACTAGTATTAACTAAAATCCATGGCTTATATTAGGATTCAGTCTTTGTAGAGTACATTCTACGGATTTTGACAAATGCATCATGTTATGTATCCACCATTAGGGTATCATATAGAATAGTTTCACTTCCCTAAAATTTTCCTGTGCTTTGCCTATTCACTTCTCTTTCCTTCTCCGCAACCTCTGACAGGTCCCGGAGTGTTTCAGTTTTGCATGACTAGGTGGCTAGACGCTTCCCAGAACAGACATGAAGAAGCCCATGTGTGAGTTTTCTGCTGCTCCTAACACACTGTCTTCAGGCTGAATGTTCTTGCCTTTCAAAGCTATTAAGGAACCGCAACACATTTCTTGGTTTAAAAAAAGAAAGGAAGGAAAAAAAAAAAAAAAAACCACTTCACCTAATAATGTTCTATCTTGTTCTCCTTTCAGAAAGATTGCTTGGTTCCTAATTATCACCCAGCTGTGGTCCCAGAGGCTGACGTCTGAAAGCTGTGATGAATAGGGGGACTCACTGGGAAATCGTTTCTCACATAGATTCATTTCCTCCTTCTAGGATTCTCCCCACTCCCACTTTTTTTTTTTTCTCATCTTCATTTTCTAACAAGTTGGAGTTACTGAGATTTCTAATTCTGTTTTTATGCAACGCCACTTTAATTAAGAAACAATCACAAGCAAATTGATTTTTCCAGTCAGTTATGAAGGGAGGCTGTGCTTGAAGATTTCCAAATCGTAAAGGCTCTATTATGGGTCTTAGGGGTGGGGGGTAGGGAAAGGCCCGGGAATCTTTCTGTGGGGATGGGGACAGAAGAACTGCTAAGTGAATGACTTGTCATTCCTGGTAAGGAGAGAGTTTCTATCCTATTTACCACCTGTGAAGGTGACTGAAATGTGACAAGGGAGAGTAAACTTTGAAGTCTTTAGCTTGTCTCCTGGGGGTTTCTTCCTCCTTTACTCATGACCACTAGTATTGGACCATTTCATTTGCCTTCAGGGCTAGGCTCTCTCCTTGGAGTAACTTGCCAGTTATAAAATCACAGCCATTGTTAAATGCAGAGAAGTCTACTGAGTGTTAAGGAAGAAGAGAATGTATTTGGGAGAGGAAATTATTTATGTTCATTGTGTAAATCAAGTTCTTAAAAGTGGTTTGTTTCCCTAAATTGCTTGCCATTTCCCCAGCCCATAAATCTTTCCTTCACACATGTTTCCCATGTGCTCATCCTGATGTCAAGGTTCCCATTTCTTTCTTTCTCCCTCTTCTCCTTCAGTGACGTCTTCTCTTTGGCCCCAGGGAGTGAGTCACTCTGTTCAATCTCCCCGTCGTTCCTTACATCATTTTAATGTAATACTTTTTGCTCAGATTTTTGACAAGTTCTTTCTTAAAGGCAAGAAGTTCATCTAGAGCTCTATAATCCATAGTTAGGAGCTCCAGAAATTGTTGGTTACAAAAATAAGCTTAGATCTTTTAACTAGACTGTGTGTAGCAGGAGTCTTGGCTAAGGTACAAGTGTGAGGTCCCTATGGCCACTCCAGCATGTCCAGAGGATAGGTGGAACCAGGCCACTACAAGCTGTTTTCATGAGGACAGAGGATCTCTGGGGAAAGAATCAGTACTACAAGACTCTTTCCTGGAAAGACCTAATCTCTCCTGCCTCCAGGCCTCTCTACACATGCTCTGCACATGTTCTGCCTGAAACTCTTCCTCCACCTCCATACCGAGCTAATTTCATTTATGTTGCAGAGATGAGTTTAAGTCTCATTTCCTTGGGGAGCCTTTGCTAGCCACCCAGACTCAGCTTCCCTCATTCTTCCCTCTCAAAGCCTGGGGATTCCTGCATCAGTACCTACATCATGCTTAGTTATTGTCCAGTGTCTGTCCTGTTTGCTTGTAAATTTGGTAAGGTCAGGACACTCTCTGCTTTGTTTACTGCTTTACTAGAGAATCTGGCCCAGTTCCTGTGCACAACAGTAACTCAAAAAATATTTGTTAAATAAGTAAATGAGTATATATAAATGTTGCACTTCAGGGACTCATAAGCGCATCAAACTATGCTGCAGATTACTGATTCCCCCTCTGAAGTCTGCTCATCTTTCTCATTTTAATAAATGCACCTGTATTTATCCTGTATTGCTTTGCCCAGAAACTTAGAATTGGTCTTGCCTCTTCTTCTCCTTTACTGGACCTCCATATTGAATATATCAGCAGATCCTTCTAGAATACCTCTTCCATTTACTTATAGAGCCATCACCAGTGTCACTACCTTCCTTCAAGTCACCTTCATCTCTCACCTGGATGACTGCTGATCACAGCCTGTCTGCTCCACCTGCTTTCACTCTGTTCCCTTCTACTTGCTATGTAAACTGCTAAATGACTATTAATTCCCCCACAGAGCAGTCAAGATGATCTTTACAAAATGTAAAGAGAGCTAGTCCATTGGTCTGTTCTTTAATGGCTATTTCAGTACAACCCACAGAGCCAAACACAGGCTAGCCATTCCTTACTGCTCCAATCTCATCTCCTGACATTCTGCCTCTCACTCACTCTAGCCATGCTCACTCCAAGCTTATTTTAGGATATACCTAAAAAGCATTGGATATGCCATATACCCATCGGATATACCATGCTTCTTTCTTCCTTGTGCTCTTTGTGATTCCCTTTGCCTGGAGAACTCTTCACCCACTACCCCGTTTCCTTCGCATCCTTTGGGTTCACGTTACATGTCATTTCCTGAGTGAGGACACCTCCTGACAACTTCATCAGCTGTTGTTCCTTATTACAACACCTCGGCTAGTTCCTTCTTAGCATTTCATATAGATAGTTGTCCATTTATGAATTTGTTTTTCGTGATGCTTTTTTACTTATAACTGTGCACCATGAGCCATTGCTCAACATCTCATAGATATTCAATAAACATTTGTTGACTTAAAGGGTATGGACAAAGCTCAAGGGTAATAGCATGGGAATAGTTATGAGGACAGTACAGGATCTGCAATGGTCCAGAAATTGCTTCCCTCTGCCTTGGTCACCATTAGCTTGCTGTAGACATCTGCAACAATCAGCCTTTCTTGGGCCGTGGAGGCCAGCCTCTCAACTAAGGAACAGGAGAGAGAGATACAACACCATGGAAGCCTGGATATCCCGGGGTCCATCAGGGCCAAGACGTTTAGTTGTTTGAATCCTCAGGTAGTTACATATGGGAAGAATTTGGGCCTTGCTAGGACCCAAATGGGAAGAATTTCTGGGAGCTAAAGATTCTACAGAGTGAGGGCAGAGCTATAAAAATGCCATCGTGTGAGCATTGTAGCCAGGCACATTAGGTTTTGATTTGTTTAAGGCTTGTCTCTCAATCAATAACTTATTTGGGGTTAGATTTTTATCCTCAAGACACTTAACATAGGCAGAATTAATAATCACTGACATCAGTAGTGGTGGAAGGTGAGGTCTCAGGGAGTTGAATAAAACCTCAGTCCCACTGGTGGGAGTGGTTGCAATTTTATGAAGTCACTTTGGAAGTACATTAAAAAGCAGACACAAAAGGTCTTTGAGCCATGTTCCAGCTGCTGTAGAAACCCTTCAGGTATTTATGTCAATGAGTACATTAACAGTCTTAATAGGTCACAGGTGGCTGCATTTTATTTTTTAAAGCATTCTTACAAGGCGATCCAATTTAAGTACACATTCGGGCCAAATTCTCATCCTTTATGACTCTATGGGGACATGAATTCATTAGTGAAAAGGCATAGAGTTCTTTAAAAGGAAGAATTGTCTACCAGTTAGTTAGTTAGTTGGCCTAAAATATTAGGAACTCCATATCCTATTTCCACTCCATTCATTGTCACATTATTTCCTTAAGTAGGGGCTAGTTTTCCTCAAGGCTGATGTTTCTTGTTGTCCTTCCCAACATGGGTTTTACATCATGAAAATGAGATCACAGCAAGCCAACATGGTTTAGTCTTGCTCAATATCCAGCCTCTTAGGTTTCCTCTCCCTCTGTGAATGAGACTGCGTAAGCCCAGTTTCAGGCTCACCCATTCCCCAGGCTTAAACAGCGCAAGATGTTCCAGAACACACCCTGAATCTCCCCACAAAGTCATATGTGCTGTCAGTCCAGCTCTGACCTTGTGTAGAGAGGTCTTTCTGTCTAGAACTAGACTCCACCTCCTGGGCGAGTTCTGAGAAATGGTCTTCTCCCTCACCATTATGCCTGAGTTTCTGCACTGGAAACCTGATGCTAGCGTTGTCTCTTTTTTTCTCATTTACTTTTTTCCTTAAAAAATTCATTTATTGTGGTAAAATATACATAACATGAGATTTCCCGTTTTAACTATTTTGAAGTACACTGTCCACTCACATTGTAAATTCATTCATGTTGTTGTACAAATATCACTGCTATCCTTCTCCAGAACTTTTTCATCATCCCAAACTGAAACTCTGTACCCGTGAAACACTAACTCCCCATTCTACCCCCATGGCCCTTGGTAACACATCTTTGACTTTCTGGCCATTGTCTCTGGTACCAAATCTTGCCTTGAACTTGCCTGCCCACTTCTTTGTCCCCTAGTCACCAGGACTAGTCAGAGATCAGAGTGTTATTTTTGAAATTTGATTGGAGAGATGAAGCCCTATTACTTCCTAACAAAATTTTTGTATTTTCTGTCTGGGTGGACTTCCAAGTTTCCTACCGCAGTCTTCCCTGCCTTCCTCTGCCTGTCTCTCATACTTTCCCTCCTATTTTTCTTTGAGTTCCTTACTCTTCAACACACTCATCCTATTTCCAGTCTTCATTTCCCCACGTCCATGGCTTATTTCCATACTCTCCAAAGCAGTGTTCTGTCTGCCAAATGACACTTCTCAGCACCTATCACTTGACCCTCTCCCTACCCCCTTGCTCTAAATCTTCATCCCTCCCAGCATGCTTTGCAAGACCACCTGGCAGCCTCTTGAGGCAAGGGAACATTGCCATTCAGTGATGAGCACATGGAGACAAAACCATTGGCTCTGCAAACTCTTGCATATAAAGTTCTACGTCCTCTTGGAGGACATAGATTCAAGTTGAGAATTAGTGGCAAAAGACAATGAGAACTGACAAAGTACAGCACAAGGAGAACAGTCAGCACTCAGGCAACACAAATGAAATGAGTTTCAATGTACTGGAATGATTTAATATGAAATCTGATTTTCTATATGGATTTAAAAGACTGACTTCAAATGTCATTAACTCAATTTCCCCAGGCTCTTCACACCACTGTGTGAAATGTGAATCTCTTTGCCAATACCCCCCAAAGGAATAGGAGCTAGATGCATCTCCGAGTGTCCCATTGTACCTGAACAGGTTAGATTATTAAACCCTAAGATCCCATTCTGAAGGAAAGCTGTTCTTCCAAAACAGAGTATGATTCCTCTCTTCTATTAAAGGCTGATTCAGCTAAAGAATTAGTTTCCATACCATTTTAATAGTAGCTATTTTTAGAGGTCAGTGAAATGTTACTGTGAGATTGAAAATAATGACCCAATTCCTGATCTCCTTCAAGAGAAATGATACTTAAGACCTATCTCCCTGAGAAGAGAGATGAGGTAGAATTAGATATTCTTAATAACTCTGTGAATTCTCAAGTACTTCATTTTTCAGTGAACCTTTAAAAATAGTTCAAGAGCTTATTTAAAATAGCATTTGGGTCGTCTATAACTGTCTAATGCACTTTGCCACGTGTCATTCCTGGCCAGGACCAAGGATCAAGGCAAAACAGGAACAGAGACCAGGACCTCAGCATCAAACAGGTAAGTAAAAAGCTTAAGGCAGAATTTTCAGCTGTAAGATGAATAAGGTCTGAGGATCTAATGTAAAACATGGTAACTATGGTGGATAACACAGTGTTATATAATTGAGATTTGCTGAGGGTAGAACTTAAATGTTATCACAAAAAAGATAACTTATTTAAAAAGCTAAATTATAGTGTGGAAGCAGAATTGATTAAGGTATAGATCAACTCCTCACCAGCTGAGCAGGAATCAGAAACCTAAAAGTCTGATCAGACTCAACTAGGAAGCAGAGAAAGTGAAAGCGTTTGAGGGAGAAAATGGAAAATAAATGACTGGAATTGAGATTTGGTGATGCTTGGGAGAAATTTCTGGTTGTTTGTAGTGGTGCCCTTTAGAAAGCCAAAGCCCACTTTTGGTACTCTCACTGAGCAGGTGACATCTTTTTACAGATGCCTGTTGTCTGCTGACATGTGCCAAAAAAGAAGACCAAGGCTTTCTCAAGATGCATTTAGTAGTAGAAAGGGTGTTAGATTTTTTTTCAAAGTATCCTTTTTAAAAAGATTTTATTTATTTATTTGAAAAAGAGAGTGAGTGACATAGAGAGCAGGAGCGAGAGTAGAGGCAGAGAGAGAGGGATAAGCGGACTCCCCACTGAGCAGGGACCCTGACATGGGGCTCAATCCCAGTACCCCGGGTTCATGACCTGAGCGGAAGCTAGACACCTAACTGACTGAGCCACCCAGGTATCCCAGAAAGGGTATTAGATTTTAATTTTCAAGAGCAGGTTTAAATTCCAATTCCATTATTTTTAAAATAAGTATTTGGAGCAAATCATTTATCATCTCTGAACCTGTTTCTTTCTCTGGATAATAACAATAAAACTCATTTTACAGAGTCCTTTTAGACATCTAATGAGTTAAGGATGCTTTGAGCATTGGAAAGTATTGTGTAATTATAAAGGCTAGATTTTTCTAAAAGAAACAAGCCTTGCACACCCTAAAAAGAAAAATCCAGCTCTTTGTTTCATAGAAAATGTGAGCTGTATACAGAAAACAAGGTTAAGAGAGTTTGTGTTTTCCTTTTCAGTTCTATTCAGGAGTTCCACGTCATGTTTTTTCAGCTGCTAATAATGGATATTTCTGCCAAATACGTAATGATGATAATACTAACTCTAAACCTTTTCTAGCTGTCACTTTAGCACTAAGCCAGCACAGAGACAATGGTACACATTTTCCTGGAACATTATCTGTGTGATATCAGTTAATTTTATCCCAGATTTCTATATAGATCTTTTCTGATCAGTCCTGTAATACTGCAGAAAAGAGAGAATTTTCATCTTTAGATATATAGAACACTTGTGAAAGTAGTTCAGAGGGTTCCCATATACCCCGTCCCCAGTTCCCTCTGTCATTAACTTCTTACTTATTTGTTGCAATCAATGAGACAACATTGAAACATTCATTATTCCATGAGGTCTCCAATTGAGTTTGTTTTCCTTAATTTTTTTTTTTTTAGCTAATATCCTTTTTATGTTCCAGGGTCCCATCCAGGATACCATATTACATTTAATCATTATGTCTCCTTCAGCCTCTCTTAGCTGTGACAGTTTTTCAGACTGTCCTTGTTTTTGATGACCTTAACAGTTTTGAGGGGTACTGGTCAGGCATTTTGGAACTCGTTTGATTTTTCTCATGGTAAGACTGGGTTTTAAAGAGAAAGACCACAGAGAAAAAGTACCGTTTTCACCATATCATGTGAAGGGTTCGTTTGGTCACCATGACTTATCATTGCTTCTCTTCACTTTGGTCACCTGGCTGAGGCAGTGTTGGTCAGGCTTCTGAACTGTGAAGTTAATTTTTTATTCCTCCTTTCACACTGCACTTTTCTGAAGGAAGGCACTGTGTGCAGACTATATTGCCACACTTAAGAAGGAGTTAGGAGTTGTGTCCCACTTCCTTGAAGATGGAGTCTCTACATAACTTATTTGGAATTCTTATGTGTGGGAGATATTTCTTCTCTACCCCAATTATTATTTATTAAATTATCTATATCAGTGTGGGCATATGAACGTTTATTTCATACTTTGGATTATAATCCAATACTACTTTGAGTTTTTGCCCAAATTGTTCCAGCTTTGAACATTGGAAGCTTTTTCAGTTGGCTCCTGTGTCCCTTTGTAATATTTCTCTTATTGTGGGATTTTGTTTACTCCATTTTGGTTTCTGGTTTTTTAACACTTCCTGCCACTATAAGATGCTCCAGTCTTATTTCTTCTCTCAGCCCTAGAATCAGCCATTTCTCCAAAGAGTCCTGGCTCCTCTTATTACAGGAGAATGATATTGGAGAAACCAAAACCTGGGTGGTAGGTGTGCTTGTTGCTATAGAGGTTTGATGTTTCTGGGATTTACCAGCTGACAAAACAAGGGAATATATGTGTATTAATTCATGTATTTTCACATATATAGAAATATTTTTTTATATAGCCATCTTTATCTATAGTAAGCTAACATGAGTTCATACTGATATCTCCAACCCTAATCCATTATCAGAGGGATCACTGTAGCTCCCTCCTCTTGCTTATTGGTAAAATTTCACTCTCACAGTGAGAAACCTGGCTCTCATCATCTGCTATCCATTTATCTGATTATTCAATTTCAGTATATATGTTTAGTAGTTTCAGAATTATTAAGACTTGTATTTCCCCTTACAGGGAAAAACTTTACCAACCAGAGTACAGTGCTTCTGTGTAGTTTCTTTTGCCTTTAAATCTTATGGATTCCACTCATTCCCTAAATCATTTAAGTTAGCATCTTTTCCTCACCTGCCTTAGTGAGGTTGTTTCATACACTGTAACACAGTTCAATTCTCTTGCGATAGTCTACATTTCTCCCTGGTATCCCCTGACATTCTAGATGGTTTTTTAAACTTTTACATAAACTAAGTTCCACTCTTTTTTTTTTTTTTAAAGATTTTATTTATTTATTTGACAGAGACAGATCACAAGTAGGCAAAGAGGAAGGCAGAGAGAGAGAGAGGAGGAAGCAGGCTCCCCGCTGAGCAGAGAGCCCGATGCGGGACTAGATCCCAGGACCCTGAGATCATGACCTGAGCCGAAGGCAGCAGCTTAACCCACTGAGCCACCCAGGCGCCCCTAAGTTCCATTCTTTGTGCTATTAAGTTCAGTGGGTTTGGACAAATGCATAGTGCTATATCCACAATTACAATATCATACAGAGTAATTTCACCACCCTAAACTAACCCTTGTACTTCACATATTCAACATTGGCCCCCACCACACCCATGAACCCTTGGTGACCACAGATCATTTTACTATCTCTATAATGTAATGTTACGTTATTGGAATCGTATGGTATATAGCACTTTCAGACTAGCTGTTTTTTAAAAAACCATTAGCATTTAAGATACATCCATGTCTTTTTGTGCTTCATTGGCCCATTTCTTATTATGGCTGAGTAATATCCCACTATATGGATATACCATGGTTTGTTTATCCATTCACTTACTGAGGAATATCTTGGTTGTTTCCAGGTTTGGGTGATTATGAGAAAAGATGCTGTAAGAATTCAGAAATAATCCAGTTTTAACCCATTTCCATCAACTGAAAAAATTTCTTTGAACTATTGGCAGTCATCCCTGCTCTCCCTCTCTCTAATCTCAGGCAGTATTGTATTTTTTGGAAATTATTTATAAATGTGATCATCATAGTCTAATGTATCTGGCTTCTTTCATTTAGCACTATGTTTTTGATGTGTGTTGTTGTATATGTCAGTAATCCATTCCTTTTTATTATTGTGCAATATTCTACTGTCAGGATTTACTACATTTTTTATGCATTCATCAGTTGCTGGACATTGCCTTTTTTTGGCTATTGTGAGTAACACTACAATGACAATTCACATACAAATTTTTATGTGGACATATATTCTCATTTCTCTTGGGTAGATATCTAGGAGTGGAACAGCTGGCTGTTTAGTAAGTTTACATTTATCTTTTAAGAAACTATCAGTTTTCCAAAGTAGTTGCACCATTTTGTTTCTACCAGCAATGTATGAGGGTTCCAGTTCCTCCACATCTTCACCAACACTTGGAAATTTTAGTCTTCTTGATTTGAGCCACTCTAGTGGGCGTGAGGTGGTATCTTGTGGTTTTAATTTGCATTCTCTAGTGACCATTGGCATTGAGCATCTTTTCATATGCTTATTAGCCACTTGTATATCTTCTTTGGAGAAATGTATATTCAAATTGTTTGCTTATTTTTTTTTCTTTCCAGTTTGCTCATTTTTTAAGGGAGTTATTTGTCTTCTTATTGAGTTGAAAAAGTTATTTATCCTATCTAAGTCTTCTTTCTGATAATGTTTTGTAAATATTTTCTCCCTGTCTCTGTCGTCTCTTTTTATATTATTAGTGATATCTTGTGAAGGCCAACATTTTCTTATTTTGATGAAGTCCAATTTATCAAATTTTTAATGGATGTGCTTTTGATGTCAAATCCAAGAAATATTTACAAACCCCAAATCACAAACATTTCCTCCTGTGTATTCTTTGAGACTTAGTTTCAGCTCTTACATTCATATCTATGATAACTGATTTAAAGTTTGGGGAGGTTTTTTTGGTGAGGAGGTGTTTTTTTGTGTGTTTGTTTGTTTTTGCAAATGTATGGAGGTCTATTTGTTGAAAAGACTCTCTCCTCATTGAATTACCTTGGCACATTTGTTGGAAATAAATTGACCATATATAGGTAGGGTTTATTTCTGGACTATTCTGCACTGTTGATCTTTATGTCTACCAGTATGCCCATATCACACTGTCTTATCTACTCTTACTTTGTGTTGACTTTTGAAATCAAGCTGTTTGAGTCAACTTTGTTTTTCTTTCTTAAAATCGTTTTGACTATTCTATGTTGTTTGCATTTACACATACATCCTAGGATCAGTTTATTGATATTCATTAAAGAAAGCCAGCTGGGATTTTACTAGAGGCTATTTTGAATTTCTAGATCAGTTTGAGAAAAATTGACATCTTAACCATGCCAGGTTTTGTAATCCATGCACATAATATATTTCTCATTTATTTTGTTCTTCTTTCATTTTGTTCAGTAATAAAATCTTAATATATAGAACAGTCTTATGTTTAAAACATTATTCCTAAGTATTTTGTTCTTTTTGTTGTTATTGTGAATGGCATTTTTTATTAATTACATTTAAATTGTTTGTTGCTAGTGTACAGGAATACAATGCTATTCGTATATTCATTTAGTATCCTATAAACTTGCTAAACTCCATTAATAATTTAGTCTTTTTCTTAGATTCCTAAACTTTTCTACACAAAAGATCATTTCATCTGTGAATAAAACATTTTATTTCTTCCTTTCTAATCTATGTGCATTTAGTTTCTTTTTCTTGCCTTACTTCACTAGCTAGAGACTCCAATACAGTGAATTTCCCCAATCTAAGGAAGAAAGAACTTAGTCTTTCACCAGTAACTTTCACTCACCAAATGTGAGTTTTTTTAGATACTCTTTATTAAGTTAAGTAATTTTTCATTTATTCCTGGTTTTTTGGGAGTTTTTAACATGAATAACTATTGACTTTTTTTCCCAATTCTTTTTCTGTCTCTATGGAGTTGGGTTTTACCGCTTATCCTCTTAATACTGTGTATTACATTGATTGATTTTTCAACTATAATCTTGCAAATCCCACTTTTTCATTATTTATAATCTTTTCCATACATTGATGAATTTGACTTGCCAATGTTCTGCTAAGGATTATTGTGTCTGTACTCATGGGGGTTATTTTCCATAGTATTATTAATTTATTTTTCTTGTGATACATGTTTTACTTTTATATCAGGCTAGTACTGGCCTTACTATATCAGTAGAAAACGTATTCCTTCCCCTATTTTCTGAGTTTCTGTAGAATTACGGTTATCTATTTCCTTTAAATGCTTGATAGATTTTATAAGTAAAATCATTTGAAACTTGGCTTTCCTATGTGGAAAGATTTTTTGTGTATTAATTCAATTTCTTTACTCAGTATACATCTATTCAGAGCTACTATTTCTTTATGAGTCAATTTTAGTAATTTGTGTCCTTCTAGGAATTTATTAATTTGTCAATTCGTTTCATTTAAATTGTTTAGTCTTATAGCATAAAGTTGTATATAATAATCCCTTATAATTATTTTAATCTCTTTATGGCCTATGTTAGTGTGTCTCTTTAATTCTTGATTTTGGAAATTTCCATCTGCTTCTACCTTTCCTTGTTCAGGCTAGGTGGAGGTTTATCATTTTGTTGATGTTTTTAAAGAACCAAATTTTAATGTAATTGAAATTCTCTATTGCTTTGCATTTTCGATTTTACTTATTTCTGTTCATATCTTTATTTCCTTCTCCACCCTTTGAATTTGATGTGCTCTACTTTTCCCAGCTTCTTATGATAGAAACTTAGATTATTGACTTTAGATCTTTCTTCTTTCTTAATATAAGCATTTATAGCTATGAGCTCCCCTCTAAGCACTATTTTAGCTGTGTTCCAAAAGCTTAGATACTGTTTGTTCTTGTTTTTTAATTAGTTCACAATATTTTCAAATTCCTCCTGTGAGAAATTAGACCCATGGGTTATTTAGAAATATGCTATTAAATTTTCAGTTATTTGAGGATTTTCCAGATTTTTTTTTTTTTGTTACTGATTTTTAACTTAGGTCCACTGGAATCAGAATGTACTTTGAATGGCTTCAGTCTTATTAAATTCATTATTGTTTTATGAACTTAGCCTAAAAAGAATGTGTATCCTGGATTTGGTGACAGTGTGTTTATGTAGGTCAACTAGGTCAATTTGGTTGATATTGTTCAAATCTTCCTTATTTGATTTTCTTTCTCATTCTATCAATTGTGGAGAGAGAGTATTTGAATATCCAACTATAATTATTGTTTTGTCTATTTCTACTATCATCTTGTCAGGTCTTGCTCTATGTATTTTGTGGCTTGGTCGTGAGGAGTTTTACGTTTATGATTGTTATATCTCCCTGCTTCCCTCTTATCATTACTAAGATTACTAGCATTTCTACTACCATTACCTTTTCCTAAGAATATTCCTGTTGTAAAGTCTATTTTGTCTGATATTAGTATAGCCATTCCAGCTTTCTATGGTTGCTGTTTGCCTGGTATCTAAGGGTGTCTCTTGTAGCATAAACCTGCCATACTTTGCTTTTTATTTCTTTATTGTTGGGCATTTATGTTACACATTTTTCTATAAATACTTACCCTCCAAATGTTCAATTTTTTTAGACTAAGGAATTCTTTAGTTACCACCCATCAAACAAGAAATGTTTCAAACATCTTCCGTGATTGTATGGGCATAATTGTTATCCTTGGGAAATTATAAATTAATGAAAATAAAGTATTTTAAGGGAATTATATGCTTTTTACTTATAACTTAACATAATCCTTAAAATAATCTAGTCACACAGATATTTTATTCTTTTTCAGCCTAAGGATCATAGAGACTAAATAAGGGACCCAAGCATACAAAACAAGCATTCAGTGAAGGAGTGCATCCTATTAGACTCCACATGATACGTGAAGTTTTTCTTCAACTTCTTCTCTCTCTTCCTTCTGTCCATGCTCTCCTTACTCTCACAATGTTTTTTCCTAACATTTCCCATGTCCTTTTCAGGCACGAGGTGGTTCAGAACAAGTTATTTGTCTTTTTTTTGTTGTCAGGGCCAGAGATTACGGTAAACTCATTCGAAGTTGCTTATAATTGATGATGGGTTGCTTTATATAAGAATATGAGCAAGAATGGGAATTTTTTTCCCATTCTTATTTTATCCCACTCTCTTACCTTATCTCTAATTGTATTGGTGGTAGATCCGGGAAAGAAATACAAGATGAGGACTGAAGAGATGGGAGTTGTTTTTGCTCTTGTGTTAATGTGTGGGGTGTGTGTGTGTATGTGTGTGTGTGTGTGTGTGTGTGGTGTGGTGGCAGCCTCCTATGTAGTCACAACCAGATCTCCCCAAAGTGTCCAATCCTGTCTATTCTGGCCAAGGAGGAATATCCTTTTCAGATATGAATTAATATCCATCACATACCATTTCACAACAGTTTCTAAAAAGAGAACCAAAACTGATATTTAAATTATATTTAAAAAATAGCATATAGATTGAAGGTGATAACATTCTTGTGTGAGTAACTGGAAAATAATATGGGGGAGGCAAAGAGGAATTTGGTCTGAATAAGGATTTATATATATACTAATATAATATTAATATATAATAATATAAGTATACAAAATTGTATATAAATACACACACACACACACAGATATACCTTCTCTGTTCTATGTCCGAAAAGTGATCACCTACCTCTTCAGCATGAAATACCTCACTCAGCAATGATTTCCTTCAATGAATCCAAATGTTATTGTATCACCAAAGAGTTAAAGAGATATCTGCCTTTCCTGTGCCAATAGAAATAAACACACAAGGAGAAGATTGGTTTTAAACTTAGCAGATTTGAAGTCCTTGGGAATTTCATAAATGTTACAATTTTAGATACACACAGTGTTACTCCATTTTAATACTTTCCCAGAGCCACCATCCTTTTTGATCCTTCAAAGGGATTTAATTTTGATCTTTCAGAAATGTTCTTTTCTCCTGAAAAGAAAAATCTGTCATGGAAACAATAGCAAATGTAAAAAGTTTGGGTGTTTACAATTTTCTCAAACTAGTTAGAATTCTTAAGTTCTGTCCTTACTTCTTGTAGTGGTGGGAGCCCTAGATAGAGCAGAGGGTGGGGTGAAGAGAGTGTTTGCACCAAGAAGAACATATAGGAGAGAGGTGGGGTTTTTTGTTTGTTTGTTTGTTTGTTTGTTTTAAGATTTTATTTATTTATTTGACAGAGGTCACAAGTAAGCAGAGAGGCAGGCAGAGAGAGAGGGGGAAGCAGGCTCCCTGCTGAACAGAGAGCCTGAAGTGGGGCTCGATCCCAGGACCCGGGGTCATGACCTGAGCCGGAGGCAGAGGCTTTAACCCACTGAACCACCCAGGCGCCCCAAGGAGAGAGTGTTGCCACTGCTTTTATGCCTAATTGTGAAAGGCAAATTGTAAGATATAGAGAATAAGAGTTAGAGATGGCCCACTAGGGAGGAGATGAGCCCTTTCGTTGGATTCTTACGTGGGATATGATGTATAAATGTGTACATGCTTTCCTTCTTTTTTTTTTTTTAATTGAGAAAGCCTTGCAAGTGTTGAAAGTCTTAAAAGCCAAAGTTGAGTAACCATCAGTCATGCCTATCCCTTCCATTCAATATCAAAGAAATCCTATTTACCTGGGGCCCAGAAAAACCCGTTTTATTTTGCCCTCCCCCAACCCCATGTTCTTTTTGCACCTGGCTACTTGGTTGCTTGCCTTCTCCCATGGTTCATCTGGAGAGATGTGTGTGGCCAGGGAAGGACAAGAGGGGAGGTAGGGGGGCATATGCTGTATATCAATCGCCTTCCTCTCCTTCTCACCCTAGGGCCATGTTTCTGGGCATGTAAAATGTATTATCTTTTATTCTGATTTCTCAAATTGGAATATAGATTTCTCCATCTATATCAAGACGTCTAGAGGGCTATTTAAGGAAGTCAGAAGTAAAACTGACTTGGGGTCTCACTCCCTTTTTAAATTCTCTCTAGAAAAATAAAATATTAGGGAGACGATCCTCTAGATCAGCATATTAATTTTGCCATTGAGACAACTGAACACCAGAGGGTCTGAGAGGCTCTGTCAGGTCTCACAGCTGGTCCCTGCCCATCTAAGACTTGGTTTTCCTTCTCTGGCCTCCCAGGACTACCTTTTTCCCACTCAGCTACACCACCTCCTTGACGGATGCCAACAGGAGAAGGTTCTGATGAAAACAACCTTAAATTTTTACAGCGTGTGAAATCTCCTATTTAGCATCACACAATGTTAGGAGTTAGACCTTTTACATAAATGTTATTCCTTATTATTAATTTATTTTTTCTTCATTTTAGACATCAGAAAACTGAGGTGCTGAGTTGCAGCAACCTCCATAGAATCTCAAAAATACACCCTAACCTGCTCTTCACAGGGCAAGTCCTCAGTACAGGCTTTCTGTGGAGAAATGTGGCTCAAGCAAGAAGTGTTCGGGGTCATTCACACAGAGCCCAGGGGAATGGCATCTCTTAGGACAATCTGATATTAAAATAAACCAAGATTTGGATTGCCCAAGGCGTTCATGCTAAGGCTGCCTGTCTGACACTAACCCCACACTTTGATCATTCATTCAAATCAAAAAGCATTTATTAAGCATCAGTTGAAGGGTCCGGGCAGGGGTTTCTCTTTGTGTTTGTGGCATTCACACTTCCTTGCTTCTCTTCTTGACTCTTCACCCCCACCCAAGAAAACTCCCCAGTGCACATGGATCTCACTGCTGATACTATCCTTATCTGCTCCTTCCCAAGTCTTTGAATACAAAGTCCAGGACAGAACTTATTCCACTGAAAATCTATGTACCCACCCTTGCATTCATGGGGGCACCCCAGCCAGTATTCGAAGCTTAGAGAGGTGAAATTTCAGCGTCTGTTTTCTTCCTTGAGAAAACAGAGTGAATGTTTTAGAAGGGTTTTTAGGAAAGCAATTTACAGCCAGTAATTGGAAGTGCAGTGTTTCCACAAGAACAATGTCTCAGATTACAGGTTTATGATTTATCTAAAAACATATCATTTCTTTTAGGCTTAGATTTTGAAAAGGAGAAAAATTAAATTTTAGGATGATTTTCTTCAAGTTTTTCTTGACATTCTTTACATCAGCAAGGGGAGATGTGGGAAGGCAAGATGGAGTTTCTAGAAAGGAGAAATCCAACGTTGTTTTCCCTTCTTCAATTATGAGACTACATTTTCCTAGCCATGTACACTATTTCCAGATTATGACTCACTCAGACAATTTACTATATTTAAAATTACATTAAATTCTCTTTGCAATGCTTAGGTCAAATATTCATACTATGTATACAGTTGGAAATTCTTCCTCATAGATCCAGTGCATGGTATGGACGTTATTTGTGTCTTTGTTGCCATGGTGACTAGAAAAGGTTAAAGCCAAAGCCTCAGAAAACAGAGTGGCTGAGCAATAAAATATCATAAATATGTGTGTGCTTCTTAAAATACTCTTCTCACATATGGATTTAAAAATTTTAGAACCACCGCCTTGAAGTGAATTTTCCATTTCTAGCATGCAGGTTATTATCTAAAAAGAATATTCTCAAAGCAATCTGTTTCAATTCACTCTCCTTTCTCTCTAAACTGTAATCTAATAGCTATTTATCTCAAAAGACAGACTATGTAAATCATGGGCAATGTTTTGGATTTTAGATATGGATGAAACATGCCAATGAGAATGGAAATCAACGAAGTTGTTTTCTGGTTGAAATACACTGTCTTTTACAAATCTCTCCTTTAAGCACATCTATATAAGCATAATAAAATATTTTTTCCCACCTTAAGAACTGGGAAGCAAATTGGGCAGTATTTGAAAGTGCTAAGATGTGGAACATGTTTCTGCTGTACAAATTCAAACCCTTCTTTTTTGTCAGCTGATGGCCCTTGATCCCTAACTAACCCTTTTTTATTTCCTCACATTTTAACTCTCCTGTGAGATGAATTTTAAGGGTTTATCCTCAAAATTAAGGCTAAACAGTAGTAGAGAATGTGATTCCTATAAAGCCGAGAGCCATTGCAGCAAAGAGTAAGAGAACATATCTTACATCCATATGTAAGTGCGGAGGGAAGAAGATGGGTAAAAAACCTTCACTAAGTAATTTTCTTGTCCCCATGGCCCACTTTATGAGGATCCCAGAAAGAATATTAGTACATTCTTCAGTCCATAATCCTTGGCTTAATGTTTAACCACCAACTAGCATCTAAATTCTTCATAATCCTTTATTTATTTCAAGATATTCCTATGTTGGAAGTATAATAAAAATAAAATTATAGCAATATATTTGGGCATTTTTTCCTGCCTCTGCGTAACATACCACGTTTCAATGTCTAAGAATCAAAGATATCTTGAACTCAGTAATCTGGCCCTTCTTCTGCCATCTGGTGGAGAAATGGGGAAGTAGTTTCATAATGAACCCAGAGTGACTTCACTGAAACCAGAAACTCATCAATCAACAAATGTTTATGGGGTTATTATTATTATTCATCATTTTTATTCAATAGGACATATTGGGGCACTTGGTACCATTAATGACCAAACTATTAGAATATACAGGTCCCCAAAAGAACTGTGAAATACTACAAAATTAATAGCTCTCCTACGGATTAGTCATTTTCCAGCGACAGATTCAACACACGGTACAAGGCAGAGACTCTTTAAGAATATGAGGTTACCACCTAGCTCATTTTAGTAAATTCGCTTTATGATGATATTCTGACCCTAAAATGCATATGCTTTTCTGAGTATTTTCTGAAGAGAAGGAAAGAGGATAGGAGGGTGAGGGAAAGAAACTGTGAGGGCCCCTGGGTGGCTCAGTGGGTTAAGCCTCTGCCTTCAGCTCAGGTCATGGTCTCAGGGTCCTGGGATTGACCCCTGTGTTTGGCTCTCTGCTCAGCGGGGAGCCTGCTTCTCTGCCTACTTGTGATCTTTTGTCTGTCAAATAAATAAATAAAATCTTAAAAAAAAAAAAAAAGAAAGGAAAAAAGAAACTGTCTTATGCCTTACAAAGTCAAAATTATAGTTTGGGAAATATTTTTCAGTTAACCACATAAGAGTGCCTAAAACATCTCGATAAGAGAAAAAATAACATCTCTGTAATCCGTCTGCATTTTTATCCATTCCTAATTTACAGCCTATAGAGAGTAGGGATGTGATAGAAGAGATGTGATAGTAATCATGCCACTGCCACAGAATTGAGGAAAAGTGACAGTCTCCTCAAGTTAGCTTGAACAAAACAAAGCCACAAGCCTATGGAATTAGCCCATATATAGCCAAATCTGAATTCCCTTCTTCTTGCCAAAGCCCACAGAGAAGAGGCAGATGTAAATCATGGAAGAGATGCTGCGGTTGTTATTAAATGTCCTGTGCATTTCAAGGAAATGTGACACTTTTCCGCCAGTGGATTCTGGTGGAAAGCACTTGATACAGAAGGATCAGACCAGGCTGTTTTAGGTCAAAAGGGGTTCTTGGCTTGGCCTATTGCCATACGCTCTTTGGTTTTCAAAGGACATTCAGACCTAAGAAAAGCCCTTCATAGTGTTCCAGAATCATTACTATGGCACAGACAAAAAATAGTGCTTATCTAACCAACATGCTCAACTCAAATAGGGCCCTAGGCTGGAATGCGGAGTACAGTAAGCTCCCACCCCTACTTCCTGCCTTCTCCACTCAAATCCTCTTGCCCAAATCTAGGATGAACCATCTGCCTGAAGTAATTCTCACATTAAAGAAAGGACAAAATCGCGAACATCCTTGTTTCCAGTCATCAGTGGGTACCTTTGAAATAGGTACTGCACGTATGATGTTTTTCTAAACAAAATGAAAATCCCTTTAGTCTAACAATAGGCTTTTAAAATACGCCCTCCACAATTTTTGTAGCTGCTTCTCTACTCCACTTCCCCCCATGAATTCTGATCTGCGGCAGCAAACTGAAAGGTCAATGGAGTTTCATGACTGACTCCTATAAATTCTTACCCCCCACCAGTGTCCACAAGAGGGCTCAGGACATTCTGCCCACAGAGGGAGGACGGGACACCTGCAGAAGAGGAACTGGCAATCACCAGAAACCAGTATGTTTCCTTAATATCAAGCTATGTCGGTCTAAACTTATTTTCCATCGAAACTGTTTCTACAATGTAAGTGCAGTGTATCTTCACGACAGCAAAACACCCTGAAACTTTCTTTATGACAAAAAAAGGAGGACTGTGAGCTGAATTCAAATATATTTGGGCTGGTAGACATTGAGAAAGATACCAAAAGAATGGTGTTTCTGGAAGAAAGCTACAATAGGCATCCTTTCTTAATTTTAATTAATATTTGAAAAATAGAGAAGGTATATCACTTAGTTTGTCCAGGAAACATTTAACCGAGTATGCTCTGGACAACAGGCCATGTGCTAGGATTTGGAGATAGCAGTGTGGATGATGCAGAAAGTCTCTGGGAGCCTGGAGTCAGGCTCATTAATTATGCTGACAATAGAAAGCCTGGAGAGTAAAGTCTGGACAAGAGAATCACAAGCAAAAACCATGCAGGCATTCATTGGGCTAAGTTTTAGGAGGGATATATAGAAAGTTCTCAACTAAGATCCAAAAAAATATAATAATCTAGCAATGCCATTACAGAGTGGAAAGATAAAGCTTAGGAACTATTTCGTTCAAAAGACTCAGTGGGGGGAGCCTAGGTGGCTTGGTTGGTTAAGCGTCTGCTTCCTTTCAGGTTATGATCCCAAGGTCCTGGGATCAAGCCCTCCACTGGGCTCCCTGCTCAGCAGGCAGTCTGCTTCTCCTTCTGCCCCTCCCTCTGCTTGTGCCGTCTCTCTCTCTCTCTCTCTCTCCCTCACACACACACACACACACACACACACACACACACATACTCACACACTCTCAAATAAATAAATAAAATCTTTTTTAAAAGATTCAATGGTTTTAGATAACTGATATAGGATAACAGTATGAAGTAATTCCCTCAAGGTCTGTGCTGTGTTGGGGTGCATCATATTCATATATGGATCCAGATAAAATTGGCAACTATCCCCTTCCATTCTGCAATCGGTCTACGAATATCAGAGTATTGTACTTTGCACTGGACACTGCATATTAGCTGGGCCATAGACAAATAAGAGACCCACTGATGAACTAGAAATGTATATCAGTGCCTAGGTTTAAGTCACTGATTTCGGTGCTAGGGATAAATGATGGGCAGGACACGCAAGGTCCCTACCGACACGGAGATGACTGTTTAGTGAAGATAGAAGATGAATAATAGTTGATAGAGTAAATTTATATACTGGTAACTGTTACTCTAAAAACCACCTAAACTCTGTCCCATGAAGCACAACGGAAGGGAACTAGAGACAGGATGTCTAGAGGGGAAAAATGAAAGAGACAGGCAGAGTATATACTAAAGTATGAGAAGGCTTTTCTACAAGAGATACTGTATTCTGTAAGGACCTGGCAAATAGAACCATGATGTCCAGTGAGAAACATGAAGACAGAATCAACTCAACATAAAATTAAACATTCTATAAATCAGGCCACTCCAAAGAAGACTGTCTTCGTCAAAAGAAGAAACGTTATTTACCAAACCCTCTTCCCAAAGCAGAAGCTTCACAACTCCCCGCAGGAGTTGAAGGTGCATGACTAATGGGTCCAACTTTTGTGTCCCAGCACTTTGTGGGTACCCCTGTTAGCACTTCTCATTCAGCCCACTTCTCCAATATGTGAATTAATGAATTAATTAATTCACTGAAGTTAATTTCACTTCAGCTTCTCCAGTCCCTCCAGCTTCTATTCAGCTTCTCATTGTTTTTATCTGTTTCCTTAAGAAATATTCAGTTAGGGGAGGTGAACCATGAGAGACTATGAAAAACAATCTCTGAAAAACAATCTAAGAGTTTTGAAGGGGAGGGGGTGAGAGGTTGGGGGAACCAGGTAGTGGGTATTAGAGAGGGCACGAATTGCATGGAGCACTGGGTGTGGTGCAAAAACAATGAATACTGTTACGCTGAAAAGAAATAAAAAATTTAAAAATAAATAAAAAATTAATTTAAAAAATTAAAAAAAAGAAATATTCAGTACAAGTGACAAGAAAAACGAACTCAAACTTATTTAAGCACAACAGAATTTATTGGCGTTTATAACTGGAAAGTCCACTGGTATACTGCCTTTAGACACGTCTGGATTTCTGTCCTAGATTCTAGGGTCTCAAATAATGTCAATAAATTTGTTTCCCCAACTATTAGTGCATTTTCCTCTATTAACCTAATGATAAGAAAGCCCTCTCCATGTAAGGAAAGATAGCCTCTGGAAGCCAAAAGCTACATCCTTTCATCTTGAGGAAAAAAGATAGAAAGAAAAATAATCCTATGTCCTGGAGTCCATAAGTAAAATTTCACAGGAGAAATCTGATTGGTGCTGCTTGGATTATGTGATTAGCCCTGGGCCAATCACAGTGAATAGTGATATGGTATTATAATAGGCTGACTTTGGGTCATATATCCACTTCTTCTGTGAGTGTGGGCCATGGACTAAGGACAGGGCATTTCTCTTCCAAAAGGCAGATGCCCCCTCACCCCACAAATGTTAACGAAATAAAATAGAATGCAATAGTCTCACTATTGCGATAATTTCCTAAATGCCCCATGTTTCCCTCAGTTCATGCCTTTTTTTTTTTTTTTCTGGAAGAATAATCTTCCAAAATGGGCAATTATAATTCTCTGTCTTCTCTCCCTAAAAATTTAAGTGGCTCCTCTTTGCCTGTAAGATAAAGTCAATCTCTTTGACATTTCTCTGACATGGAGCACATGCCATTTCTCCCTGACTGTTCTTATGGCCAAAGATCTAACAATTCTGAGTTGCTTGTAATTCCCCAAACACCCAGGATCATCCCACACCTTCAACTCTTTTCTCACATTTTCCTTTCTACCTTGCTGGCTTAATCTCTCTAATTTCCTTTCAAAATTAACCCAAACATCACCTCATCTCCCAGCCTGTCCTGCTCTCCCTCGGATAGATTTATCCATCTGGGCCATTGTGGACACCTCTCTCTCTAGCTTACACATTTGCTTACATACCATGTCCTTGTCTAATAGCCTGCGGGTTCCTAGGGGACAGGGATTGAACTTCACTCATCGTTGTGTTTCTGGTGGTTGCCTGGCAGATAATAGGCATCTAATAAACAGTTTTAAGAAAGAATGATGGGGGAAAGGGAAATAGAAGAAGGGAAGGAAAGGACAGATTCCCTAGGGCCTTTCTTTTCCTTCCAGATAATAAATAAATGTTGAGGATTATATTCTGGGTAAAAGGGCCTGGCTTTGTAGTCTAAATCAAAGTAATGAGTAAGAGAATTTCAGGTTCAGTCATGATGGAAAGTAGATGGAGGGAACATGGGAAGAAGGAAGGAAAAGGTCTTCATGATGTCTTTTTTTGGTGTGTACCAGGTGGACGAGCCACTCGCCCACCCATGAGAAGGGTAAGCCTGGCCACAGGCTCGTGAAGCGTCATCTTCCGTAATGCACGCTGGCTACCCTGTTTCTGGCTCACCTCCAACTGGGCAATCATGTGGAGAAATGAAAGTGAATGGAGAATTTAAAAGGTGACCTAATTCTCTGCTGAAAGCATTTCCAATCATAGGTCTGAATGTATTTTAATTATACCTGGACACAGGAGCCCTCACCCAGACATAACTGCAGTCCCGAGTGGACTGTCACTGTGGTTGTAAAGATTTGTCTAAGCTTGTGGTTATCTCAAGAGCCTGACATCACACTGATCATTAAGCAACAGTGTGGAGGTGCAGCTGGGCGTTTCCATGGCAACCTGCACTGGGTTCACCCGCAGAGCTTGGTAACAAGAGCATTTTATTATGGGTCATTAAGGGCAAAAGGCTTCATTTACATTATTTCCTGTAAAATCCTATTATTTCAGGTGTTACATTCCATCTCCATCAATGCAGCTCTTCCAGAAGAAATCATAAAAGTGTGTTATTAGGTAGAGAAACAATAACAAGCTTCAGGTAAACTGTAAACCACAGTGTTCGGTAGATGAGAAAAGCATTTCACAATAGGGATGTGGGCTAAAGAGGCATCCAGCATTCTCTGAAGGCAAAGAATTCTTATTCTGAAAAGAGAATCATCTTTCTTGTTATTTTTCTCTTCCCCAGGGCTGAGTCATTCTTTAAGAATGGTTGATAAGGATTCTTATATTAAGGATACTAAATAAGTATAGACAAATCTGACTCTATTGTTTTATCCTCTAAATATTATTTTATTATGGTAACAATACTTAACGTGAGACCAAACTTCTTAGCAAATGTTTAAATGTACGGTACGGTATTGTACAGGTACAGAACTGTATAGCTCTCTAGAGTTTACTCCTTTTGCTTCAGTGAAAAATTATGCCTGCTGATTAGCAACACCCCACTTCCCCCTCGCCTGCCCCTGGCAACCACCATTCCACTCTTTGATTCTGTGAATTTGACTATTTTAGATACTTCGCATTAGTGCAGTCATGCAGTATTTGTCTTCCTGTGACTTGGACTGTTTCTTATCCTCACCAGGCACCGAGTCTCTGGTGTCTTATATTCCAGAATGCCTTTCTTTTCCAGCCCTACCAGATCCAGGAAATGGTAGCTTCTGTCAGTGCTTAAGTACTTCATACTCTACAAGGCAAGGAGCCTCTCCCTTGTTTATCTGTGCTTGGGAGTAGGGAAATGAGGCCTTCAAGCTGAGCCAGCATCTGTGTAATAGCTCAGGCCCCTGGCCAGCGTTGCAGGCTGACCTGGAGCTGACGGATAGTGATTGCCTTGGAGCTGTGCTAACACTGAGTCAGCTTGAGGACAGGTCCTCAAAGGTCATTCATTCACTTGAGAGCTCCACCTGCTGTCTATAAAGGATATCAGTTTTACAAAGGCAATACGGCAAATGCCACCAAATATGCGCTAGCTTCCAAATCCCTATGATCTAACAATAGTTAATTTAGCTTCTTCTGAAGGGTCAAAACTTCTCTCATGATCGAAAAGACTCTGGGGGTCTTGTGTCCCAAGGCACAAGAGATGTAGAGATAAACAACAAAGGGACTAATCCTTACATTTCCCGAGTTAATTTAGTACGGTCAGGAATAGGTGAAATGTTTCCCTGTTCAGAAAACCACTTGCCTAAATGAAACAATAGGCATGTCATTGCATGTCATTACTTCCAAGGATGGCTGTAGTCAGCTTCAGATGACCCAAAGTGGAGCACTGGCCAGTGACTGAATGGTTATCAATGCTTCAGTTATAGAAAATAGTTGAGTCATACTTAAAAAACAAAATACAAAACTTTTCCTTCTCTCAGTGTCCACTAGAACTGTTAGAGTTATAAAAATTTTTGTGTCAAATTCCAATTTTTAAATATAGAATTAAGGTATGCCTATTCTGAACAGTATGATCTCTTCTTATGGTTAAATGACACAAGGCAGGAGACGGGTGAATGAAGACGATCTGATGAGCGTTCTGGGATGTATTTCCTGGTGTAACAGAGGAACCAGGGAGGTAAGTTCTGTGAAGACTTCCTGCTGAGCTGTGTGAGCCAAAACACAGGACCTCCCATATACTTTCAAGCCTAGACGATACTCTTTGAGGGTTATGATGGAGAGATTACAAGTCGCTTTTTTTTTTTTTGATGTTTGTTTTGTGTCCTGGAAAAGGGGATCAGTCTAGATTAGATTTTCAAAATGAGGCTTTATTGCAGATAAACAATAGTGGATTTGTAAACAATGGTGTATGTGGAACAGAGGTGAAATTCAGGTTTAACTTGTGCTTTTATACCAGTGATTACTTGTTATTAAAATGGTTGTGGCTATGTGAGATGTCAAACATCCCTTTAAAAGGATTCTAATTCAGGAAGCGCCTTATGTGGGGAGGTGAATCTCTCAGCTCCCCAAATCAATAAGTATATAATTAATTAGAGTTAAAAGGAAGCAAAGCTCTGAGGACAGGGGTTTCACAGGCAACTCCCAACAGTTGGATGAAAAGATTGGATTTAACCACAAATTATTGTCCCCAATCCCCTCCTTCACGTCCAGGATATGTACAGTTAACTCTTATAAAGGATTTACAGGTGAAGAACTGCTTTTCTTGGGTAAAGATAAGTGAATAAGAATGGTATTTATACATAAAATTAACCTTTTGTAACCCACATTTCAAATTTCCTTTTTCTGGAATACATGGGTTAATTTTTGTATGGACTACTAAAATAAAATTTATATGTTTAAATATTATAAACAGAACATACGCAGAGCAGAGTTGAGGAATACAAATATTTCAGACACAATAATGACAAAGATAAAAAGAGAGAAAAAATTTTAAATAAAACTTAGTTCAAAAAAATGGAAAGGTTTTAAAAATTTAACGGTGTTTCCTTCTAAATACATTATCCCATTGTGTACTCTTGGCTTCTAAATTGTAAAAAAGTTATAGTGATTTGCTTTACCAAAAATAACAATGGATTAATATCATAACAGCTTGAGCAAAGTGAGCTAATTTAATTAACTTGTCTATTATGTCCTAAACTGTTAAATATTAAAATAATCCTGCTCTGAATTAAAGGGCTGACCTGCCTGTGAACATGTTATTAGAGAAGATTCATCTCTTTCACTTGGTTCTCTTATTATTTTGAAGAAAACCATTATGACCACTTTTCCAGATCTGTCTGTCCTCAGCTCCTGAAGAAATAATCAGCTCATCCAGATTTGAAAGGCTGTCATACTTGTCAGTTAGCATTGGACCTATGAAAAACCAAAAAGTGCTATTGAAAATGAAAGGCTTAATTATTTCAATTTTCTGGCAGAGACAGTTACTTGAATGACCGTCTGTTCCCTTTTTTCAATGTTATAGCCATTTATGAGTGTAATTTTAAAAAATTAATTGAAGTGTGGTTGACATATAATATTATATTCATTGCAGATGTACAACACAGTGAGTCCACAATTACATACATTACAAAATGCTCCCCATTGTAAGTGTAGTTACCTCTGCCACTATGAAAAGTTATTAAGATATTAGTGACTATATTCCCTATGCTGTACTTTTCATCCCCCTGATTTATTTATTTCATAACTTAATCCCCTTCCAATCTTGCATTAAAAGAAATGGTCAAAACAGTACACTTATAAGACATCTTTATAGGTTAATTGGGAACAATTATCTTCAATGTTGATTAACAAAGAGATCTATAATTAAGATTCTGAGAACTATCTATGCAGAGGAACAATTTTGTAATGTTTTTATAGAGCCTGAGTCTCAGGAGTTTTAAGGACCTCACAAACATCATCTATTGATTTTCTGCAGCATCTTAATAAGGTAGTAGAAAGCTGCCATCCTGGCCCTGTAGCACAGATGGGGATACTAAACCATAGCAGTAGGTGTTAGATTTATACTGATAATGCGTGGAGCCACAATCTTTTTTATTTCGTTTTAAAGACCTCAGACACACAGCACTGAATTGCTTATGCTCTTTAGTCCAACACTCATTATTAGCACCCACCTGAAGGAAGTCCTTGACTTGTCCTATTACTTTTCCTTCATCTCCTTCTCCAATTCATCCCCCTTCCCAGAAAAGTATATTAAAGTATGTGCTTTAGAATAAGTAAAGAATATGCAATGGGAAAAAGATAGTCTCTTCAACAAATGGTGTTGGGGAAACTGGAAAGCTACACGCAAAAGAATGAAACTGGACCACTTTCCTATACTGTATACAAAAATAAATTTGAAGTGGATTAAGGACCTAAATGTGAGACCTGAAACCATAAAGATACTAGAAGAGAGCAGAGGCAGTAATTTCTCTGACAGTGGCCTTAGCAACATTTTTCTGGGTATGTCTCCCGAGGCAAGGGAAATAAAAACAAAACAAAAACAAAAACTGTTGGGACTACAGCAAAATAAAATGCTTCCACACAACAAAGGAAACCATCAACAAAACTAAAAGTCTACTAAATGGGAGAAGATCGTTTCAAATGACATCTCTGGTAAGGGGTTAATATCCAAAATATATAAAGAATGTACACAATTCAACACCCCTTCAAAATAATCCAATCTAAAAATGGTCAATGGGGAGAACATAAGAACAGACATTTCTCCAAAGAAGACATACAGATGGCTAACACATGAAAAAAACGCTCAGCATCACTGATCACCAGGGAAATACACATCAAAACCGCAATGAGATATCACCTCACACCTGTCAAAATGGCTAAAATCGAAAACACAAGAAACAGCAAATGTTGGCAAGGATGTGGAGGAAAAGAAACGCTTGTGCTCTGTTGGTGGGAATACAAACTGTTATAGCTGCAGTGGAAAACAGTATGGAGGTTCCTAAAAAGTTTAAAAATAGAACTATCCTATGATCCAGTAATTGCACTACAGGGTATTTGCCCAAAGAATACAAAACACTGATTCGACAGGACACACGCACCCTTACGTTTATAGCAGCATCATTTACAATAGTCACCTATGGAAGCAGCCCAAGGGTCCATTGATAGATGAATGGATAAAGAAGATATGACATATATATATTGTGATACATATATTACTCAGCCATAAAAAAGGATGAAATCCTGCCATTTGCAACAACATGGATAGAGTTAGAGAGTATAATGCTAAGTGAAATAAGTCAGTCAAAGAAAGACAGATATCATATGATTTCACTCATCTATGGAATTCAAGAAACAAAACAAATGAACAAAGGGAAAAAAAGGAGACAGGCAAACCAAGAAACAGACTCTTAACTATAGAGAACAAACTGGTGATTACCAAGGGGGACAGGGGTGAGGGGGATGGAGGAAATAGGTGGTGGGGAATAAAGAGGACTCTTGTCATGATGAGCACTTAATAATGTATGAAATTGAATCACTATATTGTACATCTGAAACTAATATACCGGAATTAAAATTTAAAAAAATATATATATGTGCTGTCCTTCCAAGTAAGCAATCTATAAGCTATGCATTTATGACTCAGCAATTTTGTCCTTGGAAATATACCTTAGAAAAAAAGCTTGTACACATTCATAAGGAACTACCTACCTATTTGTTTTACAGAGTTGCTTGGGAGTAGCAGAGAAATGGAAGCTACCTGTATCCATCACTTAGTGAATAGATACATAAAATATGGTTTATGGACATGACAGAATACTATGGAACAGTCAGAGATGATGAATTTAATTCTCATATAGTAACATGAGAAATGTAGGAAACAGAATGGGAGTTAGAGCACAATGTCATTTATGTAAAATTTTAAAACCATGTGTATAAAACAATGCTAAATATTTCTCAGATGCCATCTGCGAAGAGTGATAATTTGACTTCTTCTTTGCTGATTTGGATGCCTTTAATTTCCTTTTGTTGTCTGATTGCTGAGGCTAGGACTTCTAGTACTATGTTGAATAGCAGTGGTGATAATGGACATCCCTGCCATGTTCCTGACCTTAGCGGAAAAGCTTTCAGTTTTTCTCCTTTGAGAATGATATTTGTGGTGGGTTTTTCATAGATGGTTTTGATGATATTGAGGTATGTGCCCTCTATCCCTACACTTTGAAGAGTTTTGATCAGGAAGGGATGCTGTACTTTGTCAAATGCTTTTTCAGCATCTATTGAGAGTATCATATGGTTCTTGTTCTTACTTTTATTGATGTGTTGTATCACATTGACTGATTTGCGGATGTTGAACCAACCTTGCAGCCCTGGAATAAATCCCACTTGGTCGTGGTGAATAATCTTTTTAATGTACTGTTGAATCCTATTGGCTAGTATTTTGTTGAGTATTTTCGCATCTGTGTTCATCAAGGATATTGGTCTATAGCTCTCTTTTTTGGTGGGATCCTTGTCTGGTTTTGGGATCAAGGTGATGCTGGCCTCATAAAATGAGTTTGGAAGTTTTCCTTCCATTTCTATTTTTTGGAACAGTTTCAGGAGAATAGGAATTAGTTCTTCTTTAAATGTTTGGTAGAATTCCCCCGGGAAGCCGTCTGGCCCTGGGCTTTTGTTTGTTTGGAGATTTTTAATGACTGTTTCAATCTCCTTACTGGTTATGGGTCTGTTCAGGCTTTCTATTTCTTCCTGGTTCAGTTGTGGTAGTTTATATGTTTCTAGGAATGCATCCATTTCTTCCAAATTGTCAAATTTATTGCCGTAGAGTTGTTCATAGTATGTTCTTATAATAGTTTGTATTTCTTTGGTGTTAGTTGTGATCTCTCCTCTTTCATTCATGATTTTATTTATTTGGGTCCTTTCTCTTTTCTTTTTGATAAGTCGGGCCAGGGGTTTATCAATTTTATTAATGTTTATCTCTTATGTTTAAGGGGAAAATTGATATAGTTTATCAAGAACAAAGGGAAGAAAGGAAAGGAAAACATGTAAGGACAAGAGGGAAAAAAAGAAATTAATCCAAGGGTCTATAGATATAATTTATTAACTATGCATCAACACAATACTAAATTCATTACATTTGTTATTTCAAGTAAGTAGATACTATCATTCCCCTAATAAAGTTAAGCCAAGTGAGGCTCAAAAAAGCTAAATATCTCATCTAAGAGTTCACTGCAAGAAAATGGCAGATCCAGTTTACCAAAGCAGGAGATCTGGCCCAGGAGTAACCAAGTCAATTATAAAACCATTCATCTCTGAGAGTGTTTTTGGTGGAGGCAAGGTTGTTCATTTTCCTACAGCCTACAGTTTTCTCTGTTCTATACTCTGCATTTCTACACTCTGCTCTCAACTGTTAGTTGTTTTGTTTCCCAGACTCCTGGAAGTGAGTATAAAAAGTAGTAGACAGAAGTATAATAGACATTGATAGATAACTTTTCCTTCAACCAATATACTTGCATCTGATTTATATTTTAATGTTTCATTAATTCGGTTAGCATGGGTTGATGCCTAAGAAACCAGTAAGCCTAGATGCACTGTTCAAATTTAGTTTCTGGACATGGAAAGGCAAAAGAGTAATTCCGCAGGGTGACTCATCTGCTAACCTGACATACCTGAAAATCTGACTTGACCATACAGATCATATCCTTTTAAACTTTACAGATTGTTTTCAGTAGATTCTTAAGGTTCCGAGAGTATGTGTTGTGTTTCTTAGTAATAGAAGCTATTCCCTGTTTTATCTTTAAAATATTAAAGGAAAGCATTAATTAAGCAGAATGATCAATTACATTATCTTCTTTGAAGTTTTATGTGATGCTTCCAGGTTGTTAGAAAGTAAATTTAACAATAATGAAATCTCTTAGGTGTTAAAAAGAAAGTGCAAAATGCCAGACCACACATCTATTGTTGAGTTGGCTCTTTATATTCCTTATAAGTGCTGAATGGAAAGTGTTGTTTGAGAGCTCTAGCAGAGAGGGCACACAAGCTGCTTCTGATCAATGAAACAATGAGAAAGATGAGAAGGGCAAAATGGATGACATCGCCAAATAATATAATGCTTGAGATTTTTACTTTCCTATTAAATATGCTCAGTATGCAACCAGAGAAAGAAGTAGAAAATTTAATTAGGAAGCCACAATAAAAAGTACTATTTATTGATAATCTTATATGAATCTTCAAAAGCTAGGGGAAAAAAAGAAATGTGGATGGAACTAGAGGGTATTAGGCTAAGTGAATTAAGTCAGTCAGAGAAAGACAAATACCATATGGTTTCACTCATATGTGGAATTTAAGAAACAAAACAGATGAACATAGGAGAAAGGAAGGGAAAATAAAATTAGATGAAAACAGAAAGGAGGCAAACCATAAGAGATGCTGAACTCTAGGAAACAAACAGAGGGTTGCTGGAGGGGAAGTGGGTGTGGGGATGAGGTAACTGGGTGATGGGCATTAAGGGGGGCACAGGCTGTGATGAACAGTGGTTGTTATATACAACTGATGAGTCACCAAGTTCTACCCTTAAATTAATAATACAGTATATGTTAACTAAATTGAATTTAAATAAAAGATTTTTCAAAAAAAAAAATAGAATGCCTACCTACCACCTTAAAAAGGCTAGGAGAATAAGAAATTGGGGGGGGGGGG
>NC_081571.1:29669848-29828493 GCF_022355385.1 Mustela nigripes
GCATAAGTGACTCTTAATCTCACAAAACAAACTGAGGGTTGCCGGGGGGAGGGGGGTTTGGGAGAAGGGGGTGGGATTATGGACATTGGGGAGGGTATGTGATTTGGTGAGTGCTGTGAAGTGTGTAAACCTGGTGATTCACAGACCTGTACCCCTGGGGATAAAAATATATGTTTATAAAATAAAAAATTAAAAAAAAAAAAAAAAAAGCAGTGTGGCAAACTTAAGGTAAAAGATAATGAGAAGCAGCAGATACTGTGAAGCCTGAATATGAAATCGAAAAGACTGGGTTTAGTCCCTGGCTCTGTCATTTTGTAACTATGTCAACTTGCAAAATTTCTATGGGCTTCAATTTCTTCACAGGTAAAGTGAAAATATAATGTTTATCTATTAGGGATTTTCTGAGTTTTCACATCTGTCATCACAGTGAGGTATGTTTTTCTCTATATTCCAAATACACATTAAATTTATTTTTTATATTCATTATAGTGATCAGTGCATAAAATTTTTAAAACTCAAATATTACTACAGTTTCAAAAGAATCACAAAAAGCGGCAGTTTCTTTTCAGATTCCTGCTCCTCAGGGACAGCCACTACTAAATCTCTGAACTCTGTTTATTTGGTCTTTGAAGTCACTTTTGTAATATGCTTATATCTATTTCTGGATGTTTTCCAACATTTAGTTACCATATAATGAATTCCCAAATTAGAATATGAGAATTTACTTCTCCTGAGCCACTCTCCGCACACACACTTTCCCCTTATTTATCCCTCCAAAATAGTCATATCACAATTTGTGATTAAATAAGTATTTAATTCTTGTTATGACAATAAAAATGTTCAGAGCTGAGCCATGTAATTTAGTATGATCCTATTCTTAAGCAACTCTTCCCTCTCTCATGTGGTATTTTTATGCTTTGTATTTATTCCATTTTATATTTACTTTTCATTAATTCCTTATCCAAATCTCCACCTGAACTGTAAATAGCTGCTCAGTGTGATCAGATGCATCAGGTGATACCAGTTTCAGTTTTCCTGTCCCACAACCTGCCTACAGCCTTTTGTCTTCTGGTCCCAATCTTCACTGTTTATAGGATCCTTGAAAACTTACCCTTACCAACGGACTCATAAACCCCTGTGCTTCCCTCTTGTGACTGAACCCGTGTTTCCTGAATCAATTTCTTTCCTTCCTCCCTTTTTATTTTCCTTCCTTCCTTCTTAATAACATAGAGCACATTACCCTGTTGCTTCCTAAGAAACTGCGTGTAGAAAGTAAATGTTTGAGATGGACTATATCTGAAAATGCTTAATTAAATATTTGTTTGGGTAAAGAAGTCTAGGTCAGAAATTAGTTTTTTGGGGCACCTGGGTGGCTCAGAGGGTTAAGCCTTTGCCTTTGGCTCAGGTCATGATTTCAGGGTGCTGGGATCGAGCCCCGCATCGGGCTCTCTGCTCAGGAGGGAGCCTGCTTCCGCCTCTCTCCACCTGCCTCTCTGCCTACTTATGATCTCTGTCAAATAAATAAATAAAATATTTTTAAAAATAATTAGTTTCTGACAGAAAAGAAGGCATTGTGGTAATGTCTTCCAGCTTTCAATGTTAACCTTTAACAATTGAGGCCATTCTAATTCCCAGGCTATCATGTGACCTATTTTTCCTCTTGGAAATTTAAATATGTTTTATTGTTTCCAAATGTAATGACGTTTCAAGATGTTGTGAGCTGTGCTGTCTCTTTCATTTCACCATGCTGCTGCGGACTTGAAGTCTTGTCCAAATTTTCATGTTCTTCACTTCAGGGAAGTTTCCTTGGATTATCTCTGTAATAATTGCCTCTGCTCTGTTTTCCATTTCCTTTTCTAAGAAGGTTTCAAGCAGTTATCCTGTTTCCCATCTGATCCCTCACCTACTCCATTAGACAAACTTGGTATCTCCACATCCGAATTCCTGTAAAGAAAGGTACAACCGTGTTGACTTCACAGGGACTCCTCACACGGGCAGTTGGCCACCGTCAGCCCCAACCTGAGCGCTCAGTCAGGTATAAGGATGCAGCTACTGCTAATCACTTATATAACCAAGCAGAACAGAGATTCTTACTCTAGCCTCTTTTTTGTTCCTTCTCTCCAGTCTCCTTACCCTTCTCCCTCTTTTTTCCTCCTTTGTTATCTTTCTCCTCCTTCATAGGGATCACCACGTGATTCTTCCCTTCTTTCACACTCTTCCTTTTTTTCTTAAACTTTACTATCTACCTGTATCCTAACCCTACCGGCCATCTGTCCTCATTTCAGTTCTAAACCTCTCACCTGTCCTCTCTATAGGCTCACCTGTCATATTAACTACAGCTGTAGACCTAGCATTCTGGAGCTAGAATGGTTCCATTTACTCATGAGGAACTGGGCCCGAAGAGGTTGGTCTGACTTGGTAGTGGCAGCAGGACTCCAATGCAGATTTGCTAACTTCGGATTCATTGCACTTCCCATTACATAACAGTTCAGGGTACCCCAACACCAGGAACACAAACCTCTGGGCAATGTGCTTATGCATTTTGTAGTACCAATCCCACTGAAAAGATAGATCTTTACATTGTGCTTGAGTTAACTGTTTACAAAGTAGCCTCTGTATATTCCAAAAGTAAAATAAAACAAAAAAGGAAAGGGTTCCTAGTAAATGCTAATATTTATTGAAACTTTACTAGGTGGCATTCATTTTGTATATGTTTATCTTATTTCAGCTATATACTAACCTTATGTAATACTCTCCCAAGCGCAAGTTTCTCACAAGTGTCAATAGGATGAAAGGCAGAGAAACTAATTTCTTTACTCATAGGAACATAAGAGGAACCTATTCACAAGTCTGTCTGTTTCTCAAGTTCATGCTGCTAACTCTTCTATGGTGCTTCCTGACAAACATTATTTAAGGCATTATTGTAGTCTGCGAGACAAGCTCAATAGACCAAGAGCATGCACAATTTTAAAACAGGCTTCAAAGTGTTCATGCTCCCTGGTTGTTTAGCAATACCTGTTTCTCCCATTTCTTTGCAAATCTGTAAATTCAGAGAGGGACAGATTATCCCTAAGCCCCTGTACATCCTCATTATGAGCCCTCCCATTCTTATGGAAAAAGGTAAATATAGCAAAAGTAAAGTGTTCCAGATTGTTTCCAGTCTGGTTCACTTCTTTTCAGATTAAAGAAAAAAAAAAAAAACCATTTGGTGAAGTGATATTTTTTTTTTTTTTTAAAGATTTTATTTATTTGTCAGAGCGAGTGAGCGCAAGCACAGGCAGACAGAGTGGAAGGCAGAGTCAGACGGAGAAGCAGGCTCCCTGCGGAGCAAGGAGCCCAATGTGGGACTCGATCCCAGGACGCTGGGATCATGACCTGAGCCGAAGGCAGCTGCTTAACCAACTGAGCCACCCAGGCGTCCCTGGTGAAGTGATATTTTTAAAGCTATTATAACAATTATATCCAGCAAGCTTCTTAACGTTTATTTAAATTGAAGTGATTTGCATCAATCCAAGCGCCCAGTCTGCTCTCCAGGTTTTTGTGATTGCTGTTTTGAGCTATAAATCTAACTTGGCTAATGGAGGATAATAAGCAAAATGTCCTTGCCTTTTTTCCAATATAACTCAGCTGTATAGCACAAAACCTTGATTCTGCCTTCAGACATGTGTTGACCAGCTTGTCAGAATTTCCATTGGCATTGTCTGTGAGGGTGGGTGGCAATGCTACAATTTAGATGTAACTGATTTAAAAAAAAATTTATTTCAAGTGACTTCAACCCCTTGATTCATTTTCAACTTGGAAAATATATCATATGCATGGTGGCCTATGAGAGCTGTACTTTGGCAAGCACCATTTATAATTCATTATCTTTTTTTGTCAAGGCAATTTTTAAAAAGCTATTTCTGTCATTTTTTAAATTGATATCTTTCTTCCTTGACTGCCATATGAGCTTTATGCCTTATTTTCAACATCTTTTGGGTATTTTTTTCTATTGCTTTAAAGTGTAATGAACCATATATCAGATATTGCAAAATATGTTCTAGCCTTCAAAGCAAGTTAAGTCTGTCACCTGTTTCATAACAAGCAAGAAGCCATGAATATTCTGTTGTACTCTACACAGTAAGAAATAGTACTCTATATTAATATGGTTCCCAGGGTCTTTCAGAGTCAGTTTGGAATCCAGGACAAACAATGGTTTTGCTGTCGGGCTTAACACCACCAGGCGAACCTGTATGGTGGAGCTGTGCAGAGAAGGAGGCTCAGAAATATCCCTGAGTTTGGCAGGTTGAAAAGTGCCTCCCCTCTAAAAAATTATATCAGCTTGGAACCTGAGAATGTGAGCTTCTTTGAAAATAGGGTCTTTGTAGAAGTACTTAGTTCAGATCAGGTCATACTGGATTAGACTGGGCACTAAATCCACTGACTGATATCCTTATAAGAGTAAAGACAGGGACACAGAGACACAGGGAAGAAGCAGAGATTGGAGTGATGCAGCTACAAGCCAAGGATTGCCAGAAACTAGGAAGAGGTAAGGAAGGATCTTCTCTAGAGCCTTCGGAGGGAACATGACCCCCTTAATGGCTTGATTTTGAACTTCTTGCCTATAGAACCTTGAAAGAATCAGTTTCTATTGTTTCAAGTCACCCAGGTTGGGGTAATTTATTACAACAATCCTAGGAATGAATATACTGAGGAGCTCCTGATTGATGTTATTTGAAGAGGCTTGGTCACAAGTGAAACTGTCCAAACACTCAAGACTCCTGGGTATCTGACTTTAAACTATAAACTAGAAGCTACACATGGCTATGGCTAAGAGGAATGAATGGGAAACTAGGGTAGTGATTAAAGCTGGGATAGTCTCACTTCAAGCAAAAGGGCAGCTGCTAAGACAGTGAGGAAGATCCAAGCTTGGTCTGAGCCTTGGAATGCAGGATTCAAGCTGCAAAGGAAGGAACAGACTTCAGAAACATTCTGGGATGGGAGAACCTCAGTAACCTGTTCATCTTCTCAGCCGCACCAGCACATGTACACTTGGGACAATTGAGCCCAGTCTGATAACTTTGCAAATAGGTCAACTACAGTAAATGAAAGGGCTTTTACTATGAATTATGGGAAGGTGTTCATTGCTTTGGGAAATCCAAGCTCAGAACTGGAGCCCAGGCTCCACTCTGGTTTGAGGAGCACCATTTCACACTGGGAAGCCCATGGGCTTTGACATCAATGAGACATGTGTTAACATCCTGACCCCTTCATTTTCTGGCTGTAGTATTTTAACAAAATGCTGTGAGCTGTGATATCCCCATTTAAAATGTGAATAAAATGTATCTACCCTATAAAGTGGTTGTAAGGATAAACTGAGATAACATATGCAAAGCAAGTGGCATACAACAGGTGTTCATTAAATACTACTCCCTTCTGTTCCTGGAATTCAGGGAATTAAACAATAACTGTTCTCTTCCTCTCTTTCATACTTGTGTCCTTAAGAAACTAGAGAGGGCATGATTGCCAAAGAAAGGATGAGACTGTGTTTGGTCACTCAAGCTTGTATAAGGAAATTGGTATATTGTTTCCCTATTTGATGGTCAAGGATAAATTATTTTTAATAGTCATGCTGAAGAGTTATCTATAGGGGGTCTTCCAGAAGACATTGATTTAACTCAGAAGCAGACCTCAAAGTCTGCAGTGGTGAGGAGATAAACTCCTTTGGCTGCTTTGAGCTCCTCATCTAGAGCTGAAGTGCTAGTGAGGCAAGAAATTAAAAATGGCTACTCTTGTAAACAGCTTGGATTGGTCTAATATGATGATAGGACAAAGATAACCTATAGTAGGACAGAAAGGGTAGCAGTTGAAACTTCACTTTTCTTTAGTTCTGGAAAATCATAAATTCTTTTCAAAATAGTAACACTTCACATAGACTATTGTGGGCCCAAACCCTCAAGGCTTTTAGAAAATAATTCTTTTCAAATTTGGATTCAAACTAAGACCTAACACCTAGAGCATCTGCCTGGCTTAACCACACCAGGCTGCCCAGTGTCTCTTCTGTATGTGTCTCCTTCTTTCCCTCTCTTAATAACAGTGAAATTAGCCTAAAAACTTTGTCTCTGAATTTTTATGTGTGTGTGTTGTTTTTTCCAGAGGAAGAAGTTACATTCTGATCCCATAATAATTAAATCAGAAAGGAACAATGGAAGACATTTGGAAGAATTGGATGCGATGAATGGTTATCGAATCTGGAATTCAGCTTCCTGGAAAGGGAAAAGGAGACAAAAGAGTAGGGAAGGAGAAGGAAGAGACAGGAAGAGGCGATGAGGGCAGGGAAAGGAGGAAAAAACTGCAATACTGAAGAGAGAGAATGTGGGAGGAACATTTTAGGGGATTGTTTGGCAAACACAGCTCACCTTTCCTATGCCTTCCCTTGTCTAAACTTGTTACCTCATTTCTTCCTATCCACCACAGAGGGAAATACTGTAAGCAAGGACCACTCAGAGCTTAAACTAGGCCCTGTAATTAGTTCATTATGTGCTTGCTAGAGGCTTTGCTTAGAAGAAATTATGTCCAGGACAATAGCTGACTAACATATAAAATACATACTAAGTATTAGTCACTGTCCTCACAACCACCCCTGAGGAGATGACTATTTTTATATTTGACTGAGAAAAATGAGGCTTAGAGAGATAAAGAAACTTGCTTTAAGGCCCTATAACTAGAAGAACCAGCATTCAAAACGAGGTCAGTGATTCAATACTCCATGCCTTTAACCACCAAGCCATGCTGCCACCACTAGAATGGAGAAAAGAGACTGGAATGTTCTCTCTGGGCACATTTCAGTAGCAGTGCATGGGCCTCAGTCCCTGGAAGCGGTGTGGTGAAGGGGTTTGCTTGAAGGAGCAACAATATTTTTTTGTTCCTCGTGTTTCCTTAGACAAGAGATTTCCACCCACTTTCTAGGAGGGAAAGGATGGGAAGAATATCCTTGCTTCTCTCTACCTCCTTCACTGATCTTCTCCTTAGAGGAAGAGGAACAAACTCTCTGATACAGAAGAGGAGAAAGAACCCAGTGTACTTGGCTCCACAATTTGATTTCTCCTTCCCCCAGCCTGTCTCCCACTCACTGGTTCCTCACTTACATGGTAAATTTTCCAGAGCAATCTCTGCCCTGGAGGGGAAGGCCCTGGGATGGTCCTGCTGAGTTGGGAACCAGGAGGGTAAGGAGGGTAATTGTCCATGGACTAAAGCAAGCCCATTTAGCCGCACAGGTACAGCCATGCTTTGTAGTCATTTTTATCAGTATGAAAACTGTTGGTTTTATTTCCATCTCTATGTCTCTTCTGTCTCAGTTCCCAACTCTCAATTACCTCAATTCAAAGTGGGAATGTTAATACCCAGTACAGGACCAGCCTGACAGTTAAATGAGATAAAGTATTTAAGTCTTTTGAGACCCAGTAAGGGTTTAATATCATCATCTACCCCCCACCCTTTCTCCTTCTCTTAGTCACCATCCACCTTTTATGACTTGTTTTTATTATAAATATATCTCTTCCATCTTGTAGTCTCTCATGGCAAAGATTCAATTCTATTCTTATAACATCTCTCAGGTTTGGGCAATAAAACTAAATTTGGGCAAAGAAGAAGTGTCACAGAGTTGCTATCTTCTGTAAGTTTGGTCTACATGTCTTTAATCTCTGAGCGTATTTATCCCATTGGAAGCATCCGATGTAATTGTTTCAGCAACATGTAATTTTTTAATTTTTTAATCACATGACTATCATAATATTTAGGCTCTTGAAAGGAGCTGCAAAGTAGAAATTTGAACATGTAAAATAAGTCTTTTAGACTTCAAAATTATTAATTTGTCTTCTTTTTACATACCATATTACTCAAAGACAGAGAGAAAGGGCTAAAATATCTTTAGATTTGAAGGAACTCAATATCACTTGAATTATATTATTCAATTCTTTCACATTTTTCCTGATAAAAGAGCTAAAAATCTCAGCCTTCAAAGACCAGACAATGCTATTTTCCCAGTGGGTCCATCATTAAACGTCTCCTCATGTAGGAAGATACCAAAAACAAACAAGCAAACAACAGATGACAGATAAAAGCTGCACATTTGTTGCTGATGTGCAGCCTGATTCTCTTTCCCTTTGCAACTAAATGTAACAAACTGATGTGTGACATAGGAGTCAGTAAGTAGTCAGCCCCAGCAAGCGGATCTTGGCGGTTCTGCTTTTAGGCCCTGTGCTTGGGTCAGCCAGAAGCCACACATTACAGGGCCACTTGATCACAGAGTTTACAAAGGCTGTACCTCAGGATGTGAGCCAGTCTTGAGTGGAGCTTTATGGAGGCAAATACTCAGTAAGACAGATCCAAGAAGTGTTCTGCTTGATTCCTGGCTCAAAGCTAGAGCTTGGCAATCCTAACAAAGATAGGAAATGATGGTGGTTCCAGCTGAGCATTACTTAGGGCATTTTGGTCCCCCCTGCCCTTTTTTTAATATATAGACAATGGCGAGTCTACATTTAGTATAAACTTGCTCAGCTTGGAATTCTCTACCTTTTCTTCACCTTTTGATTTCTTCCTACATTGATCCCAGATCGAGGAAAAGAGAAATAACAGAAAAACAACTTTAGTTCCTTGAATTCTGGAGTGCCTGAGCCAAGGATGAAGAATCTAGCAGTTAGGAGAGAGACACACTATCTGGTTTCTTCTGTTTTCTCCAGTCCATCCTCAACCACACTCAGAAGTCCATCTTTCTGTCCAAAACTCAACACTACGCTTTAAGAAGAGTCACAAAGATATAGCTCTACCCTCTCTCCCACTTGAAGGTTAGGAAAAGTAGAATTGAACAGAAACAGGGAAAGTTTATAAAGACCCAAATTCCACCCTATGTAGTCATACTTTCTAGTGTTAAAGGTCAATAACTCAATGTTTACCCACCCTTCCTAAAATGGCATAGGGACTATGTCTGCCATAACTTTTGAACTGCCACAAGGATTGAGGTTTTAAAATAAAATTTTAAAATTTTTCTAGTAACAAGCTGTGGGTATCTCCAACCTATAATGTTTATAGTATGGTTTAGCTTATTTCATTGTGAAGAAATTCCAACATCTATTTTCCATTAGTAATTAATGGAAAATGCTACGATACCATAGAAGGGTTACCCACTATCTATTAATGACTGCCTCTGAGATTGCTAATTGAACTGACTTGTCGGAACAGTAACGATATTAACCATTGCCTGCCTGGAACACAGCTTAGCTCACCAGGATCAAACAAAAGACTGACAAGTCATAAGTAGGTATAAAGCTGGTGACATCATATTTCTGAGTCAAATATGTCCAACATTTCAATAGCATAACAGAAAAGACATATGCTTTCAACTGAGACAATGGCTAGCAACACTCCGACAGCAACTTTGGCATTTGCCTTCATTGGGTTTAGCAAGAAAAGGACGGACCTCTAGGACTTCACAGTGGGGTGAGGGAGGAAAGTACACTAATTGAGAAAGACACGGTCTACTTCCTGGCTGGTCAAAGAGAGACAGTCCTTCTTAGGCAAGAAGGACATGGTTAGGCCTCAGATTAGAGGGAAAAATAGGATCTGTGGCAAATTTCATGATAGGTACTTATGTCACATTTTTATGCAAAAATCAAGGCAATCAATGAAAAATAATCCAGTCGTATCACCTTGGTCATTTGCTAACAGTCCCGTTTGCTTCCCATCCCATTGGAATAGTGATGACAACTAGAGTTTAAAGACTTTACAGTTGTTCCACTAATCATCTACACTCATCATTTTGACATTAATCAGCTGTTTTGTTTTATTCTTCCCCATCCCCCACAGAAAGAAGAAGCTGCTAAATCTGTTCAGTGAGAAAATCTGTTAGCTGCTAAGAGGCTTGTTATGAAGATTCCAATATTATGGGATAAAAGGAACTGTTGCACAGTCTTGTCCTAGACATTCAAATACTTGAAGTCATACATCGTGATAGAGGATTATGCAAATGCCCCTGGTTTGCTTTGCAAAAGTAACCTGAGTCTTCCTGAGGAACTGACTTGTGTGGTTTTTGGAGGAACTAAATGGCAATAGTTTGGGAAGTTCTTGGGTGTTTGGAAGCCTCTTGGAAGGCTTCCAGAGATATTATCTAGCGCTACCCACACATATCCTGCCCTAGCCCCACTCCTGGATACTGACTGAGTGACGTCTTGCAAAGATAGAGATGATAGGTGACAATAACCTGCATTTCAGTTTGCGTAATTCCACTCTCCTTAGCAAACTTCCCTCAAAAGGTTGCAACCTTTAACAGGATACAACTTCTTTCCTGAGCTGAACTATTATGCTAGCTGTGGCCCCTTGTCTTTTTGCTTATTCCTTATTCCTCAGAGAACCTGGGGAATTTTAATAACAGGGACTACCAGCTATAAAAATTTTGACTCATGTGTCTAAAAGAAATGGAAATAGGCTTAATTCCTTGCTTCTTTCTAGTCTTCTCGGTAAAATGTCTTAATCTGGTTAAAGTGACATATTAAGACCTATGTTTCTCAAACCTTAGCATACCGCATGTATCAAAATCACCTAGAGGACTTATATAGACACAGATTGTGGGGCCCCATCCCTAGACTTTCTGATTCAGTAGGTCTGAGTTTGTTCTCAAGGATTTGCATTAATAAGTTTCTAGGTAAAGCTACATCACAATGACTCCTTCAATTCAGTTGGTCACTCTAGGTGGGGCTAAAAATATATCTAGCTTAAAGGGAAATTTTGTAGTTCTTAATACTTCTAAAAACTATTTTTGAGAAAGCTGTATTAGGTAATTAAAGGGCTTTTAAAATCAGTAAGTTTAGAATACTCGATATATCTAGCTAGTATTCATAGTTCTAAAATATAAATGGTCTTAGAGTATCCTATAATAACAGTAACAAGCTCTTAGTCAGGTCCTAAAGCTCTGTGTGCCACTATGTTAGCATTTTGAATATATTACATCTAATTCCTACAACAGTACAGCTTCTTTGGAATTGTAGTCAATACAGATGGTAAACTAAGCTTGCAGTGGTTACACACAGCTGGTTACTCTGTAGCTGGGATTTGAGCCCAGCTCTCTCTCACTTCAAAACTTGGATTCTTTCCCTTAGGATGATCCAAGTAGGTATTTGTTTTTCCTAAGGTTTAACATTTGCCATCACTTAATAGGTATAGATGTTCAAGGCCAGTCTGATGGGGGCTGATTATTTGTGCACTCAATCTGAGATTATAGTGCATGCCACTATGCCACTATGTAAAAACTGATATCTCCTTCGGGGAGAAACGGTTTGTAGACAGGCTTTCCTTTTTTTTTTTTTTTAATTAAATTAATTTATTTCTTTTCAGAAAAACAGTAATCATTATTTTTTCACCACACCCAGTGCTCCATGCAATCCGTGCCCTCTATAACACCCACCACCTGGTACAGGCTTTCCTTAACTAGGAAAAGCTAGTACAAGAAAAAAAAAGCCAGTTAATGTTTTTTAAAATAGAAAAGTACATTATAGAAAGCAATTTCATGGGTGCCTGGGTGGCTCAGTGGGTTAAAGCCTCTGCCTTTGGCTCAGGTCATAATCCCAGGGTCCTGGGATTGAGGCCTGCATTGGGCTCTCTGCTCAGCTGGGAGCCTGCTTTCTCCTCTCTCTCTGCCTGCTTGTGATCTCTATCTGTTAAATAAATAAATAAAAATCTTAAAAAAAAAAAAGAAAGAAAGAAAGCAATTTCATTTTGATATTAAACTAGTTCACAAGTGAGGCACAACGTAATACAGAATAAAAGTTCAAGGCATACCCTTAAATATAACGTCACCTCTTTATCACATTTCAATGATTACCAATCATCACTTACTGCAAGAAGGCCAAGTCCTCTCTCCTTTCCTTTCCTGGGGCCCCTCTGATTCATCACATACATACATTTGCTAATCATGAACATGTCCCAGATCCTGATCCTGTCTTGGGACTTCCAGTAACTGGGGATGAAACTCTCTTTACTCTTTCCCCTTCTGTGCTCCTACTAGAAAGCTATTGCAGGTTTCATTTTTCCCTTTATTTGCCATTTTTTCACTTTTTCTGAAAGAGATCTATTTACCCATCTCTCTCCCTCTCTTTCCTACTCTATGATCTGTCTTTTCAAGGCCAGATCATAGAAGAAGAACAAGACACCTGATCACCTGATCAAAATATGTTTCCTTCTCCCCTAAGCCTCTCACCCTGATAATTTCCTTCCAGTCAGGAAAATTATCTTGTCCACTCCCTAAACTCGTACAGTGAATTCTTTCCCCATCCTCCCCCACTCCATTTAACAACACCTTACAGTAAGTGCAGAATTCATTTTTTGATTACTCTGTCAATTTTGTGATTCCAAAAGGGCACTCTTCTTCTCTTTGTTACTTTAAATATATTTGGGTCCATCAGGAATGTTTCACAGGACTCACTTTTATTTTTTGCTTGTATAGGATATTCTCAGTTCCTAGCATCCTCTCACAATTATGTGCATATTATGGCCCACACCTGGTATGAAATACTTCTTACTCACCTTTTTTTCTTTCCTAATTTCCATTAAACAGAATGACTTACATGCTTATAACCATAAGAAAATAAAAGTTATGAGGGCAGAAACTCTCAAAGATTCCTAGCACCTGTTCTATTCCAGTTGGTGGCAGAGAACACTTGTGGCCCCTACTCCCACTAGGAGTGCTCACCTGAGGTGGGCTCAAAGAACACTGCTCAGAGTAGAAAATTCAAGACAGGATGAAAAAACATCCCCGACCTTAGAGCAGAGTCTATGGGGTGTAATTCACAACTTACTACATCACATCAAGCCTATGGGTGCTTCCTTGGCTTTGAGCCTGGATTTGCACCTACTTCGATTGTTTGTCTTCGTCTTAAACATGGTCTGTATCTCTGGGCTTGGACCAGTGAATCTTTGCCAAGGGCTCAAGATGCTAACTGGTTCCATATAACTTTTATTTACCAGAAATGTTGGGTAAAAGAGAAAAAGGAAACTATGCACATCATTGTACCCAAAATGAGGTAACATTGGTGAAATTTTCAAACAATGAGAAAGTGGCTGGAAAAGAGAATGGGTAGCAAGTAGGCAGCAGTACCAATGAGTTCAGCAAACATATAGCAAATTTCATAGGTCTAAGTTAAGCAAATAGCAATTGCGTTCTCTTCCTTTTATGCCAACATTTTTTTTTAAGATTTTATTTATTTATTTGACAGATGGAGATCACAAGTAGGCAGAGAAGCAGACTCCCTGCTGAGCAGAGAGCTCAATGTGGGGCTCAATCCCAGGACCCTGAGATCATGACCTGAGCCAAAGGCAGAGGCTTTAACCCACTGAGCCACCCAGGCACCCCCAGGCCAGCATTTAAAAGTCAAATATCTTGAACAAGACACCAGACAGAGACAACATTTATTTTCTTTTGTTTTTCATAATCAAATGAGATTATTAACAGAAAACAGATCAAGCATAAATGGCCAACATCATAAAAGGTTTTTACTTAATACGTGTCTCGGAAACAAAGTAAAAATGTCTTAACAAAATTTAGCATTTCAAATTAAGATAATTGTGAAACAGTTATACTGAAACCAACAACAAACAAGGTTTTGTTGTGTGTGTGTGCGTGTGTTTTTAATACAGAATGCCTTTCACTGCTCATAGGATCAGATTGCCCCTTTTTGGGCAAAGAAAAGGGAATGACATTTTAAACTCTGAACTGAACCCAATAAAATCTGCTGGTGGTTTCTTCCTTCTTAGGGTGTAGACCAGCAGAGCCCCTGCCAGGCCTTGGGCCTTCCTCAGGCCATTTCCTGACCACGAGCACTGTGGCAGGGCATGGGGCTACTTCGACATCTTTGTTTCAGGGCCTCAAGGGCATAGGTCTCCATTTAAGTTTCTGGTGGGCCAGTTCCAAGGAATATGATGTTTTAGCCTATAACCCATCTCAACATTGTTCCAAAAAGTTTAACAGCAGACACAAGTTAGTTGATTGGGTTTGCAGTCAGTTCAGGCTTTCTCTAATGTTTCTTTCTAAACCATAGGTCTTTTTGGAAAACAAGCAGTTGCTACTGAGAAATTGTTTATTTCTAACCCGAGAGCTGCATGAAAACACAGTGTTTCTATTAAGATACCAGTTTGGTGATGTTTGTTTAATCATTAACATATTCTGTTTTTCCCTGTTGAATAGCTGAAAGTTACCCAGAAACTCTCCCAGAAAAGGAGAGTTTGAACCAGAAACACACATTAAAGAATTAGAATAATCGATCATATAATTTTCCAAACTACACTGAGAAAGTTCTGGATTATTTAGCATTATTTAATATGGCCTACCCTAAAGTATGTATTTCACTATGTGGGAAGAAATGCTTTGCTAAGCAAATTAATAGTGTATATAATAAATTCCATAGTGCTTTTAACCCACTAAAAATAATAAGGTATAAGTATTTTTACTTGATTTTTTATGCTTTATTTCTATAGAATTTGAATGGGTAAAGGAGAATATAACATTTTGTTTAAAAGTGAAGTTTGATTTGTTTTTGCATCGTGATTCATGCAATTTTCTTATGTTAGAACAAGAAGATGAAACAGTACGTTTAGAAAAACTCAAAAGACTTTCAGAAGTTTTTTTTTTCAACTTTTTCCTTCTCAATCTAGCTTTTTTAGTTCTATAATTTTTAATTAATTTGTGTTATATTCAATCAACATTCACATAATTATATTACAACTGTAAGTAACTGGATTTTTTTTTAAAAAGGCATCAAATATAATAGGACAAGGAATGATGTATTGTGACATACTACAGCCTTGAATTGGCAGTACTATATCAAATTACTTTTTTCTTCATATTAAAGACTTCCTTTTCACAGTTCAGCTGATATAATTGGGGGAGGGGGTAGGACAGTGAGCAAAAGGCAAAACAGAATTTCTCTTGGCTTAGGCAGCAAAGTCTTCATATTAAAGACCAAGGTGTGATGCAAGAGCCAGGTTAGATGGATCAGGAAGCTGGCAACAAGTGGAAGCCAAGTAAGTCAACAACCAGATACCAAGAAATTGTGTCTGGATGAAGTAATCCTAGCTGGTTTTCACCAAGGCAAAGGCAGGGACTTTCTTATGTCTGATCCAGCCAAGAAAAAACACAAGGAACAAATACTGGTTAAGCACAAGACAATTACATAATTTTTTTTTGTCCAAATTGGCACACTTTGGAGAGTTAAAGATGCTATTAATAATATACCAGGACAAAAGGAATAAACCAAGCCTATTCTAGGCAAAATAGGGCTTACAGTCATCTAGCTAAAAGCCATCCAAGGCTATGTAGTTTTCATATCACAAAAACTAAAAGCAGAGGGAAACTTCCATCAACATTTTCATTTTGCTGGCGGAGCAGCAAAGGGGTAGGGCTACAAAGAGGATTTCCTTGAAGCCCCACAGCAAGTTCCTGGCAGAATTAGGACAAGACCTAGAACTTCCTGCTTCCTGCTCAGTGTTTTCCTAACATACTACATATCTCAATAGTGTTTCACTCTCTTCAAAGTGTAGTCCCAAATTTCTCCAGGTTGTAACATTCAGGAATATAAACTAAGGTCATAGTATCAATAGCAAATAATAGTTTCCTGGTTCTGCATCTACTTGTGATTTCAGAAATTCTGGTTTTACTTTAAATTCCCATTAAACAATTTCTAGGAGACTGCTGGGGCTGGTTCATGCTTGTTTATGAACAAAATCCTCCCTGCATTGTGTAGAATCCACTACTTCCCTCAACATCCACCTTCACATCAGAGTAGCACAATTTCCACAAGCTGGAGATAGAGACAGAGCTGGATTCTACTTCCTTGCAGTATTATGGCTTTGAACAGAGTCTTTAACATTTCTGGGACTACAATTTCTCTAGGCCTGAATTTTTGTAAAATGTGGACTTTATAGCCTTGCTTTCTGGAACTATCACTATAAGTGAAGTAATGTCCAATCAATTCTTATTATTTCTGGTAGTTCTGTTCTATAAAGCCACCTGTTAACATTTAAATAGCAAATATTAAGCCACTGCTCATAAGGAAAAGAGTTAGGTTCCTGTGAGCCTCTGGTCACATTTTGGTCGACTAAACAAATCATAACCTTGTTTGATGTGTGTTTCTATTTAAAACACCTTATTTCATATATATTATTGATTCCTTAACATTGAACTCATGGCCAACAGCACCATAACTCATGCCTAAATGAAACTTATCTAACATAACTACATTTCCCTAAGGCAGATCGCAGCTTTCTCATGCTGAGGAACACCAGACAGCACATAGGCATTACATTTGGGACCCATTGCAAACAGCAAAATCACCAACAAAAAGCACACAAGAATTGTGAAAACATGGTACTAGAATGACAGCCAAAGGACACTTCCTTACAGTATGATAGCTTTACCCTCTTTGACCTCAACTAGGAACACACATGCCTGCCATGGCATCAAATTTTTCCCTGTACTTCTCTATGAATGGCCACAAAAACCTGTGATTTTGGAGTCACAAATAAATTTTGTGAGTAGGCAAACACGGAATCTGAAAATAATGCGGATCTACTATCTATAAAGAGCCTAGAAGAGCGCATGACATGGAACCCACGATAAATGTTCACTATTATTTTTGCGTGATCATTGCTAAGAAGAACTTGCCAAGGCCTAATGCAGGGGAGCCACCTCCACAACTGTTGAATACCCCAGTGCTACCTACTGCTGAAGTCAATCAAAGGAGATGGTTTTTCACTAATATAAACAGTAAGCTGGTTTAGCCCTGATACTCGGGCTTTATATCCGAGATGGGAAAAGCGTAAAATTTTCCCAAAAGGCTCCAATGTCCACCAGGTAATGAATGGACTCTAGAGCGCCTACTTTCCAGGTTCTCTGTGGTCAAACACTAACTGGGACATCCTTTTCCCCCTCCTAGGTGCCGCCTCTCTTCATTTGACCCTCACAAGGCATTTATAGGTTATATTTGCAAAGGCCTGGCACACCAGAATGAATTCATGACCCAACATCAAACAAATGCACACACACTTGAACACTTTCCAGTTTCTCTTACAAACGGTACTCAGATTTTCTACTCCCTTCCTTGTATTTATTTTTGTTTTGTTTTATTTCTCAAGTTCCTCTCTTAGACCTCTCTGTGGCCTTGCATATTCTCCTATTCTTAGAGCATGTTCTTGAAATGGCTTGAACTCCTCCTTTGGCTGCCCTCAGGGTTTTCTCTTTCCCTATCCTCTTTGACTCCTTGATTTCTGGCTTATTCATTGTCTCAAATTCCAAATACTCCCTCTTCCAGCAAATCCTCTTCCTGCAGCTCTGTCTATAATTGAACTTGTTGTTCTCCTCTGGCTGTCTTAACTTCCGAGAATGGCTTCCTCCTTGTGCCCTCTCCTCCCCTGTGGCCTCGAGGACAGGGTTGTTTTCTCGAGGGCAGCCCCAGACTGTCGCCTTCCCTCAGTGGGGGGTGTCTTCTCCCTACAATCTCCTTCCTGTGCTTTGTGTGGAGCCCTTGCTGTATTCCTCATTTCCTGCTTCCCCTTCCTCTCTTATCTCTGTCTGAAATCCATCACCCTTAATGCATGTGATATGTAGGTTTGGATTTTGCAAAAATCGGATTGTCTTAAAATAGGTCGTGCCGAGCACTCTGTGTACATCCCTTATAGAACAGCTCATTATCGCATGGATTTGGACACATTGCAGGTCACATCCCACCCTCTAAATAGCAACTAAAATGCACGCCAATGCAACTAAAATGCACGCCAATCCGTCATGATTTTCAACTAAGTGTGTGCCTTAGATTTGTCTCTTAGTACCAGTATCAGAAAGAGTTAATAGTTACTTACAGTTCCAGAGTTTTAAATATTACGCCCAAATATTAATTTGCTCTATGATTTTTGCTTCTTCCATTTCTACTACCCTGTCCCACTTACCCAGCTCCCAATTAGTCTACTGAAACTACTCTCACTAGCCTGCCAAGGACTTCCAAAAATATCAGTCTTGTGACTTTGCCCATTCTCCTTGTCCCACTCTTCTTGCCTTCCCAGCACTATCCAACACTGCTCATTCTTTTCTTCAACAAAGAGCCGCTGAGTAGTTCTTTATACAAAGTGCTGTAATAGACACTTTGGACAGTTTAATAAAACAAAGATTCCTGCCCTTGTGAAGGTTATGTTTTATTAGACTATGGGGCAGACATCAAAAATGTAAAGAACAAATTATTATTATGTAGACAAATTAGTAAGTAAATTACTTGCTATATTAAATAGTCCTAAAGAAAAAAAAAAAAAAAAGGACGGCAGAGCAAGGTAAGATAGTCAGGAAGGTGCAGGTATCGGGAAGCTTCAGCATTTAAAGAGTGGTCAAGCAGAGATCACTGAGAAGGTGACAATTTAGCAGATTTGAAGGACATGAGAGAGAAAGCCATATGGCCATCTATGGGAGTGTGTTTCAGGCAGAAGGAAGAGCCAGCCCAGTGGCCCTAGGGTGAGGGTTGTCTGAGTGTTCAAGGACTGGCAAGGAAGCTAGCACATGTGAAATTGCTGAGGGGAGGATCCTAGGGGAGGAAGCCAGAGAGCTAATAGACCTCTGCCATCTTGGGTTTGCAAGCCCTGTTACCACATTCCTCCTCTGGTCTCCATAACTGTGCTCTGCTGGTTCTTTCTTCAATTTCTTCCTGTGCTTCTTCCAGGGCCTTTGTCTTCAGCTGATCCCCTCAGAGTTGGGTTTTCCAGATGCTTCTTTTTCATCCTCCTCTGCTCCCTCACCATCTCTTCCTTTTTTTTTTTTTTTTTTCATCTCTTCCTTTTTGATCTCATCTACTTCCTTTGCTTCTGTCAGATGGCTAATTCTCAAACTTTTCTCCAAGTGACACCTACGTCCAAGGTATTGTTTCTAATTTGGTGTCTTACCAACATCTCACACCCAATATGTAAGAAGTCAGCTTTATCCCAAGCTAGTAATTCCGGTTTTTTTTTTTCTATTTCCATAAAGGAAAACTGTTTCTTTGGCCATTTTTATTTAAAATATTATAGCTACTATCATCTTTCTTATCTAATCAGTTTCTAAGTGCTCTTAAATCTATCTTTAAGCAAGGAAACTTCTCGTGGATATCATATGTGCAAGAGAACCATAATCTTAACTATAGTTCACTTTTAGGCTTTTATAATATTGTCAAATGTGCCTATGAAAAATCTGATTACCAATGTTTGCATAATGAGTTTAACAAATTAGGAATTAATTTTAAATTTTAAATGATTAGAGTCATTTGAAAGTTTATAATAAAGGGAAATTCCAAGGTGTCAACTAGACAAGGTAGCAGTGGGTTTGTAAAAACCAACAGAATAATAGGATCTGGGTTGAAGTTCCTACTTTTAGTGCCAACAAACTTACATCCTGCCATTTTCTGGGTCTTCCCTCATGTTCATTTAGCATCACTTAGGCTGCTTTGCAGCGCCTGCCTGGCACTATAATTCAACAGTTTATCACAGATCCACCAAGAAAAGAATTCAAGGAATGAGTGAAATCCCTGGAAGTAACCTATTTACCTTCCAGTCTCTTCAAAGATTACATGACTCACAAGCTTGTAAGTCCCCACCACTCAGTTTTTAAAGAAGAACCCCATCATTCATCCCCATTCCCACCTGAAGCCATAGGGTACATGCTGCCTTATTTGCATTTTTCCAGGCATTGTCACTTTCTGTGATACTTCTACAATAACAAGATGAGGGGTTATTCCCTGCCCTGCCTGCTGCCCCATTCTCTCTCTGATTCCTTTCCTCCCTTTTTCTTTCCTTCTGAGAAGCCCTTTACCTGCCTTTAGTCAGATGGAGAAAGATAGTTGAATCACTGCTGTTCCATACAATAAGAGAGTGCCATTTCTCCTTCTTAGGGTGCACCCTTCCTGGGGCACATAATATGGTCCCTATTCCTTTTTGCGTAACTGTCCACTCTTCTTTCTTTGGGGAGGGGGTGGGAACAGCCTCCAGGGAGGGGCTATGCTTGCTACACATGGCTCAAGCTCTGGCTCTGTAATGTTAACAAAGACTCACATATGGAGGCGTCAGCAATAGGCTCTTCATAGGGGGCTGGTAAAGGTGGATGGGCAAGAGTGGCCCCAGACCCTACCAGGCAAGCAATGGCCTCACTTGCAGAGACAGGTCACTCAGCAGATATGCTTGAGGGATTCCTTTAGGTCTTACATTCTGGCTCAGGAGCTGGAAGAGTCTGATGACAGATGTCCTGGGTAAAAGTGATAGGAGAGAACAGGTTCACAAAGAAATAAAGACAAAGGGTTTTGTTCCCTTCCTATGGAGCTCCCAGTCACCATACAAAGGACCTCTGGACCTCAAAAAGGCTTTACCCAGTTCACTAGTCTGTCTGACCTCAGCCTAATGGTGAGACCAGGAACGAGTGGAGTTATTGACACTGCTAATGAATCCTAAAGTCCGCAGACCTACCACACTCCTTGCACCTCTGCGTGAAGAGTCCAGTTTATTTAGACTGGGATCTATAAGTTGGAAACTCAGTAAAATTTTGTTAGGGGCTTTCATTCTAAATTCTAAATTTCACTCTAAATTTCCATCAGCTGTGCCTGCTTTGTGTCCATTCCTTATGGGCCCTTCCCACACCTATGCCTGAGGCCTGTGACGCTGCCGTAAAGCTGCCCTGACTTCTGAGCTCCGTGAATTCTCCTGAAGCCTCATGGTCTAAACACTGAATCTCATCACCCATCATTCTACTCAGCTTCTACTCCAGTGGATTTCTCAGTGTAGTGTCCCTTTCCTGTGCTGTCCCACTTGGAACTGGTAAATGGGTTCAGAACAGCCATTGCTGGCCTGCAATCCCTGTGGAAATCTGGCTCACATAATTTTCCCCAGGCTCTATTTTCTGCTTTCATGGGTAGGAGGTACCTAAGACACCAACAGCTAGGCAGAGAGTGTAGACAAATAATATGTTTCCTCAATATAATGGAATTTGATGATTGGCTGTGGGGTGGGAAAATATCTGGGGGGAGGAGAAACTTGCACATAAAACAGAAACGTAAAAGGTAAACATCTGATAGTGGCAAACACCTTGAGAATGCTTGGCTTAAACATTCTTCGCTGGCCTGAGAGATAGTGATACTGATGGAAATTAGGAAAAGCACATCAAGCAATCTGATTAGCCAATACCAATAAACAAATTTAATCAAAAAAATATTCAATGGCAATGAACAACAAATGTATGTTTTATTATAGACTTTATTAAAAATTATCTGGTTGATTTCACCAGCATATGCATAAAGTCATTATAAATATGACATATGCTGGCATATACATTTGGTTCTTCTGTTTACTTCTCTGCTGAGGAGTGTCCAGGGTTACTTAGCTTGCGTCATTCATCATTGACTAGTTAGCCTTTAACTGCTCCCATCTTATGAAGGGGGAGAATTATGGGAAGAGTACAAAAGGAGAAGTTTCTGGAAATGATATAAAGCTAACATAACTTCCTGAACCATCCTCTTATTCTTTGATGACCCAGATTGGAGAGTCAAGTGCACAGATGTGCTTAGGAAGCCAACAGTGCCAAGTGGCCCCGGAGTCTTGGAAGTGGAAGTTTGGGTGCACCCATCTCCCACAGAGCTGAGTCTGAGCTCATTGCCCAGATGGTTGCAATAAAACTCTTCTTTCACATAAAAATGAAAACATTTTAAAAGATCCCTCCCATGTACAGTATTATCTGAGGTAAGCATAGGAAATCAAATCTGAGTCATTCATTTAAATCCAAAGCACTATTTTTAGTTGACAGTGTCAGCTGTTACTTAACACTCTGTCCTAATCTCTGGGCCTCTTGGCCAGACTTCCAATCATTTACTGATCATTAATGGAGTAGATGAGACATAACTTGTTAACAAGTTTCGGTTTGAGGCCGTGAATTGGTAGCAAATTGGTCTTGTCCCAAATGATCAAAGTTTAGTAGCTAAGGAGCTGTGAGCAAACATGGCTCTCATCCCCATATTTTTCATCTCTGCTCTTCTAGAACTAGGCAGAATTTTATCAAAGAGCTTTTTTGTTTGATGCCACTATGTAAGTGTAATTTGGAAAAGGCAGCATTTTGAAAACCAAGACATTTTTAAAAAGGGCTTTTGTTAAAAAGTATAAAGCTGGATTTCCCCTAGTGATGTGTTTATATTCATGGATTACCCAGGCTTTCTGTGGCTCAAGTTTCTTACAAATTCCCAGAAATTTGGCAAGACCTTCTGAGAGGAAGCCTCTGGAAAGGTCTATTTGTAGCATCTCATTTGTCCTCAGGCTATTCAGCAAGATCCCAGAACTTGGGGACCAGGGAATGATCAGGAATGGGTCAGGATTCAGTACCTCCTGGGTTGCTAGGCAGGAGGTAGGTCTTTCCACCTCTCCCTGAGGTTAGGGTTATTGTTCTGGGCTAGCTGCTCCTTATGCATCTACCATCCCAGTTTATTTATTTCATGGACAAAGCCTTCCTCATGTTGCTTCTCGTGTTTCTAGATCCCAGAATGTGCCTGCTGACTGCCAGGAAGTGTTTTTCACCCCAGGCTGACCAGTGAGGGCCGTAACCACAATCTGGGAACCAGAGAAATCCAATGGCAAGTCTGAAGCAATTTAATTTAATCTTAATACATTTTCACAATAAGTGGAAAATGTGGATGTCAGTTCTCCATTACTGAGTAAATTCAAAATATGAGAAAAAACAATCAAAACTCCAGTTTTCATTGGGGAGGGTATGTGCTGTGGTGAGTGCTGTGAAATATGTAAACCTGGAGATTCACAGACATGTATCCCTGGGGCCAATAATACATTATATGTTTATAAAAAAACAAAAAATTATTTAAAAACTCAATTTTTTTACCCAAATGCACCACATGACTATTCAGTTTTTTTCATATTATTGTGTTATTCAAATGCATTTCACCAAATGCAGATGCTTATGGTCTCTCAGTGCCTCATTATCATCAAACATTTGAGAAGCCAGGAAAACATTTTGGCAATATGTATCAAAAGCCATAAAAACATGCGTATCCTTGTACAAGAGATTCCATTTCTTGGAATTTTTTGAAATTTATCCTCAGGAAGTAAGTAGCTACTGTACACACAAATTTAGATAACTAAATTTGTACTATACACACAAATTTAGATAACTAAATTAGATAACTGAGCAAGCAGCTGGAGACAAACCAAATGTCCAACAAGAGATTTAGGATAAGTAATGGCTAATCCATGCTACAGAACACTTTATGGCCTCTCAAAGCTTTATCTTTGAAGAACAGCAATGGCATGGGAAATATTTCCTATCACCAAAAGAAGGGGTATGGAGGGAGAGACAGAAACAGAGGGCTGACAGAGGGCTGGGGGTAGAGGTGAGACCTTCGATCGGTGGGATGGTAAGGCAGGGCTGAGTTGTGGGTTACTGCTTGGAATGTTGAGGTGAGAACGTACAGACTCCTCTGAGAGTTTGCCTATGTGCCCACTTGCTCAGTTGGTTGATATTGGTAAGCTACTCTAGACAATTTTGCCATTCTGAGAAGTGGGTGGGTGAAATTATGAACAGATGGAGACCACATGCCCTCTGCTTAGATCAGGGAAAATACTCTCTACTTACCAGTTGCTATACATGACATTATTATTATTATTATTATTATTATTATTATTTTAGAGAGAAAGAGAGAGAGAGAATGGGAATGGAGAGGAGGCTGGCAGAGGGAGAGAGAGAATCTTAAGCAGGTTCCATACCCAGCTCAGAGCCTGACGTGGGGCTTGATCTCATGACCCTGAGATCATGACCTGAGCTGAAATCAAGATTTCAACACAATTTCACAATAGCCAAACTATGGAAAGATCCCACATGTCCATCAACAGTTAAATGCATAAAGAAGATGTGGTGTATATATACAATGAAATACTATTCAGCCATCGAAAAAATGAATTCTTGCCATTTCCAATGATGTGGATGGAACTAGAGGGTATTATGCTAAACGAAGTAAGTCAATCAGAGAAAGACAATTATCACATGTTCTCATTTGTATGTGGAATTTAAGAAACAAAACAGAGGATCATAGGGAAAGGGAGGGAAAAATAAAACAAGACGAAATCAGAGAGGGAGACAAACCATAACAGACTCATAATCATGGGAAAAAAACTGAGGTTTGCTGGAGGGGAGGGGGATAAGGGGATGGGATAGCAGGGTAATGCACATTAAGGAGCCCATGTGATGTGATGAGCACTGGTGTTATACAAGACTGATGCATCACTGAACTCTCTCTCTGAAGCTAATACACGCTATATGTTAATTAATTGAATTTAAATTTTAAAAAAAAGAGTCCAATACAACTGACTAGGCCACCCAGGCACCCCTGCCCCACGTGACATTTTTAACATGCTTGGTCACAATCTTCTTTAATTAAAAAAATAATAATAATACAAATAAAGATTCCCTCACCTCTAAATTTTCTTCTAACAACACATGGTCTCTTCTTCCCTTCTCAGAAACACTTCTTAAAGGAATAGAATCAAGATGTCTGCTGCCTCATTATCTATTCACTTCTTAGCCCACTGAAATCAGGACTTGAATTCTACCACATCATTGAGACTTCTGTGGCAAAGATCACCACATGGTTTATAACTGCCCCATCTAATAGACTCCTTCCTGTTCTTGTCTTCTTGGATCCAATATAGCATTGAACCATTCCTTACTGAAATTTTCTCTAAAACTCTTCAAATGCACCATTCTCACCAATTTTCCTCCTTTCAAACTCTTTCCATCACCTTTTTGTCTCTTTTCCTGACACCTTCTACTAGGCCTGGCAATTCCCACTGACCTTAAAACGGTCTTCTTATCTTTCAAGACTCAGTTCCAAGTTTGATGCCACTTTGTTCCCCCACTCAAATTAGTCGCCTGCCTCCTCAAAGGCAGATTTACATGGAAGTTAATAAAACTTAAGCAACAGGGCACTTTGTTTGCCAAGGCCCTGGGCCTCGGGTGTTCATGAGGACACCTGTCCTTGTAAATTTGCTGATGTAATCTATCTTAATTATAGTAAGTTAACTGTCTCTTGTCAATCTGACTGCCCCCACCCTACTTACTTTGCATGTTCAGTAGTTTGGAACATCTGAAGGGATTTGGGGGATCCGGGTCAGAGAGTTGAGTTAGAGAGAGACATTGATTTGAATTTCGTCAGATGTATTTATACGGTTCATAAACACTTACATGTAGAGTCAAGTGATGCTAGCTGCCCTGGTGAAGGAATGGTTTCTGGGAATACTCTTACTGCCCACAGGGCTGACTCACCCTGCCCCATGGCACTCAGAAGCAAAGAGGCCAGAGGCTGGATCACAGTAAGAATAGCTTGCCACACCAGGCACTGGGACGATGAGAGCAGGTGAAACAAGGTTTGAGATGTACCAAATTTTCTCCCAATTTTTAAATATATAAAATTATAAGTGAGTGATTCCATCTTCAATTGCACCTAGTCAAAATTATCAGTAACAATTATCAGTAACGTTCAATGAACTATGCTAGAAGAACTGAATTACATTTCTGTCTATGAAAAATGGTTATAAAAGTTATTGTCATATGAAGAGGCAATCAAAGAGTATATGGCCAAAACATATAAGGGAAAATGTACTAGAAATTTGTTATGCAGTTAGTGAATAAAAATACTATGTTGGTTCTGCCCACCCCTCCCTGGATTATAAGATACTTGAGGTATTTGTCAGGTTTTTAAAATTTGGAATTTGTTGGAATTTGCTTTTTCACTCTGAATAAAATTTCTCTTTGATGCTTAAATTTCTATTTGTGACATAATCTATTTTTTTCCAAAAGAAAACCGCAAATTGCATTGACTTCTACCAGCCTCCCCTGCAGACATGCTCAGGTCTTCATCTTGTAGTTCCATTACTTAAACCAGGTCTAAATGCCTCAGGCAGGCTCAGGAAATGCTTGTTGAAAAATGTATCAACCAAAAATGATGTTACCCTCTAGATTTACTTTATCTTACTAAATCCAAAGAGTGAGAACTAAGGGAATTAGGAGATCCTAGAAAACCAATCCTAATTCAGATGGTGTACCTTTGTGGCTCCTCTGCTCACACAGCACTTCTAAATGCTGTATGTCCTTCAATCTTTACAATGTCCCCCTAACAAGTGGGAGAGATAAGAAAAATGCAAGGATTCCTCTAATTATTATAGGTGATTCAGGGCCGAGAATGCAGCAAAATGAAGAGGAATTGAAAGAATAATGAACAATATCTGCCTAGGACCCCCGAACCACTGAGATCCCAAATTCCCTTTTCTGCAGAGACTACCCAGCTGTTACAGGTGTAGTCAGGGCTTAAATCTCAACTGCAAACATCAACTCTTTTACATTGTTACTTTACTTTCTCTTAGAGGCCTTGTTATTTCAGGTGATGAACTCTACCCGGAGGCTTAAATTATAGGTATGCAGCTGGTTTCTGACTCTGCAAAGCACACTCCCAAGCCTGGCTTTCTCCTGTTTCAACCTCCCTTTTGCTCCCATTCTAGAGATACTCTTTTCTATGGGACTCCAGATAGACTCTCCTTTATGTGAGTCTAGTGTTAACCCCCTCTCTGTATTACTAGTACCAATTTCCTCCATCTTCCAGGTTTTATGATCAGAACACTATCACCTCACCTCATCCTTGACCTCTACCCTGGTTCAAGTTCTTTCTCTAATGACTGGGTTTTCCCCCTCCAGATTTTTCTAACCATGAAATACAGTCCTTTTCTTTTATCCTCTGTAGGTGTTCATCTAGCATCTTCATCATTGGGCCCTTTACCTCAGCAGCCCCCTTTCTATAGACATTACAAGCAAATTTCCTGGAAAGAATTCATATTTGCCTGATAATATAACACCTGTGATGTAATCCAACAGCCCCCAACCTGTGATTCTGTCAGTCAATTTCTTAATAAGTATAAATCTGTCATCCCCAATTCCATGTCTACAGGTTACTCATCAGTCTACATTTCCTTGCTATGAAAGAAACAGAGGGCACCAACTCAGGATTCATAAATAGTTAGGCCTGGACAAGGTAGTTCAAGAAGGCAGTAAAAGTATATGGAAGAAAACCAGGATAAACCAAAGAAGAAAAAAGACATGGAGAGAATAGCCACAAAGAAGACAGAACTTTCACCCAATGTTCTAGATAAAATGAAAAAGAAAATTTTGAAAACAAAGTAAGGAGTGGTCTCCTAGAGAAAACTGAAAAAAAAAAGTCTAAAACCTTAAAGCATAGGACAGATAACTTGAAGCAAGAGATGAAACAAACAAACAAACAAACAAAAAAAATGTAGATATTTATGTCTTAACGAGAAGAGAAATGTCCCCCTCTATCTGAGAAGATTGACCAACAGGAAGATGCAACTTCTGGGTCTTATGTGTCCATATTAACATAGTGAAGAAGAAAACCCAGTGACCATGCCAATAGGTATCATAAGCATATTATAGGGACAGCTTGCAAAACAGTAATGAAATAAATCTGATATTTAAAATACTAATAACAGGTTAAAACAAATACATTAGCACAATAAATGTAGGAGTTTAAAAGCAGATACAACAAATTCGTTTATATAAGAAATCTTTGGAGATATAGTTAAAGTATATTTGAGTTTGAAGATACAGGGACAATATGTTTCAAAGGTAGTAAGAATATGTGCTTCTTGTTTTTGAATAAATTTGGTATGACTCCAAGAACTAGTTACTCATTAAATTATTATAGGCTTTTCTGACTTATTAATTAAAAACCAATTAACAATAGTCTTTTTTAAAGATTTTATTTATTTATTTATTTGACAGAGAGAGAGCACGAGTAGGCAGAGCAGAAACCAGAGGGAGAGGGAGAAGCAGGTTCCCCACTGAGCAGGGAGCCTGATGTGGGTGGGGCTTGATCCCAGAACCCTGGGATCATGACCTGAGCAGAAGGTAGACACGTAACTGAGTGAGTCACCCACGTGCCCCAATTAACAATAGTCTTAACCTAGATTTCTTTCCAGTTCCCTTGACAAACTGGCTGTGGGTGTTTCTTGAAAGGGAGCTATAATGAAGTTGTGTTCTACCTTTTCAGAGAGTCTGACATTCTACCACCATCACACAAGGGAGCAAACAGGTTTTTTTTTTTTTTGTAGGAATGTTGGTATAAATTTGTGCTCAAAAATAGAACATCACAGAGGAATGTCAACCCATGAGGAAGGAGTGGATGAGAAATCAGAATCTGTATTATCTGATTTTGGCCAAATTTAGGGGATGGAAATTTGTACATATTGAGTAGTGTTTTCCTATATATACATAAAAAACTTTACCTATTCAATATCCAGAATAACATATCTCTTTGACAAATGAAAGGTTCCATTTGTGAAACAAGTCTCCAGGATTTCACTCCTTCCTAGTTGTATAAATTTGGGGGTAGACAAAGGCCAGCGACAATAGTCACACTGTTCTTCATCTCCCTTCCCACCCCCACTAGGACCACAGTATTTCCAGGATCTGGATACCATGCACTAATCAAACACAGTGACCAGAACTGTCTTCTGTCAGCATGAGGAAGCCCCTAGAAGGAATCTTCACAGCAGAAAAATAGCAAGAAGAGTAAAATTAAAAAGTGCATTTCTTGAAGACATCCAGATGGCGAACAGACACATGAAAAAGTGCTCCATATCACTCGGCATCAGGGAAATACAAATCAAAACCACAATGAGATATCACCTCACACCAGTCAGAATGGCTAAAATCAACAAGTCAGGAAATGACAGATGCTGGCGAGGATGCGGAGAAAGGGGAACCCTCCTACACTGTTGGTGGGAATGCAAGCTGGTGCAGCCACTCTGGAAAACAGCATGGAGGTTCCTCAAAATGTTGAAAATAGAACTGCCCTATGACCCAGCAATCGCACTATTGGGTATTTACCCTAAGGATACAAATGTAGTGATCCAAAGGGACACATGCACCCGAATGTTTATAGCAGCAATGTCCACAATAGCCAAACTATGGAAAGAACCTAGATGTCCATCAACAGATGAATGGATCAAGAAGATGTGGTATATATACACAATGGAATACTATGCAGCCATCAAAAGAAATGAAATCTTGCCATTTGCAACAACGTGGATGGAACTAGAGCGTATCATGCTTAGCGAAATAAGTCAAGCAGAGAAAGACAACTATCATATGATCTCCCTGATATGAGGAAGTGGTGATACAACATGGAGGCTTAAGTGGGTAGAAGAAGAATAAATGAAACAAGATGGGATTGGGAGGGAGACAAACCATAAGTGACTCTTAATCTCACAAAACAAACTGAGGGTTGCCGGGGGGAGGGGGTTTGGGAGAAGGGGGTGGGATTATGGACATTGGGGAGGGTATGTGATTTGGTGAGTGCTGTGAAGTGTATAAACCTGGTGATTCACAGACCTGTACCCCTGGGGATAAAAATATATGTTTATAAAAAATAAAAAATTAAAAAAAAAAGTGCATTTCTTTCTGTTATATCCTAGATCATTAAAATGCTGGGTCTCAAGAAAGTATTTCCCAAATCCATTGCACAACTTTGCCTGGTAGATGAACATATACATACCAGGAAGATATATTAAACTTTTCGGGTTGTTACAATGAAATATACCCCTATTCTCTCCTACCCCCATATCCCATTCTTATGTCTGTTTGGTCCTAATGACTTTGGCATAATTCCCTGGCAGGTGAAACACAGATTAAATGATCTCTGAAGTCTTTTCCCAGGAAGATATCCAACATTATAAAAAGGGTTATGTTTCTTGGGTACGTTCTGAATAGCCCCACTGTTTTTTTCTCGGGAAGCTGCTTGTGTGTTCACTTTATGCTTACCCAACCACACCCCAAATAAACTTAAGCAAATAGGTGCCATAAAGAGTTCCCATTTGAATTGTTTTTGAACAATTTTCTGGCAAGAACTGAAGTGTTCCAAGTTAGGGGCTATTTCTCATATAAGAAGAGTAGGCATCACTTGCCTGACAAGTTTTCTGCCATCTGACTCTCATGTTAGCTGCAGCAAGTGGTATTATAGTCATGAGCCAAATTCCAGCTGACAGTGATCAGGGCCACCTTGACCTATGAGAGTTAATTAACAGAGGTCCAGGGGAAGTGTATGCATCCCTGGAATTGTTTCACTGAAGCACAAGAACCAGATTCCAGATTTCTTGAATCAAAGGGAGATGTCTCATATTCTAAGAAGCTGAAGTAGTTCTGATAGTCTTACCAAACTGGTATTATTACAATTCAACCTATCCATGATGCTTTATTTATATGGGCAAGAGTCACAGAGCCATAAAATTCTTTAACATTCCTCCTATGGAAAGATAGGTTTATATCTCCTCTCTATAAGTCTGGAGCTTTATGAGTGCTTAACTAACAGAATTCAGAGATTCTATGCTAGTATTCATAGTATTCAGAGATACTATGCTAGTTTCAAACCTAGGTCTTAAGGGTACTGAGCTTTCACTTCCTGTCTATCGGGATATGAGACCCAAAAACCACATAGCACATAAAGAAACCCACATAAGAGGAACTGAAGTCCCTGGTCCATAGTCTTCGCTAACCTTCTAGTTGATAGGTAGCACCCATTTGCCGGCCATGTGAATGAGCTATCATGAAAATACATCCACCAGCCCCAGTCAGGCTATGCAAGCTGACCCCCATATGAGCAGATGAGTTGTCCCTGCTGAGCCCTGACAAAATTGCAGATTTAGGATCAAAATAAATTATTGTTGTTTTAAGTAACTCAATTTTAGAATAGATTAGTATGAAGCAATGTATAAGTGATACAGTCAACTTGCTACAAGATATATTTAGGCAACCTGAAAATTAAAAGTGAGGCAAACCGTAAAAGACATGGAACTCTAGGAAACAAAGTAAAGGTGGCAGGAGAGGAAGTGGGAGTGGGGGAGTGATAATTGGGTGATGGGCATTAAGGTGGACATTTGAATAATGAGCTGGGTGTTATATGCAACTGATGAATCACTAAATTCTACATCTGAAATTAATTTAAAAAATAAATTTAAAAAGTGATCTCTCCTTAATTTAATATCAATTTTGAAATCTAAGAAAGTAAATTCCATTTAAGAGAGTTGGTATTTTGCAGCAAAGATACATTTGATGTTGCTGTTTTACAACAAACTCTGTTAAATTAATATCCTGCACATTTAAAATTGAAAACAATGATATTAATAACAAAACCATAGCACTGGGATAAATCTAATCATAATATTATTCCCAACATGGGAGTTCTGTTGTTGGTTATCTTTGAAAATTTTTCCTTCAACTGCATGTCTCTTGGCGGTGGACTATTTAAATGCTTTAATTTTTCTGGATCATTAGGTTACATAACCATAAAGATTTTCAGCATGGGACAGAATACATCAAAACAAAACCTTATGAAATTTTAAGTAAATGAAACACTAGAGGACTTGAAAAATTTATTACAAGACATCTCAAATCCTTACAATAAAGATATATTCACTTATTTATCCATTCATGCCACAAACATATAATGGATTCCAATCATGTACCAAGCATCTGTAAGCGATTGGACATAAAGATGAATAAGAGGGCATAGTGAATAACAATGAATACCTTCCACTCTTGTCAGCAAAGTATTTGTACCTCTACACCTGGGGAAACTGGGGCTTATGGACTTCAGACCACTTCTCCTATCTGTCTCAAATGAGGCAGAAATTGCCTGTGGAGACCCGTGCACTTTCATGGAGTTCCAAGGCTAAATATCCTGGATATGGCAATACACTGGTCCAGGTTCCTTTGTATGTTAGCCAGTGTGGTGGCATCTGTTATTTTTTTCAAGATTTATTTATTTTAGAGAAAGAGAAAAGAGCACAGCAGAGGGGTAGAGGGAGAGAGAAAGAGAAACTCAAGCAGACTTTGAGCTAAGCGCACAGAGCCTGACGCAGGGCTGGATTCCACAACCATGAAATGATGACTTGAGCCAAAACCAAGAGTCCTGGGCTCAACTGATTGCACCATGCAGCCAATGCCCCTGCTGCCCACCTTTTTCTTTTAAAAGATTTATTGGCATGTTATTTTTGTCTGCTTGATATTCATCCCCTACTTATGGTAATAGCACCTGGATTTTCCTTTCAGGACTCCCTGTCAGTGCATACATTACTCTACTCCAGTCTAGCTAAAGCATCACATTCCATTCTGTTTTTCCTGGCCACGGTAATTGGCTTACAGTTTGGTAGGAGACACACATAAGGAAGATGTGGACATTCTTTATAACTGCCGGGAGGGAAGAACTCTTTTTCTTTTTTTTTTTAACTGTTAAATAAATTCTTTTTTTCTTTTTAATTTCTTTTCACCATAACAGTATTCCTTGTTTTTGCACCGCACCCAGTGCTCCATGCAATACATGCCCTCTCCAATACCCACCACCTGATTCCCCCAACCTCCCACCACCCCCTTCAAAACCCTCAGGTTGTTTTTCAGAGTCCATAGTCTCTCATGGTTCACCTCCCCTTCCAATTTCCCTCAGCTCCCTTCTTCTCTCCACTCCCCATGTCCTTCATGTTATTTGTTATGCTCCACAAATAAGTGAAACCATATGATAATTGACTCTCTCTGCTTGCCTTATTTCACTCAGCATAATCTCTTCCAGTCCTGTCCATGTTGCTACAAAAGTTGGGTATTCATCCTTTCTGATGGAGGCATAATACTCCATAGTGTATATGGACCAACTCTATGGTCAAATAATCTTCGACAAAACAGGAAAAAATATACAGTGGAAAAAAGACAGTCTCTTCAATAAATGGTGCTGGGAAAACTGGACAGCTATATGTAGAAGAATGAAACTCAACCATTCTCTTACACCGTACACAAAGATAAACTCAAAATGTATAAAAGACCTCAACGTGAGACAGGAATCCATCAGAATCCTAGAGGAAAACATAGGCAGTAATCTCTTCGATATCAGCCACAGCAACTTCTTTCAAGATATGTCTCCAAAAACAAAGGAAACAAAAGCGAAAATGAACTTTCGGGACTTCATCAAGATCAAAAGCTTCTGCACAGCAAAGAAAACAGTCAACAAAACAAAGAGGCAACCCACGGAATGGGAGAAAATATTTGCAAATGACAGTACAGACAAAAGGTTGATATCCAGGATCTATAAAGAACTCCTCAAACTCAACACACACAAAACAGATAATCATATCCAAAAAATGGGGAGAAACTCTTTTTCATCTGGGGTTGCAAGCCTAGGAGCTGTAAGTCTGGATGGAACACATCAGGGCACTACAGGGAGGGTGTCTGACCTGAGGGAAAGCAGAGTAGAGTTGTGGACAGATTGATAAGGCACAGGTGGGGCGGGGTGGGGGAAGCATGCTACAGGAGCCAATAATTCCTGACCTTTTGCTGAGGCTCATTTGAATAGGGTTTCTGTCATTTATAACAAATATTTCTAAAATAGCTGATCTACTGGATGATTTGGTCAAGAAATGGCCCACAGAGAGGTAATTATTCTCTAAAAGAAGAGGTTAAGAAAAGCTGAGAATCTAGGACCTCTCCAGTGAGGGTGTTCATGCAGTTAAAGACAGACATGATGGTCCTAAAGATGCTTATGGTTTGGCACCAGGGAGCTGATACAAAACCGTGGAAACCAAGACATAGGGCTACTCCCAGAAATTCTCTTTACTTACACCCATGGACTTGATACTCTACAAACATACATATACTAGAACTTAATATTTTTATTATTTTTTTAAAAATCTACAACGTGATTTAAAGTTTTCAAAGAATATCCACACCACCATTTCAAATAATTCTCACAACTGCCCCCAAAACTTTCCTCACTATCCAAAAACAGCGATGTTATAACTCAAGCCCAAAAGTTGAAGGGCATGCATTTCGACCTAAGATATCTGACTCCAAATTTAGTGTTCTTTTCACTATTCCACCCCTGTTGGGAAAAAAAAAAAACCTCAGATCATCTTTTTTTTAAGAAGATTTTGTTTATTCATTTGACAGAAGTAGGCAGAGAGGAAGGCAGAGAGAGAGAGAGAGAGAGAGAGAGAGAGAGAAGCAAGCCCCCTACCAAACAGAGAGCTGGATGCGGGACTTGATCCTAGGACCCCGAGACCACAACCAGAGCTCAAGGCAGAGGTCCAACCCACTGAGCCACGCAGGTGCCCCAAAACTCAGATCATCTTTATTGTGATTTCACATTTACAACATTTTCTTTGGAGAGAAAAAAGGGGAAATATTAAAGGATCTGATATCAAAGTGTTTTAGGAACCGGTATCAGATGAAGATTATGGGAACTAAAAGTTGCCTACTTGCAAACTGAAAAGAAAACTGAAAAGAAACTGCAAACTGAAAAGAAAAACTTATTTTTTATTCCATCAGGATAGTCAGATAGTATTTTTAAACTGTAATAGATTTTTCTGACTATATGACCCTCTTCCCCTTGTAGGCCAGACTAGGTTCCCTAGGGCACAGATGGGACAGGTGAGGGGGCCCTGGTGGACAGAGGGGGCTGGTGGGGTTGACAAATTTTCCTGATAGTCCAGTTAGGATTTTTGCAGTGAGACAATCAGCTGGAGAGGTTGGCATTATCAAAGGGAAAGGATTTCCTAAATTAATTTTACCGCATTTAATTAGGAAGTTGGCTGGGAAGAGAAAATCATTGTTTTGTATAAGTAAAGGCCTGAGAAAGCAGGAAGAGGAAGTCACAGAAAATCCATACCCTTGCTACTCTGAGAGAGTGCACCGGTGGAAGAGATGTGAGAAGTCATAACTTGATATTCACACCCTGGGAATTCAGTGTAGGTAGAGTCAGAAGTTTTCCTTGATGGGCTAAGGGAAACGGCAGGGGCAGAAGAGCTTCTGCTCCCTATCCTTTTCCCTCCTAGAGGCCCATCATGGGAAGAGGATGGAAAGCATGGCCAAGCAGAAAATGGGTTTTGATGTTCCTAAACCTCCTGCAGCTTCTGAGTAGTAAGGACAGTAGGCTGAGAACTGTGGGGCCTGACACGAGGGACGGGGATAAAGACAGGACAGATAATCCTACAGAAGCCATAGTGGCTAAATATGGAGAGACTCAGAGCAATTTATGTGTTAGGGAAAGCCAAGAGCAGAAGGGTTGACAAGGAGAGGTCCTGGGGCAGAGCAAGACAAGAATAAAATAATCAGGAAGTCATTGGCCAGAGACACTAACAATGAAATGGACCCATCTCCCTTCAGCAGGGGATGCCCAGTGCCCATTCAAGGTCCAGCACCAAGCCAGTGGTCCCCCTTTCCCCATGCCCTGAGGTTATGTGAGCCACACCCTTTCCCCCCTTACTCAAACACAACCTTCTAGAGAGTTCCAAGGAAAGGGGGAAAAAATCCATAAATCTGAGCAATTATCCCAGAGCTTTGATTTAAGCCTAAAGAGACTTGAAATTCTTAAATCAAACTGGGCTGAAACCAGTGTGTGTGGAGAGAGCCTACCATCCAGGAAGAGGTAGCCTCCAAAGGATTTTGCACCTTCTAATCAGTATCTGTGCTAAAGCCTTTTCTGGGTCTGGATGCATTCTTACTCTTTCCACCACAGTGTAATTCAGTCTTTCTTTGGAACATCGGTCCCCAGGCTTGCTTGATCATAAGAATCACCCAGATATTTTAATTAGAAATACAGATTTTTATATTTTATAGTCCCACCAGACGTACTAAGTTAGAATTGCTAAGGGAGGACCTGGAAATCTATACTTCTCATGACCACCTCCTATGACCCTTGTAATCGATCTGGCAATTGCTACTCTAGATTTTGTTGGAGCTTCAACAAAATATAATTCCATAAGTCCTCCAAATTGTGTAGCCTGGCAGGCTGATTCTGGCTGTTTGTCACTACTATGGAAAAGTATGGTTATTCTTGAACCAATTGTACTTCTTTCTCCTTAAACTTTGAGGGGCCCAGATTTTATCACTTCATTATCATGTTTACACAAAGTCAATTAAATTTTGTCCAGTTGGTTAAAGATGTTAAGCCCTTTGTTTTAAGTTATGCAGATAAATTAACAGCTTGGATGGCTACATCCCACACATCACCCTGACCATCAGGACTGGTTTGGTTGTGAGCAGTGCTAATCAGAGTAAAGCTAATGATGTGGCTTCTCTGGTGAAGCAAAAGATGAATGCCCATTTTCTACTCCAGATGTGAATGGGAAAGCATATATCACAGTTTACTGGGATATTAATCACAATATTTGGGGCCAAGCCACAGAAATCTGCATTTTCAACAAACTCATCCAGAAAGTCCTCAAATCGCAATACTAGACAGAGATCAAGGACCCATGCTCATATCAGACATAGAACAGATTCTGGAGAAATCTGGTCAGGAATCACGGTAATTTTCAGTAAAGAAATGATATGGCAACAGAAAGTACATGGCTTGGGATGCCTGGGTGCCTTGGTCAGTTAGGTGTCTGCCTTTAGCTCAGGTCATGATCCCAGGGTCCTGGGATTGAGCCCCCATCGAGCTCCCTGCACAGTGGAGACCCTGTTTCTCCCACTCCCTCCACCCCGCCCCCTGTTTGTGTACTTGCTTGCATGCATGCACACTCTCTGTGTCAAATAAATAAATAAAATCTAAAAAAAAAAAAAGAAAGAAAGAAAGAAAGTACATGGCTTGGAGTCTACAAGGAAATATCTGTATCTCACACAGGAAAACGCTTCTGTCTTCCAGGCACAGAGGAGCTTCCAGAGAGCAGAAACAGCTGTTAGTCCAATGGAAGCCACTCTGGACACAGGAGAACCTGCCCATCATGGACTTGTGAACCACAGATTGGAAAAGGAGGACAGAAGGGTGGGTGACACATGGTCCCTGTCCTGCTGTAGTCAACAAACTTCTAAGCCCACAAAAGAAGCAGCCAGTGTCTGACAGTCTTTCCAAGGCACCAGGAAGAAATGGCCTGCTCTGCCCCATGGGATCAGGCAGGACTCCAAGAAAGCAGTGTTGGAACCCAATTCTGAAGAACAAGTAGACTTCTCTGTTCTTGGGTTGTTTGTGCAGCTTGCTTTATTTTGTTTTCCTATCTTGCCATATTCCAAAGAGGATTTGAAGAAATTCTGAATTAGGATGTTTACAAATGAGAAGTGCATTGAGGCAGAGAAAAACAGCAGAAGTAAGACACAAAATAATGATAAATGGACAGGACCAGAGCCCTGAGGAGACAGGAGTGGGGTGGGTGGTAAGACAGGCTCACTTGTTCAGGTAAGTATGATAAGGTCCTGGACCAAGGCAGGAGCAATGATTTGGAAAACAGGGACCTACATAGAGTTTTTTTGGGTTTGTTTTGTTTTGTTTTGAAGAGCGGGATAAAGAGAATGGGGGAGGGAGAGAGAATCTTAAGCAGGGTCCATGCCCAGTAAGGAGCATGACACAGGGCTTGGTTTCACAACCCTGAGATCATGACCTGAGCCAAAATCAAGAGTCAGACATGCTTAATCGACTGAGCAACCCAGGCGCCTCCGTGGAGACATTTTAAAAGCAAAATCTGTAGGACTGGCCACAAATGGAATGTAGTAGGTTGAAAAGGGGAATAGTTGAAAATAACACTGACATTTCTAGTTTGATGCAGACCAGATAAAAACATTATTAGCTAAGACAGAAATTTGGGATAAGCATGAGGCACAGAGACACCTGGGAAGGGATGAAGTGGTCAGTTTGGAACCAGTCTGTTTGGAATAGAAGTATATTTAAAAATATAGACAATGAGCAAAATGGGTAAAGGGGGGGTCAAACAGTATAAAGTTCAGTTATAAAATAAGTTCTGGAGATATAATGCAGAGCATGTGGCTATAGCTGATAATAACTATATGCATACTTGGAAGTTTCTAAGAGAAACATAAAAGAATCATAAAATTTCTTTTTATAAGAAAAAAACATTTGCAACCATGTGTGATGACTGATTTATTGTGGTGATCACTTTGTGATATATACAAATACTGAGTCATTACATTGTACAGCTGAAACTAATATAATGTTATATGTGCATTTTACTTCAATGAAGAAAAGTTTAACTTGGGGAAAAGATCCAAAACAAAAGGTGTTTTAAATATCTTAGTATAACTCAAATTATTAGAGCATTTTGATGTCCAAGGACCAAGAATAAAGATGTTTCAGAGAAGCAGTGACAAAAAACAGTCTACAAAAACCTGCCTTTGTTACCTCACTCAAGGAGAGTAATTTTGAACAAAATCTTGTGAAAGCAGACTATTCTGCTAGAGATGTTTACCATGCTAGGTGCTACTTTTAGTTGCCACTGCAACTGAAGGGGAAAAGATGACCCTACTACTCTACAAAGTATTAGTTATAAAGTTACTTATTTGTAGTACACATTAGGTATCACACAGATAGAATAAGGCATAGTTCTGACCAAGAGAACCACAAGAGAATTCTGAAGCTAAACAAAGAATAAAAATAGATGATAGATGATAGATAGATAGATAGATAGATAGATGACAGATTACACAGGACAAATATCTCCAGAACAGCTACCAGTCAGAGCTGGGAGCTTAAGCTCCTACCTCAAGGAGGGGGCAGAACTAGATGAATATAGACTGGAGTACAAAAGCTTCAAAAGTGGGGCGCCTGGGTGGCTCAGTTGGTTAAGCGACTGCCTTCGGCTTAGGTCATGATCCTGGAGTCCAGGGATCGAGTCCCACATCGGGCTTCCTGCTCAGCAGAAGTCTGCTTCTCCCACTGACTTCTCTTCTCTCATGCTCTCTCTCTCTTTCATTGTCTCTCTCTGCCTCTCAAATAAATAAATATTAAAAAAAAAAAAAAAAGCTTCAAAAGTGACCAAAAAACAGGATAGGAACACCCTTAAGATCTAAGGACTGATGACACACATGTCTCATTTTAACCTATGTTTCCTTGAGTTTTGATATTGCAATTGGTTTGTTGTGTTGTGTTTGTTTTTGTCTAACAAAAGTGTCTGAGGAATGATCAGGTGCCAGCAGGTTGGAGGATGGCAGTCCCAGGCCTGCACTGTCGCTCCAGAATGGGGCAGGGAAAGGAGAAAAGCCAGTGGGAAATAATGAACAGCACAGCTAATTACCAGAGCCCAAGAGCCAGCTGGAGGGCTGTGGGAACCGCTCCAACCTGCAAGACACCTAAAGCTTTAACCAGTGAAAGGATTATGCCCAAACATCCAAGCCTTCATGGATTGCAGAAGTCAAGTCCCATCCCCAAATAAGGCACAAAAGCAAACTGAGTTTGTTTGGCTTTACTGCTGAGGACATAAACTGCTTTAGAGAAAAAACAGCGGCATTAAAAAATATATATATATATTTATTTATTTTTACTTGAGAGAGGGAGAGAGCAAGTTGGAAAAGGGGCAGAGAATCTCAAGCAGACTCCCCACCAAGCTGGGGCTTGATGCTAGGACCCTGAGACCTGAGTCAAAATCAAGAATCAGACGCTTAACCAACTAAGCCACCCAGGAACCCCAGAACAGCAGCAATTTGTTCAAGAAATTTGGCAAGTCCACGGTGTTGACAACATGCTGAGAGAGTCAGTTGATGTTTGACCTCACCACGATTCAACCTATTTGCATTTCCTGCCCCTCAGAACACTGATAGTGAAAACATGTCACTGAGACATCTGATAATGGAAACCTTTTCTCTGCTATGTTCTCCAGCTATCACCTGAACTTTTTTTTAAGATTTTATTTATTTATTCAACAGACAGAGATCATAAGTAAGCAGAGAGGCAGGAAGAGAGAGAGAGAGATGGGGAAGCTGGCTCCCCACTGAGCAGAGAGCCCAATGTGGGACTCAATCCCAGGACTCTGGGATCATGACCTGAGCCGAAGGCAGAGGCCTTAACCCACTGAGCTACCCAGGCACCCCAGCTATCACCTGAACTTACCCATAATGTTTCAGCAGACAATAGTGAGATTGTCGAGTCAAACAGTAACTCTTTTAGTGATTCCATCCAGGTCTCTGGATTTACTTGGATGTCAGGAGTCCAGGCTTGGCAGAAAGAACACAGAGGAGGAAGGACAATGACTGGAGCAAGATGTGTCATCAGGAAGAAATCCCATTTTCTGGAAAAAAAAAAGGGGGGGGTGAATGCCTTCTTATTGAATACATAACTAAGTCATGGGTCAATTTTGTATGACTCAATTACTTCTCTACGTTTGTTGACACTACTTCCAAGAATTGGAAGCCAAGAGCAGGGTTCTGAATGCACAAGAAACAAGAAGAAATGCAGAAATGTTGAAAATAGCAGAATAATGGGAAATGATGAGGATGAGAAATATTTTCTGGGAAAAGGACATAGCATGGGATTTCTCGATCACAGAGCAGCTGCTCCAGATGAGGGCATCAGCCCTGAAAGAGCAACCAAATTGGGAAGAGTTGGATGAAGCCCTGGTCAAAAGGGGTTTTATTCTATCACCATCTCTGCCAATCCCCACATTTCATTTGCTGTTAGTGAAATAGCTGGGGTGGGGGGGAGTGCAAAATATTTAATAAATAAAATGGTGAAGTCTGACCAATCAGAATAGATGTAGGCCAGAGTGTTGAAACAGGTACTAAGACCTACTGTCAGGCTGGATCCTGGAGACCCTGGAAATGGGGCCCAGCATCTGGAACATCAGAGCTACTGATGGTCCGCCCTGTTACCAGGCCTTCTTTGAAGCCTCACTTTTGTTGCCATGTCCTCTCCATCAACCTGAGATCAGATGGCCTTCATGCCGCACAAGAGCATCTGATTTCATATCACTCCAGATTCAGTTGTCTGCTGACTTCCCTGTCTCTCCACTATTGTAAAAACCTAAGAAAAGCTGCCTCTTTCCTCTGTGGTTTTGGTATCTAGCATTCTACTTCTACTTTGGGTAGCAGTGCTGCAATCCTGGATGAGGTGGCATCTGAGAAATGCTTGTGTGGGATAAAATTCAGACATTCAAAACATAAATAAAATAAAATGGGAAGCAAGCAGGAAAGGGCTATTGCAGAAAGAGGAGGTATTGATGTCTGGCTGTGTGAAAGAAGGGGAGTAGCAGGGACCACATCTGAAAAGGTAGTCTGAGACAAAACTATGAAATGTCGTCAGTAACCAACAAAGGAAATTAAAATTTAGCCTGAAGACAAGTGAGAGAAGTGGGAAATTTTAGAGCAAATATTGACTGCAGGGGTGTGATATATCGAGTGGAAATGAGTCTAAGCATTTGGAGCCAGAAAAAAAGGCTCTTTCCCTAAGTCCAGGCAGGAGAAGGTCATAACTTGACCTTGGCAGGTAACAACAGTGGGAAAGGAGAGGACAGTTTGGATATGAAAGATACCATGAATATAATTAGCAGTCCTGGTAACTGATTGGAAGCACAGATAATGGGGGATCAGAATCAAAGATGATAAAAAAGCTGTGAGACTTAATTTCAGGGAGAATGGTGTTATCCTTAGTAGCATGAATAATTCAGAGAGAGCCCAGATTAGGATTCAGTTGGGAAGGGGAAAGGAAGGGCTACATTACGGGCATGGGAATCTAATGGACTTAGCAGAAAACCAAGGGGGAGCTTGAGAATAGTCACGAATATGGTTTCAGAGCTTAGGAAAGACATCAGAGCTCGAGGTAGAGAATTAGCTCAAACTGACTCAGTTTTACTGAGCATTAAAAAAAAACAAAGCTTAGTAGATGCTCCAGATACTCCCAAAAATGGGTTGGGGTCCCAGCAATGGGGCTCCCTTTCTCACTTCCTGAGGCTCTTTGGTCTCAGAGAAAGGTGAGGGAGGTATGCAACAGTTGATTCCTGAGCTGCCTAAGCTTGGCTGCCCTTGTGCAAAGCTGACATCCAAGAGGCCCAGCTAAAGAGAGGCAGCCTTCACCCTGAGTTTTCCTCAACCTCTACCTAATTGTATTTTCAAAACCTTTCTAGGAGTAGCTGGGTGGCTCAGTCGGTTAAGCATCTGCCTTCGGCTCAGGTCATGATTCCAGGGTCCTGCTTATTGTGGAGCCAGCTTCTCCGTCTCCCTCTCTCTCTCTCTCAAATAAATAAATAAAATCTTTAAAAAATAAAAATTAATAAGTAAAATAAAACCTTTCTAACAGTGTATTGTGAAATGATACAAGTGAAGTCATACAAGTAATTTTAGTGAGTGAAAATGGAGAGAATATTTTATAGAATGCAAATTTACATTAGCCATGGCTAGGAAATGATAGATGGCTCACAGAAGTTTTAGTCTGGCTCTCAAAGCCCAATAACTCTAAGAAACATCATTTTTTTCCTCTCCGTACGTGAGACAATATTGATCCAAAACTGACAACCTCAGCTTACCAGGTAGAAAGTTCTTGCACTCTGCTTTTACTGGATTTACTCGTTAGTAACTTTGCTTATCCTTGCTCAGTGTTAATGCACTATATCTTCATTTTGAAGTGATTTTAATTTTAATTTTTAAAATTTATTCTAGGCAATTTTTGAACCAGACATTTTAAAAAACTAAGAGTTCTTAGAGCCCCATGCCTGCAGAGCAATGATTTTAACATCTCAGCTTATACAAGGGCATACTCCCACAATTAACCATATCATTTCCCAAAACACTCATATCAGATTCACTTGGACAATTACTTCCTTTCTTAATTTACTTACATTTCAAAAAAATTTAAAAAGTAAAAGAAAAAAAAAAGAAAATGATCAAGTGTTAATGATCCAGAATCAGATGCCCGCTGTTTGAATCTTGGGGCACCATTAATAGTTTCCTGCAGCTGCTATAACAAATTACCATAAACTGGGGGAGGGGAGCTTAAAATGACAGAAATGTGCCTTTTCATAAATTAGGACCCCACAAGTCCTAAATCAAGGTGTCAGCAGGGCCATGCTCCTTCTGAAGGTACTAGGGAGAATCCTTCATTGTTTCTTCTACTTTCTGGTGGCCTGAGACCTTCCTAGACTTGTGGCTGCATCACTCCAATCTCTGCCTCCAAGTTCACATGGTCCTCCTCCCTCCGTGAGTTTGTGTGTCCATTCTATCACTTACGAAGACACTCACATTAGACTTAGGGCCCACTCTAATCCAGAATTACCTTGCTTCAAGATCCTCAACTTAATAGAAAAGCCTTTTATAAAATAGGGTCACTATCTGCAAAGACTCTTTTCCAAATTAGGTCACTTGCAAAGTACCAAGGGATAGGACTTGGAGATGTGTTTTTAGGGGACAAATGCAACCCACCCACTGCAGGCCCCCAGGACCAGCTCTGTGACCCTAGGCAACTTGCTTTACCTCTCTGTGTCTTTGTTTTCTCATCTGTAAATGGAGATGGTAATAATACCCAAAAATTATATAAATAAATATGTGCAAACCATTTAGCACAGTGCTTGAAATAAATATTGGCTAATATTATTTTTTGGTAGAAACGCAAACCATTTAGCACAGTGCTTGAAATAAATATTGGCTATTATTATTTTTTGGTAGAAACAAACAAAAAAACAAACAACAAACAAAAAACACGAGATTGGGTTATGACACTACTCTTTACCAGGCACTGTAAATTTGACACAGAGATCACAAGTAGGCAGAGAGGCAGGCAGAGAGAGAGGAAGGGAAGCAGGCTCCCTACTGAGCAGAGAGCCTGATATGAGGCTCAATCCAGGACCCTGCAATTATGACCTGAGCTTAAGGCAGAGGGTTAAGCCACTGAGCCACCCAGGCATCCTAGTTATTTTAGGTTTTTATTACAAACCATCACCCCATCTCCAACATTTTGTCTGGATATGAGGAAGGGATTGTGATAGAGCTCTTGATTTGAAATACATCTAATGACGATTGATATGGGAGAGAGGCAAAAAAGCAAGACAAATTAGAAAAGAAAGACAAAGGGCACCTGCGTGGCTCAGCCATTAAACATCTGCCTTTAGCTCAGGTCATGATCCCAGCATCCTGGGATGGAGCGAGCCCCACATTGGGCTCCATGCTCAGCTGGAAGTCTGCTTCTCCCTCTCCTACTCCCCCTGCTTGTGTTTTCCTCTCTTGCTGTCCCTCTCTCTGTCAAAAAAATAAATAAAATCTTTAAAAAAAAAAATGAAAAAAAAAAGAAAAGGACAAGAGAATATATTTATGAAGTGATTAAAAGTGACTTAAGACATCTTTTCTTTCAACTTTCATATGTAATACTGTAGTTTATTTAGTCCAAAACAGGTTATCAGGCAACCTTTTTGAGCTAGTCACCTCAGATCTGCTCCTGTGCCCCGCAGGACCACAGTGGGTTGGAACGAGACACAGATGTCCACAGGGGAGCTCTTTCCCACTTCACTCCTTTTCAACCTTACTCAGTGGCAATTACCTGAAGTTCCAGCCCGACTTCTAATGCTTCAGGGAAATTGGGGACAGAAACAGGTAAGAAACAGGCAATAAAAGAACAGTAGGAAGAAACCTTGAATTTAATCCTTTGCCAACTGTGGTGAGAACAAACCCACTCTATTTTCTTCAAAAGGTATTCCTTGGAGGAAAAAACATTAGATATATTGAAAGGAAAGAACGTGAAGGAGTGATTCTGGTATTTTCATCTAGATCACTCAGCCTCTAGTTCTGAAGTTCCCCTGTGGGCTCCTGCTAGAAGCCAGAAAGTTGCTTCATAGAACAAGAAAGAACAGGAATAAAGCAGGGGGCATGGTAAGGAGGGGGTGAGATGATGAGGTGGGGACATATTTTTATAAATTCTGTCCTCAAATATGGAGTGTGAATAATTATGTAAGTGGATGAAATATGAGTAAATATGGGTATTACAACCTGTGCTGAAAATTGGGCTCATACTGTTTAAGTCATTTTAATAAACTTGTGGTTTATTCGATAATGTATTTTCCAAATTGTTCTAGAGAGGCTCAAGGCACACGTACAATGAAATCATTCAGCAGAGTCCTTTAAACAATTGATACTAGTAATAACATGAAAACTGCCTGCATCTAACTGTAACCCACATTAAGATAATTCTTTGCCCTTCTATGGCATTTGCCTTGAAGTGACTGACCTATGGGTAAGGATTAATTAAATCCCACAACAGGAATGAGGGGCAAAATTCCAGACAAGTACAATTAAATCCTGTTATAAGGCACTTTTTTATTCACAGGTTGGGTTATACCTGGGTCAGATTATGCCCCTGATACACATGAAAATGTGGAATGAACACATCTTTCACTTATAAGCCAGAATGCTTGTAACACAAGGTTGTCCTTTGTCTGGGAGGACTGATTAAACGCCTGACTCAAGAATATATTTTTTTTGTTTCCTCCTCTACCCATGCTGTCTCTCAGGTCCTCATCCCCAGATGATGTCCGTCTAATCCTACAGTTAGAGCATTATAGCCTTTAACAAATATGGTAATCAATTTCTCAAACTCAACTGTTTCTCCTTTCTCCAATCTGCCTTTCATGAAAGAACTGGACAAAATGTATCCTGCCTGCTAGAGGAGCTATTTCAACTAAAGCATTAGGAGACTGGTCTCTCTTCCTGACTGCAGGACTGGATTCTATTTAGTTATATTTCTGGAAACAGGTTTTTTTTGTTTTTGTTTTTGTTTTTGTTTTTGTGTTTTGTTTTAGATGTAATTCCCCTCTAACTGAAACTTGAAGTCTGCAGGGTACATGTCCTCCAGGAGTGGGACAGAGAGCCTAGAGCAGGAAATGGCTAAACATCCATCAGATAGGAGAACGTTCGTGCACTGAATTGCCACTGTTCTCTCTTACATTTGAACAAGGAATTTGAAAGGGAATATAGTCCATTTAGGAAACTCAGCCCTTTTTTCACACTGCTTTCAGGCCTTCACATCTCAATTTTTTTCTCTGCCAACTTAAATCTGACCCTCATCTTGTCGATCGGTTAGATGACATTAACATCACCTGTCATGTACAGAACATGCTTCTCAGATCATGGAAAAACCAAAGAAACTTCTTTGCCTACCTGGAACAGAAATAAAAGTTAGCCTAAACGGAGAGACATGGCAGTGTGCAAATAAGAAACAGAGATCACATATACGGTTAATTATGGCTTCAAACAAGCTCTGGCAAAGCCAACCGAAGTGAAAAGACATAGAAAGGGGTTTTCTGAAAACATCTCAAGGGGTATAGAAGCTGTGGGACAAGTTTTAAATGTTAAAATTTAATTTTAAAATTTAAATTTAAAACTGAAATATGCACAAGGGGTTAAATTGCTCCAGGCATGCAAAAATGTGTTTAGCTGGAGAAGAGGGAAGTCCTGAACAGAGTTTTTACCCATAGCCCATCCAGAGAGTTGATAACCAAATGTATCATTAAAAAAAGAATTGCTCCTCTGCTTTGTTACATTTTGTGTATCCTATTTTAGAGTCTCAGATGCTCTCCAACTCAAATAATAAAAACAAAATAGATAGTATTTCCATATTGCTAACCTCTAAAGAATGGTGAGTTGCTAACTGCCATATTCTCATATATTTCCTACAGAAATTACAGAAGCAACTTGGTGCCCATGGGAGTTTGTAAGTAGGCAAGGAGCTACTGGATAGATGATTCCCGAAGACCCCTACCTTTAATGAGACAGAACAGGTCAGGAAAGATCCAAGCAGTGACACCCAAATCTTAGATGTTAGAACACTGTATGCTATTACAAGACTTGAATTCACATTTCTGGGAATGAAACCTCTACTTGGCCCTGGCACTCTTACCTCCACAGCCAGAGTACAAATCCATGTCTTAGAGAGCGCACAGAATTCTCTATCAAGCGCACAGTAACAACCATTCTTTATCATTTCACTATCTAAAGAAATCTCTTCCATAAACCACATCACCAAATCCTGAGTGGAACTGAGAATTTCTTCTCCTCTGACCCACTGCCTGCTTGACCACTATTTCTGCTGTTAAGGTTTTCCAAGCTAGTGGGCTGAGGTGCTCTGGATCCCCAAGATTCTCGGGGCTCTGGACCACTGATCTTACTTCTAAACCTCATCATTACCAGTGCCCAAGGAACTCAGAGGCTTTGCATGAGGGCTTTGCCTCAGATCTGCTGGTTTGTTCTCCACAACATAAAAAAAAAAAAAAAAAAAAAAAAAAAAAAAGCCGGCTGATGTCCATCTACTGCCAGAGCATGTTCTCCTGGCTCACTTTTTCATCTATTTTCTTATTGACTCAACAAATACTGTCTAGTCCTTACTCTGCGCAGGACACTATGTTGGGTTTTATTGGGAGTGGGGAGTAGAGTTAGTTGTCTCTTGGAGTAGGCGCTGGGAATTCTCCAAAGCTTAGTACATGCATAGATACCATGCAACTCCTCTGTTACCCATTCTGATCTTGGAGTTCACTGAGTCAGGCATGTATAGAAAATGGGAAGATGCAGTGTCCTTGGGGGACACTGAAAGATGAAAGGACAGAGTTATAAGCCATTTATTACATCACTTCCCAAACAGGCGCCCTCCTCTCCTGGCTTCAGACACAGCCAACTCCAGATTATAGTCTTGAAGCCAAAATCTACCCTGTAAGCCAAACATACCCTGGGCATACCCACTGCCCCCAACTACAGGGATGCAAAAATTTCCCTACTCAGACATTAGCTGAAACTGTCTAGTAAATGGATAAAGGAGGTGAGAATACTTGACTTTTGTTAGAGAATGAATAAGCCAAAAGGAGAAACTAGAAAGTAGGAAAGCAGAAGATGATTGTGTTCATTTGTTATTGACTGTTTTTTTTTCCAAAAAGAGGGAGAATGTACTGCTCTCCTCTATTTTTTAAGAAAAATAAAAAATAAAAACTGCCTTCTAAAAACAGTGCCAGCCCAAAAAAGAATCCAGACCTGCTTCTTCCTTTGAAGTTTTCATTTAAATGTATTCTTCAACTCCTTGAGAAAGGTTCTTTTCCACCTAGGCCCCAGGGTAGCTCTGATTTCTATGTAGCATCTGGTCCTATGTCAGAATGGACACTGGAGTTTGGAGACCAGAAAGCAAAAGAAATTTCAGGGGTTCCCTCAAGGGACACAAAACTTAACCAGCAGGAAAAAGAAAAACCACCAAATACCCACCCTTTCCTTTCCACCACTATTATAGTTATAATAGTACCACTATTGGCAATGTTGGTACTTCTTCTGAGGAGACAGAAATGAATAGATCAAACAGAATTCATCTTTAGAGGAAAACAGATGGCTATATAACATGCTTGGTGAGTCAGAAGAATTCCTAGAAGGAAAAATAATAATCATCATCAATTGATAATGAAAATTAATTGTTGCCACTTACTGCCTTTTTCCCCCTTAGCACAGAAGGTAGTTCAGATGACATGAAGAATTCCTCAAAAAGTTGAAAATAGAGCTACCCTATGACCCAGCGATTGCACTGCTGGGTATTTACCCTAAAGATACAAATGTAGTGATCCGAAGGGGCACATGTACCCGAATGTTTATAGCAGCAATGTCCACAATAGCCAAACTATGGAAAACTTAGATGTCCATCAACAGATGAATGGATAAAGAAGATGTGGTATATATATACAATGGAATACTATGCAGCCATCAAAAGAAATGAAATCTTGCCATTTGCGACAATGTGGATGGAACTAGAGGATATTACGCTTAGTGAAATAAGTCAATCAGAGAAAGATAACTGTCATATGATATCCCTGATATGAGGAAGTGGAGATGCAATGTGGGGGGTCTGGGTGGTAGGAAAAGAATAAATGAAACAAGATGGGATCGGGAGGGAGACAAACCATAAGAAACTCTTAATCTCACAGAACAAACTGAGGGTTGCTGGGGGAAGGGGTGTCGGGAGAGGGGGGTGGAGTTATGGATATGGGGGGGCGGTGTGCTGTGGTGAGTGCTGTGAAGTGTGTAAACCTGGAGATTCACAGACCTATACCCATAGGGCTAAAAATACATTATATGTTTATAAAAAAAAAAAAAAAAAAGATGACACCAAGAAAAACTTGGTGTCATCAGAAATTCACAGAATTTATTCACAGAAACCATACCTAACAGGTCAAATAGATTCTTCTTCCCATGTAAAATCAATTCTTTTTCCCATGTAAAATCAGTTTCCTTCCTTCTGTCTTCCTTCACTTCCTCCAGCAGCCTTTCCTGCTGAATGATGCTAAGCTTTTTGCTGAGTCAGCCTGGCATGTCTTCCATTTAAGACACTTAGCAGGTGTTTGACAGGCAGAGGTGACAGACTTTTGAGATTTATTTCCATCCATCAGCCTGACTGGCTTCACAGGAATTGATTTCAGTACCTGTAACAGTACTTCCCAAGAGCCTCTGCACACCAGCCAACTACTATCAGAGAAAAGAACATAGGGCAGTTTGCCCGCCTTTGCCCTGCATCCTTATGCACTCAACTTGCCAGAATAAATAGGAAAGTCTCCTGGCCTCCTATCATAACGTGGAGGTTGCTAACCTGAACATTGTTCATGTTTGTGGGTATAAACATGAACATGAATGCACAATTAATCACATGTGCGCTCACGAGGTAGACTTAGAAAAAATTCATTCCACATATTTCTCTTGTGTTTCCTTATCTCTTCTGCTGAAAAGAAAAGGGGGGGGGGGATGCAATCAGTCTACTTAAATGAAAGTACTAATGGCACTTGGCATACTTTTACAATCAACAATTCAAAATTGAAGTCAATTCTCTGGGCTCAGACTTTCAGCTACAAGATGGGTAAATGATAATCATACAAAAGTGATCAGAAGAAATGTTTGGAGAAATAATACTCTTTTCTAGTTTAACCCTAGTAAAGAAGAAGAAACACTACAAATGGGCTAGCATGCCAATTCTTATCTGCTAAACCTGTGATATTGTCTTCCTCCTACTTCATCCCTTCCTTCAGGTTTCAGATTTTTATTCCCACAAAAATCTTCTGGCTAAACTAGAAGATGGAAAAGTTATATTAAGGTGCAATTTAAATCTTAATAGCTTGCTAGTCTGTGGCCATACCACCCTGAACGTGCCCGATCTCATCATAAATCTTAATGGCTTGCTAAAAAGATTGATACTGTAAATTTGTTTTCATGAAGGAAGACTTCAGACTTAATTTTATTTCCGATCCATGCAAGACAGAAACCAAACTAATCCCCACTAGTGATTGCCAGAAGAAAAAAGTTTGCCATTGATTAAAGAGATCATTGCAAGAAAACACCATTTGTACTACCCAGTTGTTCACCAATGGAAGCAAAACCAAAGTTGACCCCTTGGTGCCTTGTTATTTTAAGCACAAAAACTCCTGGTGATTTTCTTTAGGAAGGTGAACACACCCCCACCAGAATGTAGTTACTGAATGCAATGGTATTTTGAGGGTGAGAATCATCAGGTGTTTGTTCAATATACAGATGTTCAATATTCAGTGATCTTCAATGACATTTCTGATTCAAAAAGTGTGTGCCTGATGTCCCAGGTACCTAAATTTTTTTAAAAAGCTCTTCAAGTAACATTAAATAATTTGCTAGCATCCATATTGCTGGCTAGAGGTAAAACCAAGACTAATTCCAGGTATTTTCACTTTTAGACCAAGACGATTGACAGTTCTGCACTGCATACAATTTTATTGAGGAAAATAACAATTAAAGTCATCAGGCAAAGAAATATAGTACAACATACCTGTAAGACCATTATATTTTCATGAAGCTTAGGTGGCATTGAAACTTAAGGGTATTACCAAGCTATCATTTAAGGCTCTAGTTTGAAGGACCATGTGCTCTCCTCATTTTAATAACTGTTTTCAACTTTTAAGGTTTTCTTTAAAACTAGGATATCCCTCTATTCAACTTAGCATATAAACCCAGAGCGCAAAGGTTAAGTCTTTATGGTCCAATAACAATAGAAAGTTCAGAAATCTAGTCTATCCTACTTCAGACCTTCAGTCCTTTCTTTGCTCCATGTTCTGGGATCTCTGACAGCTCACAGGTGTCTCAAGTTTGTCATATGTCAACGGAGGAGGCATATCATGTCCCTTGTCCCTCTAATATCCACAATTCCAAAATAGGGTCTTGCCTTGGCCATGACAAAATTCAGCAAGAAACTGACCATTTCCCTAGCATAACCCATAGTAAAAATCTCCCAGACATTTTGGCTAGGACACTTTGTAATGAAATCCAGGCAGTTTTCCTCTCTCAGACCCTGGGCTTCCCCAGATTCGGTTTGGATGTGCATCTTCCAGGGTTTCTGATCAATTGGCTGCAGTGGTACCTGAAATGAGGCTCACACAATTCAGCAGGACAGCCTGCACCAGGCAGCATAGGTCAGACGAGGGTTTAGGCATGGTGTTAGAATTTTTTTATACCATGGACACCTTGAGCTGTCTGATGAAATCTATGAACCTTATGACAGGTAGAATACTGCCCCTGAAAGACATCCTCATCTAATTCCTAGAACATAGGAATATGTTATTTCATGACAAAGAACAATTGAAGTTGCTAGTCAGCTGACCTAAAAAATAGAGAAATTATTCTGGATTATTCAAATGAGTCTGATGTAATGACAAAAGTATAAGTGGAAAAGGGAAGCGGAAGGGAAGGTTGGAATGATAGGATTTGAGAAGGACTCAAACATGTCTTTGAAGACAGAAAAAGGAAGTCCTCAACTACAGCCTGCAGGCAGCCTCTGGGAGCTGGGAAAGGCAAAGAACAGATTCTCCCCAGCACCTAAAGAAGGGGCACAGCCCAACTGATGCCTTGATTTCTGCCCAGTAAAACCCATGTCGGATTCTGTCCAGTGCGGCCTACAGAACAATATATTAATTTGCATTGTTTTAAATCACTAAGTTTGTAGTAACTTCTCACAGCAGCAATAGAAAACTAATATAGACCTCTTCTTGAAATGTTTGTAAATGCAGAAATAAAATGCATAGTGTTACAACGGAAAGCCATTATATTGAAATTGTTATCTAAGGTTTTTAAAGTGAGATATAGCTATATATCTATATCTACATATAGATATATATATATAAATTCACTAAATAAGATTTTGTGGCAAGTATAATTACTGTAATTTTGAAATAGTGAAGGTCATTAGCAACATTTTGAGAGATCTGCACAGCTATAACATAGCATAAATTACTTGTGATTTCTAATCATTATGGTCACAGGTACTGTTAATATTGTTATAGTTTGCTGCTTACATTCATAATGAAAGGAAATGCAAATTTTTATCACTGATCAATAGAATAAAGATGCAATTTTTGCTTTCAAGTTCTGGAATTCTATCCAGAGATCCATTAGAGGTCAAACTCAGGTGAAGGCCTCCTGATTTAGAGAGGAACTTGGCTGTGATTCAAGCAAACTGTTTCAGGATAGGAACATGGTGGATCTTAGGCAACATCCTAGAAGAGCTAGATATAGGAACAGGCTACTCAAGAGAGTATCATAACCCAGAAACCAAGCCAGGGAGATGAAAGCCAGCAGACCCTCATTCTCAAGTCCAGGCCACAACTGTGGGGATGTGATAAGCACAAGAGGTCAGGACAGAAAGGAACCCAGAAACTGTGTTCACTCCTATGCATCTTCTTGCTGAAAAATTCTGGGCATCTCTTGGTAGCCCACACAATAAGGAGATCCCCCTGAGCCTAGAGGAGTGGTTATTGGCCATTCTTCCATTCATAAATCCTTGTGCTGGTGCCTGCAGGCAGGGCTCTTTTGTCCACCAGAACTGCAGTCACAGGTGGAAGCAGGTCATAAAACTGTTCTATTTGACCCACATGTTATTATGATTGTTATTATTTTAGATTTTTATTTCTTATTGTGATATAATTTTACAAAGGGAAATATATATACTTAAGCACACTGAATACTGAAAATTCCATTACCCCGGAAAGTTTTCTTCTGCCCCTTTCTGGTCAAAACCTGACCTTTCTGGGGCATCTGGATGCCTCAGTCATTAAGTGTCTGCCTTTGGCTCAGGTCATGATCCTGGGGTTCTAGAATCAAACCCTGCATCAGGCTCCCTGCTCAGCGGGGAGCCTGCTTCTCCCTTTTCCACTCACTCTGCTGGTGTTCCCTCTCTCACTCCTTCTTTGTCAAATAAATAAATAAAGTCTTTAAAAAGAGACTGACTTTTCCTTGCAAAAGACACCATTATTACTATTTCTATCATCATATATTAGTTTTTGATATTCTTAAACTTCATTGGAATGAAATTTATAAATACGCATTATCTTGTGTCTGGCTTCTTTCACTCAATATAATGTTCCTGAGATTCGTTTGTATTGTTGGCGCATATATCAGTAGTTTTCTCTTTTTTATTGTTAAATAGTATTCCACTGTGTAGCTGTCATGATTTATTTACATATTCTTTTGTTGGTGGGATTTGATGGAAATAAACCTGTTATTTTCAGGAGTATTTTAGGCTACTAGGAATAAAATTGCTACAAAGAACAGTGTTGTTAACAAGTCTTTTGGAGGACATAATTTTTTATTTCTCTTAAGTATATGCATAGGAACACAACTGCTTTTTCATAGATAGGCATACATGACACCGTGAGAAACTGCCATCGAGTGCTCTAGAGTAGTTATTCCATTTTATACTCACACCAGCAGTGTGTAAGACTTCCAGCTGTTTTATATCCTTGCCAATATTTGATGTCATACTTCTAATTTTAACATTTTAGTGGAAACAAAATGTTATCTCTTTCACTATGGTTTCAATTTGCATTTCTCTGATGAAAACTGATGTTGACCAAAACCCAACCTTTCTTGCCACACTGCCTTTTGATCTTTTCAATATCTGAGCTATAAGAAAGGTTGGCTGCAGTTGAAGGTATTTTGGGTTCACTTATGTTTTATTATTTATTTATTTGGGGGGAATGGTCACATTTAGATTCAACTCAGTCAGGGTCCTAGAATCCAATTACCATGGGAACATAAGGTAATATGTTATTTCCTTTCTGCTTACCATCTTTCCTTTACTGTTGCCTTCTCAGCCAAATTTCGGTTTGGAGAGAGACTTGTTAAGCTAATTCTGCTCTGTGTCTACTCTGCTTTTTGCTACCCCCACAGAAAAGTGTGATTTGAGTTTTGTATGGGTTCTTCTTGTTACCATGAGAACAAAGGGCTTTCATAGTTTTCCATAGTGTAGCTGGAGGCACACATCCTTTCCTTTTCTCTTTTTCTACGTTTTGCATTAACTGACAACCATGAAAAATTAGGGAAACCTCCCAAAATATGCAGATTTCCCACTTCCCTTTAGAGTAGGTTCTCTTGAACATACGAGGCCTTTCCATATGCAGTGATTGGTCACAGCTAAGCAGAGATTACCCCTGAACGCAGGGTGGGTACCCTCCACTTCAGCCTCATGCCCTGCATTCCCATCATCTGGCCCAAGTCACATTACTCTTCATTCCTAGTCTTTTGAATATTCATCACCAGATCTTTCCATCAGCCTGAAAGAGAGTCATGTAGCAAACTTTTTTGACAAAATACTGATTCATTTAAACCTATGGGCAATAAAAATTAGGTCAAAGATATCCTGAGCCACTAATAATCTCTTCTGGTTCAAGTATCTGATAACATTTGGCAGATAATAGATCTCCCCAACAGCAAATCAGGAATAACTGCAAGTAGGTATCTCTTGTTTTAAGATAGAATTTCTCTGCTCTGGAAAGATATGGAAACTCACAGTCTGGAAAAGCTACCCTTAAGTTTCCATGTTCTGAGCTGCTTGTTCTGAAGTATTGTCTAATAATAGATAGGTGACAATTAAACATACTTTACACTATGTTTGAACTTTCTTTTAAAACAACATCAGTATGTCTTGGAACCTTCTCAAACAGTGTACAAGTAACTAAAAAAAAGCTGTAAGGTTTTTTACTACAAAATTCCCTCCTCCCAAGACTTCTAGTCAGTATCAATTTTAAGCAAGAAATCCCAGCCTATTTCCTATAGGTATATTCTTCTCATCATCTGAACTGAAATGCCCCCAAACTATACCCACATTTAGTACATTTAAATGAAGTCAAGGAGGATGAATTTTCAAAATAAGCTTTTATCCAAAATCATAGTGAGCCTCATACTGGAAGTTCACCAGAAAAGAGCTATCAAGAAAACAAAATTTAAAACTCATAGTTAGAGGGCACCTGGGTGGCTCAGTGGGTTAAGCCACTGCCTTCAGCTCAGGTCATGATCTCAGGGTCCTGGGATCGAGCCCCACATCGGGCTCTTTGCTCAGCGGGGAGCCTGCTTCCTCCGCTCTCTCTGCCTGCCTCTCTGCCTGCTTGTGATCTCTCCCTGTCAAATAAATAAATAAAATCTTAAAAAAAAAATAAAACTCATAGTTAGAATGGAAATGATATGTTTTAACCAGCACCAAAATTCATTCCTGTACCTAAACTATTATTTTGTATGACTGTTTTGCAACCAATCGTGAGTTTCTTGGGGACAGAGACTGCATGTTATTTATTATGTGACTTCAGCACCTAGCTCAATGCCAGGTTTACTGTGGAAGTTCAACAAATAAATGTTGAACAACTGATTATGAGAAGTATACTTTTCTGAATTGTGCTGGATGCAAGCTTAGAAAACTCTGAGAATCTCAAAAGCATACACTATTGCTGGTTTTTGAAAATAATGAGTTAAAAGATTTCAAAGCCATAATTGTGTTGTAATGAAACTAGAATGTCCTAGAGTATATTACAATTTAGGCGCTTGTGAGGGGACGGCTTGGAGGAAGAACTCTGTAGAATCTTCTCATCCTTTGTTAACTATTAAATTCCTGGCTCTCAGGAAAGTAGCCCTCCTGTGATGGAACTCCTTGCCATACAGGATTCATTTAGTGGGCATTTATAGGTCAGCACATATTCTCAGGGAAGGACGGCAGGGAAATTAATACCGGGTACATTAGCCTTAAGAGATGACTATCAAGATGGCAAAAAGGTAGAAAAAAATTATGAGAAATGGATAAATACACAATATTAGTATGGGTTTTCAAGCAATATCCAATTTACCTTTCTTGGTGACATTTCACAGTATGTATTTTTTGCTAGATTTAGAGCCATGACCAATTCACAATGGTCCATTGTTGAAGCAGTTTCTCTGCCTTCTAGACCTAAATTCCAAATACCTTGGCAAGATTGGCACATTCTCTACCAATGTTACCCATAAACCTTTTCACTGGACTTATATTTTTTAAATAATGCCTGAGATGACAAATCAGCTTGGAATGATTCCTCTTATCTATTTTTTATGTAAAGCTTATTTGTATTAGACTACAGTTAGAAAAAAAAATGGGGGAAAACTAATTAGGAAATCCTGATTTTTAAAAATTCTCACCATTAAACCAGATTATAAATAGAAATCTGGACTTAAAGGCAGACTTTGAGCAAGTCATTGGGTTTTTTTGCTGCCTCAGTTGTATCAAAGAGTTAGACTGGACTCAATGATTAAATTATCATTTTAGAAATGATATTAAAAACTAAAATTTCTGGGCGCCTGGGTGGCTCAGTGGGTTAAGCCTCTGCCTTCAGCTCAGGTCATGATCTCAGGGTCCTGGGATCGAGTCCCACATCGGGCTCTCTGCTCAGCAGGGAGCCTGCTTCCTCCTCTCTCTCTCTCTGCCTGCCTTTCTACCTACTTGTGATCTCTGTCTGTCAAATAAATAAATAAAATCTTAAAAAAAAAAACCAAAAAACTAAAATTTCCTACAAACCTTAAATTTTAGACAAAATTTTTATTTAGTTTAATATATCCAAAGAATATGCATAAATTATGATTATCTTGCTCAAGAATTATCACAAAGAAGAACTCAACCAACTAAGCCCCACCTTGATGAAGAAATCAAACCTTACCAGCAACCCAAGTCTTCCTCAGGGCTCACCCAGCTATTACCTTCTCAGTTCTCCCCAACATTATCCTTATTTCTAATATCTTGAATCAGTCTGCTTTTGAACATTATTATGATGAAATTATACCACTTGTATGTTTTGTATCTGTTAAGCCATATATTGGTCATAATTTGGTGCTAATCAAAATTCAGATTTATCAACATAGCTGACCAAAGTATTGGGCCTTTGCACCTAAGCCTTTGTGTTATTCAGGTTTACGTGGGGAGGAAAAAGTGACTGTATAAATTTTGAGTGAAGAGATATTTAATATAGAAATTTCAAATTTTACATACCATTGGAAGAGCTGGGAGAGCAAGTGTCAAGAGGCTACTTTAGGAGACCTTCAGTGATCACAAGGAAGGCTCTGCTGATGTCCTTAGCTGCCTGTCTAAAGGAACCCCAGAGCTGAGGGAAGTCATCAGTGATGGTCACAGCTCCCTACCTTCTCCTCTTCGGCCTTCCAAATCTCACCTAAGTTCCTGTCATCTGCAGGTTGAACTCAGAACTCTACAGGAAAATGATTTTTTTAAAAATGGCATTCTGAGCCTCTTCTGTGATGCAGGACAGATTACAGAAAAGAGGAATGAAGATTCGTGCTAAGAGCCTCGTTTGGCAGAAGCTTAGACAGTTTTAAATTAGCTGATGGAAGAGAACTGGCGCCTGGCTACATTTCTGACCTGCTAGTCACTCCTTGGTCTTCAGATTCCTTTCCAACACAAATCCTACAGTGCCCTCCTTAGGGATACTTGAAAGCCTGCTTCTATTTTACTTCTTTCAAGACCAGTGAGTTACAAGACATTCTTCTCTTATTTTGCAGATTGTGCTCTACTTCTACTTTGAAGAAAAGGAGGCCTGTGTATAATCATCTGAAGATTCCCAGAATTATGCAATATGAAATTCATCATATTGAATCTAGGCACTTCCCACTGACCATGTCTCTCAGATGGTGAGACTACCTTTTAGGGAAGACGTAGTTGAAAATAATTACTATTCATCATCCTCTGCTAACAGAAACAATTATCCCCCCTTATGTAGGTTTCCAGCCTTAGAGGCTGCCCTGTCCCTGCAGAGATAGTACCAGAGAGGTAAGAGTTTTGTTTGTTTGAACCTTACACCAAATAGAATGGCCAAAATTAACAAGACAGTAAACAATAAGTATTGGAGAGGATGGGGAGGAAGGGGAACCCTTTTACACTGTTAGTGAGAATGCAAGTTGATGCAGTCACTTTGGAAAACAAGTGTGAAGATTCCTTAAGAAATTAAAAATAGAGCTACCCTATGACTTGCAATAGCACTACTGGGTATTTACCCCAAAGATACTGATATAGTGAAAAGAAGGGCCATCTGTACCCCAATGTTCATAGCAGCAATGGCCACAATCGCACAACTGTGGAAAGAGCCAAGATGTTCTTCAACAGATGAATGGATAAAGATGTGGTCCATATATACAATGGTGTATTATTATACTTTCATCAGAAAGGATGAACACCCAACTTACGTATCAACATGGACAGGACTGGAGGAGATTATGGTGAGTGAAAATAAGTCAAGCAGAGAGAGTCTCACTATGAGTCTCACTTACTTGTGGAGCATAAGGAATAACATGGAGGACATTAGGTAAAGGAAAGGAAAAGTGAATTGGGGGAAATCTGAGAGGGAAACAAACCATGAGAGGCTATGGACTCTGAGAAACAAACAGGGTTTTGGAAGGGAGGGGGTGGGGGGGTTGGGTGAGCCTGGTGATGGGTATTATGGAAGGCACATACTGCATGGAGCACTGGGTATGGTGCATAAACAATGAGTCTTGGAACATTGAAAAAATAAAATTAAGTTAAAAAAAAAAAAACTAACCAAAAAAAAAAAAAAAGAAGAGTTTTGTTTGTTTGCTTTTCTGTGCATCTGAATATCCTGACAATCTAATCTCCAGAGTCCCAGTAACCAGGCAACATAAGACGTGCTCCAATTGTAAGGTACACAATTCACTTTTTCTGTGCTACTCTATTTCGAAATAGAAGCAGAACTGCAAAATTAGATTTGGATCTTTATTACTACAAGCAGATAACTTTTCCCCTTTCTGATACTTGATCAGAAATTCTGAGATAAGTGCTTTTAAAAAGGTTAGAACAACTAATCTCATCTAAGAATAAGACCAACGCCAGATCAGAAAAAAAAGAAAATGGAAGGAGAAAGCTTTTGTCTGGTGACAGTTTATTTTAACCCAGACGTTTTTTCCATTTGTAATTTGGTGTCACTTGTGTTATGAGAATCACTGCCAATTCAGATGGGTTTCTTGGGCAGGGACTAACAGACAAGGTTAAACACAGCTGTTCTGGTGTCTGAAATCCTTAAGAGTCCAGCAGGACCTGAGCTGGTAAAATAAACTCAGAGAAGCCTGTCTGAACCAGCTTTTCTAGAGACAAATTGAGCACAAACAAGCATGGAGTCAGCAGAGCTCCCTGGCCAAGGTCAAATGCAACCTGGGGACATGGATTTACAGAGGAAGATACTGTCTACAGCACATTTGCTACAACACAGTACAGAATTGAACATTCTGTCTTTTAATCATTAGGCTATCACAAGGAAAAGTGGTCCAGATTGGCACTGACCCTGTCAGCGCTTTTTATAATAAATGCTTCATTTACTGGGAATTTTGCTATCAGGTTGCTGAAGATAAAAATGTCACCAAAATACAAGGTCAAACCACAAGGCTAAGAGCTCCTTTCTATTAGTGAAACACACACAGTCCCAACTATTCAGATAAAGGGGGGTAGTTGCTTTCTCAAATGGTGCTTCAATCTCTAGTGATTTAAAGTACTTTTACACAATCATAACAACACCATGGTGTGTGGGCCCCGGTTACACAAATGAGTTGAATTGAAATTAGTTTCGCTTGCCAGTTTTAAGTGTTTTCCTTTAACCTCTGGGTGGCATAATTTTCCATGTGGCTTAAGAGAGATTGTTGTCATTTGGCTCTCCCAGGCGTAGAATACTTCTAGAGAGGCCAACAATCTGGAACTATCTCAGTTCTAACACCTTAAATGAGAGTTCCTTCACCTCCCTGGGTTTCATATTCTTCATATGCATGCCTTTGATATCGTGAACTAATAAATGATAAGAATGAGACTGTATGTGGCTCTGGGGCTTTTACACTCAATGGTGGGAATATATATTAGCATGACTTTCTGTTGACCCTATGTAGTAAAACTCAAAATGTATGTATCATTTTATAAATAAAATCTTATACTTAACAATCTATCCCAACGAGAAAACCATATCAATAGGCAAAGATATACAAAAATGTTCCCTGCAATTAGAAACAATCTCAACATTTACCAACACAGGACTAGTGAAAAAAGAAGTGATAGGGATAGTCATATAAGAGAACCTATACACCTACTAAAAAGAATCATGGAGATTTGTACTCATGGACTTCAGTAGAAACTCCATGACATATTTTTGAAAGAAAAGAAATTACAAAACAGTATAGTTGATATAATTTCATTTATATATAAATGATGTAAATCCCAGATCCTGCTGCGACCCACCTCAGCAGTGTTGCCTTCACAGAAACAGCTCAGCTACTAAAAGGCATTACTAAAAGGCATTACATTACATTTTAGTCTTTGCTCTTAACTTTCAGAAAACATTAAGGAACGTATAATTCCTAACCCACAGCACCACATCTTAAAATACCCTCTGATTCTACCTTTTTTGTCGTCTTCTTTATCTCTAACACATTTCAGCCAAGGCTTTCTGTCCCCAACAGCCTTTTCCTAGTCTCAACCACAAACTATGCCCCTAAATTGACCAATCACTCATCTTTTTGTCTCTCTTCCCCTTTCCTTTGGTTCTCTCTCCCTTGATTACCATAATCTGAATAATAAAGTGGGGAAAGAAGAAAATGCCAGGTGAACCAAATTTCCTTCCCAGGGACTAGGAGGAAAAGAGATTGACTATGTTTATACTACGATGTCTTAACTTTGCAGTAAATGCAGAGTTATTACACTGCTACCTACTGATATTTATGTAGAAGTGGCTGCAAGGTTGTTAAAATTCTTAGCAGTAATGATCTCAGTTGGAATTTCTTTAATGTCTCTCCTTCTATCTCTTTGAATTACTCATGGGAAACATGTTTTGTTTATAATCAGAAATGAGAAATAAACTTGTATCAACATGTAAAAAAGGGATCATAATGATGTTTACAATGAATAATGGATATAAAAAATTAATGCACAGTTTAAATATAAATATATGTATTTTAAATAAATAAAAATACAGTTGGACTGTGTCTTCCTGTTTGCAATATTAATAAGCTCCATTATTTGCGGATTAGCTTTAATTACCCCTATGTGTTAGAGTTGGTCAGTTTCTCAGCAGCAGTTGAACTCTCCCTTATACTGCTTAATTTGCTCCTTTACTCCAAATCAATCCTATTTAATTTGTGAGTCCACTGCATTGTGACTCTTATACAACATCTAATGACTTATAAAAAATGTTAACGTTTCAATGAAACAAGATGGGATTGAGAGGGAGACAAACCATAAGTGACTCTTAGTCTTACAAAACAAACAGAGGGTTGCTGGGGGGAGGGGGGTTGGGAGAAGGGGGGTTGAGGTTATGGACATTGGGGAGGGTATGTGCTATGGTGAGTGCTGATTCACAGACCTGTACTACTGGGGATAAAAATACATGTTTATAAAAAATTTAAAAAAAATGTTAACATTTCAAACTAATTGTAATCATTTTCACCCATTTGCCTTGGAAGCCTTTATTTTTATGGGTCTCTTTGGTGAATAGGGAGTTACTGTATGTATGTTTGTACCCATTTAAATTTCTCCACACCTACACATCCCTCTACCTCTCTCTAAATAGATAGCATTTATTAACTTTTGTGGGTTTTGAGCCAGACAAATTTTCCTGAAAATCAAGGTGTCTAAACATGTAGTTCCCAACATGGTGACTCATGAATCTTCTCTCAGCTGGGGGAATTCTAAAGAGAAATTTGCAACACATCACTGGTGGGACACAGTCCCTCAACTGCTAATAACTAGTGCCAGGCAACAGGCACTCCTAGTTCCTGAGAAAAGAGCTTGTTAGTCAGACTCTCTGCCCAGAAATGCCAAACAGCACCCTTGTTTGTGGCTGGAAATTCCAACCTGGGAATTCCAGAAAGCATAATTTGTCAGGTGACTACTATATTTACCTCTCAAAGTTCCTTCAGCATTATAATTAAGTAACTGAATCAGTTCTAGTTGTAGACAACTTACAGCATGTCTCTATGAGGAGAAAAGAAATAATTGCTGATCAAAATCCTGAAGGACATTGAAAAATTAGAAATAAGCTTCAATAGGCTGGCTACTGAACAAAACATTCAGAGGGAAAAAAGTGCCCAGACTAGGTAGAAAATGGTTAACTTTTTAGCCCCACAGATTCAGATGTCAGGAAGGGACTATGCCCTTCAGTGATACTATATAAACATTAAGCAACATTTTAAGAAATAAAATCAGGGTACATCTGTTTACTTTCTGTTTGTTCTTTTTGTCCTTCAGAGTCACTTGAGCAGAACTCAGTTATATGAATATGGCTGAGTAAGCCCCATTGAACTAGAGCTATAGTATAACAGGACTCCTTTATTTCTCTCTCTTGTTTTTAAAATGACTTCCATCTTCTGGTAAGATCAACATGGCCAGAAAGCCAGACTTTCCTACCCCTGAAGGATGAACTCAGCAGAATCACTCCCTCAGGAAAGCCTTCCCAGACTTTCCTGACCAGATGGTTTTTTTTTTTTTATATAACCTCTCTGTGCCACTCCATCACTGCCTTATCACAGTTGTGACTTTATGTTTATATCATTACTCTTTGTTAATATCTCAAACTTCCTCTAGGCTTTAAGCAACATTAAGGCAAAGACCATGACCCTCTTTACCCATATTTATATTTCTAAGGCCTCACATAGTGTCTGACCCACATTATCACTCAATAAATATAGTACTTGTAGAAGAGATGAACAGATGAGTGAATGAATAAATAAATGAATTGGAAAGATCTATTTAGTGTGGTACCAATCAAGGTCAGTAGGGAGAGAGGATAACAAAATGGCCAAAATAAAGTTGTCACAAAGGTAGAAAAAGATATGGCCAATAGATTAGCCCTGGATATGGGATAGAAACAGAGAAAGGGATAATTGTTTAATTTCTGTGATGTGAAAGACACTAGAACTGGTCTTGATCCATCCTTCCTGGGAAGGCCAGTCCTTTAAACTGGCTGGGTATATAAACAAAGAAACAATTTGTATGAATGGTATCAATGTGCATCTCAGACTTATTATAGACTGATTCTATCTCAACTAAACAATGGACAGGAAATGACCTTCCCTCAAAGGCTTACTGAGGTTAGGACAGGGTTCTACCAAAAGGATCTCACCCAGCCCCACTGCATGTTTCTGGAGAGCACCCAGGGTTTACCGACAAGAGTTGGCAACATTCTGGAATAAAATTAATATACAAACTGTACTTCCACTCCCTGCCTGACTCTTCTTCTTTTGCAGGGTTTCTGGGTCACTTCACATGAGATGCTTAAAAAACAATGATTGTTACCCCAAATGGGCTTTCATCTACCTTAAATTCACACAATGATTTTCATCAGAACGTGCCCTAAAGGAGATGAGTACCACATGAAATGTCACCAGGTGAAGGAATTGAAATCATTATAACTCAAAGGGACCTTGTCAGGGGGCTGGAAGTCATTGCCACTGAGTACAACCCAGACCCTCCCTGACATTCTTGACTACCTTAGGAACAAAAAGCTCCCATCTCTGTATTTCTAGCAAAGTCAACCTCTACTAGGAGCTTTCTACCCTTATCCACTCTCGGTCACCCATATGGCTCAGAAGCAGACTGAATTCTCCCTACCAAAATACCTGTGAATATTTGAGGGCTGGCAGGATAGAAGACAGGGATGACATTATTAGAGCTGCAAGAACAGACTCAATGTCTGGACTGTGTGTCTGCTTGTACAGACAAGCAATTACTTGAGTATCACACCTTATGAACCTAGTGCAAGTTATTTCTACCCAAAACCAGATAAACATTTATGTTACACAAATAAAGACCAGAAGAGAACTCATCCATTAAACTCAGTATCCCTCTCACCAGTGCCACCTGTAATGCTATCTTCCCCAAAAATCCAGATTGAATCACATCACCCTTCAGGTTAAAAATCTCCATGGGATTCTCATTATCTACAAGATCAAATCCAAACTCTTGTTTCATGCCCCTTTACACATCCTTGAATTTGTGTTAGCCGCATCAATTTAAAATTTTTCATTTTAGATATTTTAAGTATAAAATAATACACTCAAAAATCAAACAATGTAAATGGCACAAAGAAAAAATATCCTTTTCTTCTATCTCCACCTCTTTCCCTTCAGAATAAACTGTTAATGCTTTAGTGGGTAGGCCTTTACATCTTCCTCAGCGTATGAATATTTGTGTATTGGAGTTGCATTATAACTCACTCATGCATACACAAAAAATACGGAAACAGACAAAGAGAAACATACAAAAAGAAAGCAGTGTAAACAGAGAAGTTCAGACCACTGTTCTACTCAATGAGCACCAAGTTCTGAGAGATGCTGGGATGCAAGGCGTGATTCTGCTGTCTCTTGGGAGAGCTAAGTTTCCAGTCCTGTGGAAGATGGACATCTCATGGAGCCGAATGTGGTTCTACTGCCCACAACTGCAGAGTTGACTATAGTTGTTCAGGATCACACCTTTCATTGAGTGTAACTCCATTGCATATATGAATACATTTTGTTATTATAATAAGAGTGTATTATACTGCTTTGCAACCATGAGCACTTTTGCAACTTTTTATTTAATTCGTAATTTTTTTTACCACTACCTGATATGCCATTGCTTAGATGTACCATAGTTTGATGTACATAGGGAGTTTAATCTCTCTCCTGCTGATAAGCATTTTACCCCAGGTTTTCATTAGTATAGGTGATGCTCCAAACATCCTTTTACATAAACCTTTGTGATCTTGTTTGGGAATATTGGTAGGTATATACCTGGTAGTCAAAATACTGGAACAGGGGCACCTAGGTGGCTCAGCTGGTTAAGCAGCTGCTCTCGGCTCAGGTCATGATCCCAGAGTCCTGGGATCAAGTCTCGCCACAGGCTTCCTACTCCTTGGGGAGCCTTCTTCTCCCTCTCCCTCTGCCTGTTACTCCTGCTTGTGCTTTTACTCTCTGTGTCAAATAAAGAAATAAAATCTTTTTTAAAAATTGGAACAAAATATAGGTGCTTTTTTTGATAAATATTTTTGATAAATTTTTGATAAATGTTACTAAATGGTGATATAAACTTAAACACATACTAATAGTGTCTCTTACCCTTTTCTGAAGAATTTTTAGGGGCTATTTATTATAGAAAAGTGTGAAGAAGAAAGCAAATATATCCCAGAGTCTCCACTGAAATGTACAATACAGAATTGAAATATATAAATATAAAAACAAAAATATCAAAAAAAACTACCTCTCCACAATCTCCTCCAAAGGGAATTACCTTGAGTGTCCATTAACAAATTTTTGTATGCATATAATAGCATTCTTATGTACATACAAATATATATGTCTTTTAATAAAGAAGGATTATTATATACATGCAAATTTTCATCGTGCTTTTCTTTCCTTTAAAAAATATATCCTTGAGATTCTTGCCATATCAGCATATATAAGTCTACTTAATTCTAATGGCTGTATATTATTCCATTTTATTGTATTTTATAATTTATTCAATTTGTCCCTTACTGGTGGATATTTATAATGCTTCAAGTTTTATGTTATTGCAAATGATCCTGAACACACTCATTGTAAAAACACACTCTTTTTAACTCACTCACACTCTAACACACTCATTCTTAAAATTGAACACCATCTTTATTCATACGTTATTAATAATATAGGTATCCCCCACTTTTCAAAAATTTCACGTTAGCTATTTCTCTTTTACAAAAGACCTACCTTAGTACCTGTTTTCGATACCCCCAAAAGAATCCAAAGAGGAATTGCGCTTTTGGGAAACAAGGCAAAAAAGTGAAAATAGTATTCAGCGGTTTTTTTGCAGTGACGCCTTATGGAGGCCATGTAATCAGGAACAGACGGGAGAGTAGTTCTGCTCAGCTCCTTCCACAGGAGCTACACAGCATCTCAGCATCCAGCTGTTACAGCTTTAAAGAATGTCTGTGAGCATCTGTGTCTTATGTTGATTTCTTTTGTGCATCTGTTAAAAAGATGTTTCCTAAGGTATCAGAAAATCCTAAGAGGGGTTATTTTTTGGATATGAGAACGCTCAAAAATTGTTCCATATCAATTAAGGTCATTGTTTCTTTGCTTTATGCCATTTCAGCTTAAGCAAATTATCACTAGAAGGCTCCACTTTCAGATAGTGGGGAAACTTGTACATAGATTGTAAGTGTAGTGTGATTATTTGGATATGTCTTCCCCAGAAAACTGTGAGCTCGAAGAAAGGAAGCATGACCTACTATTTGGTAAATCCTGCAGAGCAGAGTACATTATTATGGGATAGATGATTATTAAGCATTAAGAAGTAAAAAAGGAATGAAAAAAGTGTTGCTGGGCAAGTTGTATCTTTTCTTAGTTTTAATGTGAGTGTGAAAACTGTGCCTTTTATGAGTCCCCTGATGAAACAGACATTTATTAAGCATCTACTCTATGCTAGACATTATGACTCATCCAGCCAGGAATTGAAGCAGGTATATAAACAATAATGATAACTGGAGATAACAGCCAAAGTGCCACGAGTAATCAGAGGGAGCCAGAGAACAGATCTAAAAGGTAGTTTAAGCTTAAAATCAGACAGTGTCGTAAGGGGCCAGTGGCACAATGGATAATGAGTCTGACTACAGATCAGACAGTGTCTCGTATTGGTAAACCATCCTCTGGTGGATGGGATGAGGGAGGTTGTTTGTAACATATACCAATTTGCATGGCCATAATTAAGCTACCAGTATCCTGAACAATCATCTCTCTTAAGCCAATACAAGCATTCTCCAGCATCACATTGAATGAGGGCATACCAGCTGATTTTTTCAAAACCTCTTTCTCCTCCTATCACCATGACCTCCCAATACCACATCGTTTTAGCAATTGCCCCCAACCCATGTACTCTACAAAAGAAACAAAGTGGTTTTTGGAGGCTGTTAGCAAAGAGAAAATGGGAGCTAGAGAATGAGTTCCAGATGTGGTTAAGCTTACAGAAAACTGCTCTGTCCAGTTTTATGTGCTTCATGTCCAATTCTGCTGGCCTGCCATGGGTCATCCCCTCCTCAAAGGCTTCTTTTCCCCATTATATTGCCTACACTGGGTTCCTCACCAATACTTCCAACCCAGTTTTGCTGAAGAATCCAGAGATCTCTCAGAAAGGTAAGGAAAACAAAAGGAGATAGCATGTTTACAGGGAGGGCTCAAATCTAACCCAGCTCACATTCCCCCTGAGGCTTCAATTTGTATTTAGACATCAAATTTAAGGAATATGGGGCCTGGTGTTTGGGGGATGACTCAGAGTATATTTTAAGAGATACTGGACACATGTTAAGATTATATTTTGCTTTGGTGCCAGGAAATAAAGTGTCTCAGCAGTGCCATGAGAAGGTGTAATTTCAAGATCTTGCTTTGGTTGCCCAAGTAAGAATATCATACAAGTTTGTAAAAGAAGGGCTTTATAGAAATTAGTCAATCTTAGCCCAAAGTGTTTTTAGTAGGGTTATTTGGCTTTGGGCTTTGTTTATCAGAAATCTTGAAAACAAAATAAAAACAACCAAGTGAAACAATCATATTCACCTCTTTGGGAGTTTGAAATTTATTTTTCCACATAGACCTTCAACCTACAATGTTCTCATTCATCATACCCAGACTTTCAAACTAGTGTGAGATTTTAATTTTCCACTCAAAATAAACCATGAAAACTAGTATGTCAGAAGAGGTCTCTTGGAGAATAAAATACTGCCTTTGATGATCAAAATAAAGAAAGGATGGGGAATCATAGACACAAAAATTAACCCAACCCAGTTAAAATCAATAAGAATGGTTTTTGTTGTTGCTGCTGTTTAAATTAAGAATACCAATGAACTAAGCCTGAACATTAGCATACATTCATTCTACTTTTTCTGTGGAAGATTTCAGACATGGGGAAACACTGAAGCTAATTACGAGCAAGAAAAAGAATGCTGTGTTTAAAAGGAAGTAGAATGCATCAAAAATCAAAGGCTGAATCAGGAAAGAACTTGGCTCAAGAGAAGGACAGAAACAGCAGATGATTACTGGGCTCCATGACCTTTAACTCATTTCCCAATAAAGCTGGCTTCATGAACTTGCCACCAATGCTATCTCTCAAAGCCCCACACTCACACTGGCCCTGTTCTTGGGGCTTAATATCCTGTGGTTGTCATCTTGAAATTGTTCATCTTATCTTTGAATTTGTGTTTTTAAAATGAAGTCTCTTGAGAAAATGGAACATGTGCTGGTGATCTGGAGCTTCAGCCCAAGAGAAGCCCCACCTACCTCAAGTCTTCTCCCTCAGATGGGCTTTCAGTCACCCACTCTTCCACTCCCTAGTGCCTCAGGCCACTCCCATCTCTCCCTACCTGTCCTTTCCCAGGACTCTTCTGCCCTCTGGCCCCTTCTGGAGCCTTGACACCAGAAGAATCAACCTTCTTGGGACAGGGTGTGGTGGTGGCATTCCCATATTGGGCTGGCAGTGCCACAGTGCCCTAAGCAGATTCCTTGGATGGGGGAGATTCTCACCCATCTCCCAAACCACATACTGAGTGCTTCCTAGCGCACAGGTTGCAATCCCTTGTGGGTTACCCATCAGCAGTGGGTTGGGAGAACAAAGAAGTCCTGTGGGAAGGGGAGACTGACTTCTCTGCCCAGAGCAGGACACACATGTCAGTACAGTGGCTGAATATTGCTATCTAATTAGTGACTTTTATGAGCCTCTGTTTCACTTTTTCTTCACACAGTTATCTCTCCATATTTATATTTCCCCCAAGAATTATTATTTTTAGTTACTTAATCACCTGCCTCTTGCCTGCAGCTCTCTGCCCAGATTCTCATCTCTTGTTCCACACCAAGAATCAGCAAACACCCAAGGATAAAACCAGACACTGAAGTCAATTCCTCCCTCTGCTATTCCTTTTCCCTGGGGTCTTAGCACCTTAAGCCCTTTTGCTTTTGCAAGACTTCAAAAATAATTTTTTAATGGCTTTTGATTTTTCAATGGGAGTATAGGTATACCACAAGCTATTCCATCATAGCTGGAAACTGATGACATAGTTTACTGTCATAAACAAGACAACTGTTCCTACTAACAGAAAGAACAAATGAACATCAACTGTTTCAAAATCCATCATTTTGAGTTCAGAAACTCTAAATTTTAGTTAGTTTGTATTAAATAATGTTTTATTTATTTAATGTTCTTTAAATTAGGCTATCTTTGGTTTTCTAATAGATACTTCAGATGATCAATATCACCTAATTATAACATTATTCATGATGTTAAAAGTATGTATCCCATAATACTTCTAGATTGTCTGTCTGTATAGTGAAGTGAAACAATTAATTAAATTAGTTAAACAATTAGTTAATTTTCTAGGAAAAATCTGGCCCTACCTAAGGATTTACCAACCCCTATGTGAAGGTGAGGTTGCCACCGGTTGGACTCCCTAATATTTATAAAATTTCATGCAGAAAAGTCAAACTTGCCCTTCTCTTAGTTTATTCCCTAAATGTATTTAGGAAACTTCCTCTTATCAGTAACCTGGAGATTGGGTTCTAAATATACAAAATACTATTAATTCTTCATGGAACTTCTTTTAAAATAAAAGGTTAGCTTTAAGAAATATTGCATAAGGAACACTACTGTAAAGTTAGAATCCACTCTTTCCTCTTCTATCTAATAGAGCTAAAGAAAAAAAAATGCTTTAGATTTCATTGCTTTTTGGTCCCTCATATACAAACTATGCTACAGCACTGTGCCTTTGACTTACATACAAAGAGGTAACAAGAGGAAGTCATTCCAAACTTGCCATTTTATTTATTGCATAAATATTGTTAAGGACATTGATTTCCTTGAGAAGTCACAGGAGATGTTTCTGCCAGCTGTCAATATTGGGAAGAGCGATACTTCACTGAAAAAAATATCTGTTTTCATTTTTAGATACTCTAAACATTATAATCAATTATGTTTCATTTTGTTTGGCAGCTAGGAAGCTCAGAGGCAAATCTGAAATCCACTTCGGACTGTTATTTCAAGAATTTTGTGTATTAATCTTATCTCTGGTTTTACTTTATTTTCCTTTTCTCTGATTTCTGTACAGTTATCATGCAGCATTGTATATATGTTTTCAGAGACAACCTGAAATAATTTCTGAAATAAAACAAGGGGTTAATAATATGCAAATAAATGACCAGACCTTAAGAATGGGGATGGGCTATGCTTAGAGTTCCACTATTTCCATCTTTTGGATCTACTCTTGGCATGGGCAGAGCAGGCTGCTGTAGGACTCAATGTTCCAGCTTTTATGACAGGGATTTACCAGAAGCTCCTGTGCTGGCAGTGCCAAGAAAGTGAGGTGAGAGGAACATGGCAGCCCATCAAGAAGCTCAATCCATAATTCACTACAATTGATAGGGTAAAACTCTATTGTAAATATTTGTGACAGTCTCTTCCAGCTCTAAAATTTTATTTTATTCTATAATTCTATAAGCAATCACAACACTAACAGATTAATTCTGGTTTTGTAAGTTCTTGATGCTCTTGGGACCTCTCCTGAGAAAATGGAACATGTGCTGGTGTTTCTTGAAGCCTTTATCTGTAGGGGTGCCCCTGCTCAGGTTCTTCCAGAAGGTTCTGTTCAGCATTAAAATCTGGATGAGGAGAACTCATAGTCCCTGTTCCTATGCCTCCACAACATAACAAAAAAATGAAATTAGCAGCATACTGGCATCGGCCACCCTAGTCCCTACAGAAGGGAGTCTTAAAGGAGGTGGGGGGGGGGGTGTGTAATAGTAAATGTATTTACCCTTCAAAGAATCCATGGAAAAAATGTTACTAACCTCAGAATCATTTGCCTCCTTTTCACCCTCTTTGTTTTCAGCAACTCTTTACTTAGACCTGTTGCCTGGGGCAGGATATGCATAAATGAAAACATTTTCTTCTTCTGTGAAACACATCTTATAATTCTTATTATGAACTACATATGCAGGTTGCTAGGAGGATATACCAATCTTAGCAGATTTCAGAAAGGGTCCTTGGCAGTCTCTCATCCACTCAATCAATGTCAACCATGGCCCGGACATAAGGCAAAGCCACTGAAGGTAACTTCCGAAAAGGAGTTTAAGATCTGATAGAATAAAAAGAAGAGAAAGAAAGAATGTCAACATAGCACTACAGTTGAGAAATAGGGAAGGCACAGTAATGCCTCTATGAAGAGAGTGATCTACCCTGGGGGACGTAGAGAAAATTCAGAGAATTAATCTTGGTTGTGTAGGACAAGTGGTGGTTTGCCAGGGATAGAAGGGGAGGGGATGATTCAGGTAGAGTGGGCAGCAAGTACAAGATGTGGCAGGGAAATCTGCAACTCATGTTTGGGGAACTTCCCAGGAACGTGCATTATTTTTCATGAAGACTGAGAAGAGACCAGAAAGAAAGCCAAAAAAAGTAAGAAAGTAAGAAAGCAAAAAAAAAAAAAAAAAAAAAAAAGAATGTAATGAAGGTGAGAAAGAGAGAAAGAAAGAGAGGAAGGGATGGATGAATGGGAGGAGGGAGGGAAGGAGAGGGAGAAAGGTAGAAGAGGGGAAGAGAAGGGAAGGGTCTTCCCAAGAATGACATCTTGACCAAGTATATTCATTTTCAATTGCTGCTATAATAAATCACTGTAAACTTGGTGGCTTAAGGAGTACTAATTTGTTACCTTCAGAGTTCTGTAGGTCAGAAGTCTGACAGAGGTTTCTTTAACCTCGAATACACCTGCAAAGTCTTTTTTGCCATTTAAGGCAACATATTCACAGGTTCCTAGAATTAGGGCTAGAACATCTTTGGGAGCCAGTAGTCTGCCTGCCACATGAGGTGATGAAGGTTTACATCACTGGTAGAATGGGTCAACATCACACTGTCTCCTGTGGGATGCCCTGTGAGGAGCACTGTTAGCAGCATTCCTGGTGTATGGCTGTCAAGAATGCATGGCCTGACTCTAGGCAGGAGGAATCACTGAACAGACCCAGGTTGAGAGACGTTATACAGAATGAATACAGAATGAAATACAGTTACAGAATTCAAAATGTCAAGGCCATAGAATACAGGAAAAGAGTGAGGAAATGTTTCAGAGAGAAGGAATAAAGAGATATAACAATTAAATGCAACACATAATTAGGGATTAGGTCTTACATCAGAAGAAAAAAGAGATGTGGGGAACAGTTGAGGAAATGTGAATTGGTCTGGGCTTTGAGGGGTTGTGGTGCCTTAATATTAATTTTCTAATTCATTGCCTTATATGGCAGACACATGGAGAAATTTTCTTTTTCAAGGGTAAAGGTAGAAAATACACATTGGAGGGTCTAGAAATGATGAAGCATCATGTTTGCAACTTTCTCTCAAATGAGACAGAAAAATACTAATGATGATGGAGATATATATATGCATGTGAGTGTGCATATGTGTGTGTATACATATAGAGATAAATGGAATAGTAAAAGTGGTAGAATGTTAATATAAGGGGTTCTGGACAAAGAAAATATGGTGGTCTTTAGGTTTGAAATTATTTCAAAATAAATTTAAAAAATTATAATGTAGATGTATGCTTAGTAAAATGGAAAAATACCCATGATTTTTTTTTAAATATTTTATTTATTTATTTTGAGAGAGAGGATGAGCACAAGAGTGAAGTGAGGGGCAGAGGATGAAGCAGACTCCCCACTGAGCATGGAGCCCGATACAGGACTTGATCCCAGGATATCAAGATCATAACCTGAGCCAACAGAAGATACTTAACCAACTGAGCCACTCAGGAACCCACCCATGATTTATTTATACATGATTCCATATATTTATGTGTTAACAGGAATAATCTCTTTACCATAGAATTATAGATGATTGTTAACTCTCTCCTTATACTTGTCTGAATTATTGGACATATTTATAGGCTTTTACATTTTTCTGATTAAAAGGAAAATAAAAGGCCTTTTTTTTTCTATTTTGAAGTCAGTCTTTTAAAACTCTGTAATTACAATTTCTTATTTGCAGTTTTTTTAAGTTTCTTTGCTCTTCACAAACAAGACTAAAATTACACTATACATACAAATATACCCCTGCATATAAGGTACTCATACTTATGAAAGGCTCAAATACATGGATGTGAAATCATCACTTAAGGCATATATGTCAATCATTTCTAAGCAATGAACTAAAGTTGTCATTATATGTACTCATTTACATAATTAAGTGCTCTATTACATTAATCATCCTAAGTCTTGTGAACCAGCCACTCAGAAAATTAAAATTAAATCCAGTGACATTTATATAATACTCTACAGTTAACAAAGTGATTTCGTTAAATCTTCTGAATCACATTGTTTGGCTGTATTGCAAGAATCCATCTGTGTCTCACCTCAGACCTCTCTCGATCATGAGACGAAGGCCAGCAAAGGTCTCCTCTTCCTCGAGGAAGCTCCTGAGAGTGTGTGAGTGTCCAAGCCAGTCAAGGGTGGGGAAGATCAGGAATATGCCTCCACATATTAAAGATAACGAACTCTTGTCCTCACTTCTCACCCTGAACTACTGCCTCAGGCAGTCAGCTTGTGCTCATCCTCACAGCCCAGTCTGTTTTCTGAATCATCCTCAGAGAAAGAGAGGAATCTGCTCAGAGATCTGCAGGCTCTCTGTTCACCACTAAGCTCTTATCTTCATTCATTAATCCTAAGAAAGAGACCTGAAAACGGTTTTCCCAAATCAAAAATCATTAGCAGATCAATATCCTCAAGTGATGTATATATACATATACAGGTCAACTTCATTAATAATGAAGCATCCTGCATCTCCAGTTCTAGCTGTTGAAACTGAAGCTGAGCAGTGCCTACTTTTGTAGAGATCTTACCTGGTGAGCCATTTAGTTTGCTTCGCAGAAGGAATGTTGTCTTTTGAGTATCCCACTGGTCCCTTATTTCTGAGTGACTTTCAGTGGACTTTACCTTGGTCTCTCTTTCCACATCATGCTTTTTCATTAGTCCTGGCAGATCTGCACCATCACTGAGAGAATCCCATCTCAATCCTTTGTTTGGAATCTGTGGTTGTCATCAAGGGGGAAAGGAAGGAGACACCACAGTGTTTGAAAAGAGTGGCAAGAGGAGCAAAAGTGATTTCTGGATTATACCCTAGCATCCAGCCTGCTCACTAAACCAGTCGCACAGGTTGTCACTTGCCAGCAGATAGCAGGGCAGGAGTGAAACTGCTCTGCACAAGAAGGGGGTGAAGATAGACACAGAGGGAGAAAGGTGGATGAATATTCAGGAAAGTGTAGGCAGGAGACAAAAAAGCTAAGCATCAAGGAGGAAGAGAGGCAACCAAGATCAAGGAGTGAGATGTGAGAGAAGAAAAATGTTTACTGGAATATTTAATTAGAAACAGTCTTCTGGATATGCCCATAATCCATCTTCTTTTACCTTCCCCCATTCCCTCTACAAAAATCCTTATCACCCACTGGATTATGAATGATTTTAGGCAAATGGAGTTTTTTTGCTAATCTTTCCTCTTCAATTCTGTTCCCTCTCACCCACTCTTCACATAGTCACCAAAAGGCTATTTTTAAGATATAAAATGAGAGGGGATCCTGGGTGGCTTAGTCAGTTAAGCCTCTGCCTTCAGCTTAGGCTATAGTCATGATCCCAGCGTCCTGGGATGGAGCCCCCAGTCAGGGACTCCCTGCTTAGTGGAGAGCCTGTTTCTCCCTCTGCCTCTGCCCCTCCCCACCATCTCTCACTCTTTCTCAAATAAAAGAATAAAATATTTTTTTAAAAGATATTAAATGAGACCACAAACTCCCCTGTCTAAAACACTTCATTTGTTTCTCACTGTACTGATAATAAAAACTAAATTTCTGACCATGACCCCAAAAGTCCTGTATGATCTGAGCCATATATTCCCCCTAGCCCCAAGTCATATCTCCTTTCCCCAACTCACTCTCCTTCTGCCACTCTCGATCCTCATATTCTCTTAAAAATGCCTGGTCCTAGAAGTGTTATTCTAAACCAGATATGCCATGTTTACAGGGAAGTCACCTATAAACCTCAGGTCTTCCAGAAGCCCACGGGAAGGCAGAGATGTCAGCCAATGAGGAAGCTTCTAGTCTGACGTCAGACCAACATTTGTTATTCCACCATCAGTATAAGAGAAAATTAATGGGCAGCTGCCTGTTTCTTCCCTGAGTGCCAGGATATCCCCATCATCACTAAGTGAGGCTACAAAGCTAGCAACAGGCTCCCTTAGTAGGGATGTCATGGTTCATAATATAAGTTTGATTTAGACAAAACTAGGTTTGAAACCTGACTTTACCACTGTGGCTGTATTTCTTAGTCTAGTTGCTTAATCTTACTGAGCCTCAATTTTCTACACTAAAATGTGGTAATTAGTTGACTTTGTGAAAGTGAAATTAGAAAAAGCATAGAAAGCTCTTTGTCATAGTAACCACTCAAACACTGCTAAATCCTGAACTATAACTGAACAGAATTGCTGTTTTGAATTTTATTTTTGCTTTTACAAACCTTGTAAGTCCAGAAGTTAAAAGATGAGTTAGGCAGGAAAGAGCCAGCAAAGTAGTCAACTTGTCATGGATTGGGACTGTGTTAGACTTTTCCTAAAGCTTTGGCAATATCGGGTGCAGTACTGGGCACACAGTGAAGCAATGTTTCTCAGGTGAGGCATGTCAACCCCTGCATCAGAAACATTTGTCGTGAGGCACATTCTTGAGATCCACCCAAGATCTCTCATCCAGAATCCCTGGGGTTGAGGGCAGTAATGGACATTTTAAACAAGTTTCCTAGATGATTTTTATTGCACAAACATATCGACAACATGTAACTGGCACTCAAACCAAGACTGACTGATTTATTGAACAGTAGAATCTACAGTTCTGATCTCAGAAGCACAAAATTTCCATTTAGCTTTGCAGCTTTTAAAAAATCTTTTTCCAAAAACATAAACAATATGTTAGATTCTTTTTTAAATGCAATGAACAAAAGGTCAAGGGTTGCTGGGATATTTATTTCCAAGCCCCAGAGACTTCCTTGAAATTCCAAATGCCCTCAGTGGGCCTGTAAATTGAATATTATATAACCACATGCTTATTAAACTCCATTCTCCCAGAGATTTGCCTCCATAATGCAGGTTCTATCAGGTGGTAGCTTATAGTTCAATTATAATATCAACATGGTGCCCTCATTCAACACCTTAGCACTCTTACCACTCTATGTGTCTGTAATAAAGAGTCTGACTCTGTTTTTGATTTCTGATTGCTGACAGCTTTGAAGCTACATCATTCCCCTTCTCTTTCTGCTTCATGTCTGGACAAGCTGATAAGAAAGTCTGGGTGTTTCCTCCTTTGGTACCAGCAGGAAGTTCAAACCATGCAAGTCTCAGCACATTGGAGGGAATACTCACTCCAGCCTTATACTCAGACCACGATAAAAATCCAAGGGGTCACCCCTCTCTATTACTCCTAAGCTACTTGTGGACCTGCTTGGTAGTTTGTCTCGCTCTCCCTCATTATGTGAATAGTAAACCTTTTCATATCCTCTTAGTGTGTGTGTGTGTGGCATCTTCAGTCTAGACAGCCAAATCAAATTTTGCATGGTGGGGGGGTCTATCTTGTATCCATAGAGTGACCTAAACAACCTGAAAAGGGGTAGTAACCTTTTAGTCCCTCTCAGTGTCTGAAGTTTCTCTGTCCAGTCCACATATGACTGAGCTATTCATCTCCCCAACATGCTGCTCTGATTCTGTCATTTCTGCACTTAAGGACAGAATTAAAATTTTCAATGGTTTCTCTATAAAATCAAGTTCTAAAACCTTAGCCTGGCATTTAAGCGCATAATTTTAACCCGGTTTATCTTTCTAGGCTTATCTCCTGAACCATTTTTAAAAACTCCTGCTCTTTAGTCAAATAACTGAATTACTGATATCCAAAGGAATTTTAATGTCTGACTTGTATTGATAGTGCCCTTGTATGTTCTTTTCCACTGTTGTCTGAAAGTATTACTTATCCTTATGATGTTATTTAAACTTTGAATTTCAACAATTTTCCTCTACAAGATTTTAAGAAGCCAGGAACCTCCTTTGTTCCTCCCATAGGACTTAAGGCAAAGCCTGGCACATCATACGTCCTTAATAAATATTTATTCTTCTGATTTGATTTTATAAAGAGTCATAAATCTACTCTAACATTTCTCAAGGGTAAAAAATTAAAATAAAGGATAATTTTTGATATTGACTTTTCATCCAAATTCTATGTTTTAATCATGTATGACTTTATGGGATTGCATTTGGGAAAATATTTTTTAATGAAATGGATCTGTGTTTTTGTAAATATGACACTGCTTAGGAACAGGACCATATGGGTCATAGCTTTATAAGTATTGTATCAGCTCCAAATTCTAAATTCCACAATACTCTGTCAGTTTCTCTGCTACAACTTCAGTTGTCATTCCCTGAAAAGTTCACTATACACACACAACACTCAAGACATTCTTCCGTGTCCAGGCATTTCTCCAACACACTCAACACTCTTCACGTATCTCTTTTCCTCTAATTAAGTGTAATTCCATTCATTTTCATTTTTATTTTGACTCACAAACTCCCACAAACAGGGTCACATATCTGAAATAGTTCCCTTTCAGCTACTCTCCACATTCTATACCTTTACATGTTCCATGTGTTTGGATAATGTGAAAAATTTCAAGCTTCTGAAGTCTCTTTATAGGAGTTTTATGACTGTTTCTATTAGTTTAAGTCTCTCAAACATACTGTGCCACATTTTCTTCCTATCTTTTAATTTTTATAGCTATGTAATATTGATCATAACATCATTTAAATCTGGCAATGAAAGACTTTCCTCTATTGATGGAGAAAAAAATCTTCATTCATGATGATGGAAGCTAATAAAGCAGTTATCTGAGGCAAGGCTGTGCAAGTTACAAATGATGGCATGTGAGCCACATGTTACTAAGCTCTCTCAATTGCCAAAATTTATTTCATTCCTTTAAAAAAATGCAGCCTAAATTTCCAGCTGCAAAAGGCAAAGTGGAAAAAAAAATTACAAATTAGTGTTAGGTTTCTCAAGAACGTGTAGTTTTTGGAATCTAGCATCGTCACCTATGACTTCTTGCAACACAAGTAACATTTATCTGTAAAATATGGAAATAATCCTGTGAAGACTCAAATTGTAAGTAGAGAACATTTTAAATTACACACTTGAAGAACTTCCTGTAAATTAAATCTGAAAGTTCCATTGATATTCCAAATAAGGTTTCTCATCTTTGCAACAAATGAATAAAATAATCATTCCTAAATAAAGACCATGTGCTCAATAATGATTATATTCTGTTATTTCTTTTGTATTCACCCTGTAATGATCAAGCTAACAAATCCAGAATAGCAGTTTTACATTATAATGCTGCCACCTTTTTGTGGGGTTTTGATCCTAAATATGACTACAGAAGCTGGCCCCAAATGTCTCTTTGGCAATGATCCATTTTGGCTCCCATTACATCCTATCATATTCCCCAAAGGGGCATGCTAAATGGAGACATTTTTCTTTATCAATTAGCTACTAGAACAACAGTAGGAAAAGTAGCTGCTCTTACTTCTGCCTCAGAGACTTCAAGAGCTGGTTTTCAGGCAAGATCTGACTTTCAATTTTTGAATACTGACTAATAAGCTTCCTGTTAAAATGTAGACTGAACAAGAATTTACTTTCTTTCTAGAAACCTCACTAAGAAGGCAGTAAATGTGTTAAGATATATACATCTACAACCATAAAGAGAATGGGAAAAAAAATGAAAATAGAATTTTGAAAGCTGAAAATCAGATGGATGAGTGGTTACTAAGTTAAGAAACTAGAAAAAGCCCAGAAGTGGTTTGAAGTGAGGAAACTCAAGGTAACTTCAGAAACAAAGAGATGCATGTTCTAAAGCCAAAGAAAGCCTGGGTATTTGGGATATCAATCACTTCTGCAAATGGAGGTTTGAGTGAGGGAGAAAGCCAGAAGCTTAGTTGGTAATCTGTATAAGAAACAACCCCATGGAACTCCTCTCTCAGACTGTTCAGCCAAATGACCACTTCCCTCACCGTGAAAGAAAAGAAAAGTTTTGCTCACAGGAGAAATTGAACCAGAGAGACTCCAGCCTCACTTTGCCACAAAATATGAAAGAAATGTACTAAAAACAGGGAGAATAGATTAATTATGAAACTTCTTTTTTTTTTTAAGATTTTATTTATTTATCTGACAGAGAGAAATCACAAGTAGATGGAGAGGCAGGCAGGCAGAGAGAGAGAGAGGGAAGCAGGCTCCCTGCTGAGCAGAGAGCCCGATGCGGGACTCGATCCCAGGACCCTGAGATCATGACCTGAGCCGAAGGCAGATGCTTTAACCCACTGAGCCACCCAGGCGTCCCTAATTATGAAACTTCTGAGAGGTAAACTTCCTCCATATCTACCCCAGCCTCTTCTTCCACTTAGTCCCAAAAGCTGGCAGGAACTCAAAACCCTAAGGCATGAAAATGGAGGATTTATCTCAAGGGAACCTGAGCCCCCAGAAAGACACATTGATATTGATAGCTGGGATCCTCTAAGAAAATATCTCAGCCAGATTATTTTACACCGAAGCCCACTACTCAAGAAGGCCTATCCACTCATTTAGAGTTTAAAAGCAACCTATTTTGGTGCCTAAAATATGAGCACACCACCATTAACACTGAATATGAAAAAAAAAAAAACCCTATGATAAAAAGCGCATTGAACAAAACAAAACAAATGAACAAGAATCAGAAAAGAAGTATTGAATGCAACAGAAGAAAACTTCAAACAAACAACTTAATTAATCCTTATAATCTTCAGAGAAATGAAAAAGATATAGCATACTCCAAACAAGAACAGAAGGCTATAAAAAACCAACATTTATTGAATAAAAACAAATTCTTGGAAGTAGGAGAACACAGCAGAAACAAACATTTTAATTGAAGGAATATAAGATAAAGTTTACTAAGTCAAGTAGAAAGCATGACACATCTGTTTAAGAGATAGAAAATAAGAAGAATGATAACATAATTAAGAGGATCAATCTGGAGGGCCATCATCATTTTAATGGAATATTCTGAAAAAGAAAAAATAAACCAGAGGGGTAGAAATTATTACAGAAATAATTTGAAAATGTGTCAGTGCTAAAAAAAAAATTATCTTGCAAAGGGAGAGACCCACAAAATGCCCAGTACAATACATGAGCAAAGATCCATGTCAGTTCCTTTAGTCAGGAAATTTTAGGAGCTAAATGACAAAAAGGAAATCCTAAAACCTTCCAGAGAGTAAAAAACATATAAGAATCAGGAATCAGGGGCGCCTGGGTGGCTCAGTGGGTTAAGCCGCTGCCTTCGGCTCAGGTCATGATCTCAGGGTCCTGGGATCGAGACCCACATCGGGCTCTTTGCTCAGCAGGAAGCCTGCTTCCTCCTCTCTCTCTCTCTCTGCCTGCCTTTCTGCCTACTTGTGATCTCTCTCTGTCAAATAAATAAATAAAATCTTTAAAAAAAAAAAAAAAGAATCAGGAATCAAATTCACATTGATTGCATCACTTTAATACAGCAACTGCAAAATAAAGTGCAACCTCAGAATCTAGAGGATAATTGAGTGATATTTCAAACTCCTGAGGGAAATGATTTTCACTCTAACAACCTTTAATTACAAGACTAGAATAAGGACAGCAAGTTCTCAAAATATATGTCCTATGAACTCTTTCCTAAGAAGTTATTAAACGACATGTTCCCAAAAAACAATGGAGGAAACCAAGAAAGATGTAGACACAAAACCTAGAAAACGGTATGGTCCAAGGTCCAACAGAGGAGAGAGGCAAAGGAAATCTCAAAAATAGTAGTGAAAGAATATTCTTTGCCAACACCTGTGTAGAAGTTCTAGACTACCAGTCCAGACTTGAAGGAAGATAGAAGGTTACAAGAGATATGTCTTCAAGAAAAAAAATATATAATGTGATAGTTTACCTGATGTAACTGAATATATTCAGAGGAGATTTTGTATTTCCAGAAGGAAGTTCAAGAATGAATTAATGGTAGTAAACAGTACATAAAATTTAAAATTGAAGAAGGTGATTAGTCTAGGGAAAACAAAAAGGTATAAAAAACGTTGTTAATAATGTTTACAAGAGAATAATATTGTAATTAATGAATACTGAACTAAGAAAATTATGTTGAGAAAATATGAGAGCTAAATTATCTTCCATAGTAGGAAGTGAGGGGATAATATCTAATGCTGAAAATCAAGTAGTAAAACCAGAAACATATTATTGAGAAATATGAAATTAAATACCAGAAGAAAACTAAAAGATGAGGGGGACTGCTTCTTGAAATTGAATTGAAATAGGATAGAAAGAGGCAAAGAGACCCCTGTTTTTTACTGAAAGCCTTAGACAGCAATTTGAAACTTAAAGAGAAATTTAAACAGTGTACATAAATAATTTTGATTAAAAGTAAAATTAAATATAAAAATTAGAAATTATAAAGAAGAACTTAATTAGGACTGATTCTAAAATGCATATGAAAGCCCAAGTATTGAGAACAGCCAATACAAGGTAGAAATACTTTTCCTGTCCTTTTTCTTTTAAATGTAGGCTCAGCATGGAGCCCAATATAGTGCTTAACTTTAAAACCCTGAGATCAAAACCTGAGCTGAGCCCTTCAACAACAGATGAATGGGTAAAGAAGATGTGGTACATATATACAATGGAACATTATGCAGTCATCAGAAAGGCTAAATACCCACCATTTGCATCAACATGGATGGAACTGGAGGGGATTATGCTAAGTGAAATAAGTCAAGCAGAGAAAGACAATTATACAGTTTCACTCATATGTGGATCATAAGCAATAGCAGGGAGGACCACAGGGAAAGGGAGGGAAATCTGAAGGGAAAGAAATCAGAGAGGGAGATGAACCATAAGAGACCATGAATGCCAGCAAATGGACTGAGGGTTTCAGAAGGGAAGGGGGTGGGGGGAGTGGGTAAGGCAATGGGTATCAAGGAGGGCATGTATTGTGATGTGCACTGGGTATTATATGTAACTAATGAACTGAACACTACATCAAACTAATCATGTACCATACAGTGGCTAACTAAACATAATAAGAAAACAAAACAAAACAAAAACCTGAGCTGAGATCAAGAGTTAGACACTTAACTGTCTGAGACACTCAAGTGCTCCAAGATATAAATACATTTTATATAGCTTCATAATTAAGGTAGTGTACTACTGGCATAAATATAAATAAATAAAGCAATGAAACAAAGTAGAATAGAAGAAAAGATCTATATATGTACAGTCATCTGATTTACAACAGAAACGCTACTATAATTTAGGGAGGAAAGATTGAAATTTTCAATAATTGAACTAATTGAATATCCATTTGCAGGGAGGATATGAACCATGGCCCTTACCTCACAGAATATACAAAAGTTAATTAGATATAGACTAGAGAGTTAAAAGCAAAAAATAAAGCTTTTAGAAGAGAACAGAATAATAGATCTGTAAACTTGGGGTTAGATTTAAGTAGCATAAGAAAAGCACTAATTATAAAACAAGAGATTGATAAATGAAATTTTAACACAATTAAGAACTTCTAGGGGTGTCTGGGTGGCTCATTTGGTTAATCCACTGCCTTTGGCTCAGGTCATGATCCCGAAGTCCCAGGATCAAGTCATGCATCAGGCTCCCAACTCCATGGGGAGTCTGCTTCTCCCTCTGACCTTCTCCCCTCTCAGGTTCTCTCTCACTGTCTCTCTCTCTCAAATAAACAAATAAAATATTAAAAAAAAAAACTACAAGAACTTCTATTAATCAAACATTTAAAAGGCATGTCACGGAGGGATTAAATTTAGAATACATAAGTAACTACCAATCAATAATATAAATGTAGACAACCCAAACTTTATGGACAAAAACCTGAGTAAGAATTTTATAAACATGGATATCCACATGGGCAATATTTATTTGGGGAAAAGTGCTCAATTTCATTACTCATTAGGCAAATACAAATTAAAAACAGAATACCACTGTGCACTCACCTGAACATCTAACATTTAAAAGACAGGCAATAGCAAAATTTGGTGATGAAGGGAGGTAATGAAGGGGGGCAACATCTACCTCACATGTCACTAGCAGAAATTTAAATTGTATAACCACTTTGGAAAATTGTTTCAGTATCTATGACAGAGTAATTCCACTCCTAGTAACACATACATTCAAGAGGAATGAATGCATACATCCGCCAAAAAATGTACATGAGAATGTTCATAGCAAATTTATCCAATAAAGAAAAACACTGGAAACAACCCAAATCTTCATCAGCAATGGAGTAGATAAACTATGGTATTTTGCTACAATGGGATATTAAGTAGCAATTAAAAAGAACAAACCAACATTAAATGCAACCATGGGAATGAATTTCACAGACATGTTGGGTGAAAGAAGCTAGACACAAATGAGTACATATAGCATGATTCCATTTATGTGAGGTGTGTAAGCAAAATAAATTTTCAGTAATACAAATTATAGTAATTATTCTGAGGACAGAAATAGTGATGGGAAAGATGCACAAGGAAGCCTTCTGAGATATTGGAAGTATTCTGTATTTTGATCTGTCTGTGGATCCTTAGGTATGCTCATAAATAAAAATTCAATAAACTACACACCTAAGATTAATGCACATATATTTTTATACCTCAATAGAAAAGAGAAGTTTGTTTGTGGGACATTTTTTAAGCTCCTTCACCTCCCTCAGGGTCTCCTTGTAGCCACTACTCCTAGTTTCCAGTAACCTCTGTTTGTCTTATTTACTCTTAGATACTTTCCAATGTCACAACACTAAACACCTTCTTCTCTCAACTACTCAAAAGTTAACAGTTTAACCATCTCAAGCTTAATGTTCCAGACATTCTGGCCTTCCATCAGCCCTAAGTAAAATACCTGCTCTTGGAGAAAGTGCACAGACTATTTTTAAGATTCCATGATGTCATCTTACTCTTACTCCACATTCTAAGCTTGCTGAAGTCCTCTTCTTCACCCAAAGCCCCCCTACCACCCACAAAAAAAAAAAAAAAAGAAAGAAAGAAAGAAAAGAAAAGAAAAACATAGAGAACAGGTATGAGGGGTGACTGTAAATTAAAAAAATTTTTTTTCTGGTAGCATAAATTTCATTTTCTTTATATTTTTGTAATTTTCATATTTTTCTACCTTTTTCTTTCCTTCGCACTAGTCTTATTTCTTCTTTTCTCTGTACCTGTATCTGTTATACTTTAAAAAGACATGAAGAATGAGTTGGTTCTAGAATAATTTCTTTAATAAATAGATTTTTAGAGCAGTTTTAAGCTTAGGGGAAAATTGATCAGAAAGTACTAGAGAGTCCCATATATCCATCCCCTTTCAAGGACACCAATCTTTCTAACTAGTTTCCCTAATATTAACATCTTGCATTGGTGTAGTACAATTGATGAAGAACTATTGATACAATATTATTAACTAAAGCCCATAGTTTACATTAGGCTTCACATTTTGTGATGTACAATGTTATAGTGTTTTAATTTTAAGTAAGCTCCATGCCTAATCCAGGACTTGAACTCATGACCCTAGGATCAGGAGTCATGCTCTACCAACTGAGCCAACCAGGTGCCCTTTATGGGTTTTGACATATGCATAATGTCATGTATCCATCATTACAGTATCACACAGAATAGTTTTCATACCTGAAAAATGCTCTGTAGCCTCCTGTTCACCTCCCTCCTCCACCTCTGTCTCCCATCTCAAACTTCTGGCAGCTTCTGATATTTTTATTCTCTCTATAGTTCTCCTTGTTCAGAATGTCATATCATTGGAATCATACAGGATATAGACTTTCAGACTGGCTTCTTTCACTTGCAATATGCACTAATGTCCTCGATGTATTTTCATGTCCTGATAGCACTTTTTACAAAAGTATTGTTAGGTAATAGTTCATGGTTTGGTTGTACCACAATTTGTTTACCCATTCACCTATTAAATTATATCTTGGTTGCTTCCAGTTTTGGCAATTATGAATAAAGTTGCTATAAACAGTTGTGTGCATGTTTTTTGTGGACATAAGAGGAAGGGAGAGAATCTCCCCAACGTGGGGCTCAAACTTATGACCACAAGATCATGACCTGAGCTGAAATCAAGTCAGAATTTGGGTAAATACCTGGGGGTACAGGTCATATGGTAAGATACTGTTCAACTTTGTGATAGATAATTTTTTAAACATTCTAAATACAAAGAAATGAGGTACTTCTTCAGAACAGAACATTGGAAATGGCCTTTTTCCCATCACTACCTCAGTCCTACTTAGTAGTAGATCTCAGAATAGTTCAAGTTTTCACATTTTAATCTACATTTCTTCTCTTGAAGGAGCCGCTAAACTCCTCTGTAAAACAAGTAGATCTGGGTGGTGAGGAAGAGAACCAAAATGCTATAGAAAAAATTCCATTGGTAAGAGCCCTTTTTGGAAGGGGGTGGGGGTATGAGATTTGAAATGAGGTATGTCAAGCTTGACTCCAAAATCTGCTTACTAGTTCCTCATTATAGTTACTTAACCTACCATAGCCTCAATTTCCCATCCATAAAACAGTGATTAACAGCATAATGGCATTGGAGAAAGATTTGATGAAATGGCGTATTTCAAACACACAACAAGAGCCAGGTATATGGGAGACCTTCAACAAAAGTTTATTTCCCTCCTTTGATTAAGACTACATGATTACCACACTAAACTTTTCCTCCCCCCACCTCACTGGGACAATACCAGTGGGACCTCCTCTAGGGAGACCAGGAAATCTCTGATAAGACTCTGATAAGTGAATTCTTGAAAAGATTTCTAAGATTGAGTGACATCCTGTGGAAGTCATTAGAAGTAAGATAGTAATAGGCCTTGGCAGTTCTCTTGATAGATTTACTCCCTAATGCCTTTTAATGTATTATCCTCCCTGGAGTATTTGCATTTTAAATTAGGATTTCAGAAGATAATATGAAGAAATTAGTGTCCAGCTGAATTTTAATCAATCTTGTGATTGACTCTCCTTAACCTGTCCCGAGAAATACCAGTCATTTTGCAACATAGCCTAAATGGTCCACAGAATTCAACTCAGACTCTTCTAACAACAATGCAATGTGGGATCATTGTTCCTACACTACAAAGTTCAAATGAAAGGACTACTTGGAGCCTTATGAAAATGAGACGGCTATTTTCTATGAATGTGAGGGTAAAAATCACTTTTCATGGAAATATATCTATCTTTAGATGTGTTAGCTCTAACTACCACAGGGAGTATCCAATCAAAGTTAAGTGACTTCACAGATATCAAAAGTGCTGAGATTTGCTGATCACATCTGGGATATGTCAGACTTCTTAGAGATAGTTCTGTGCTTTCAGTGTCATTATAAATGATAGTTCCCTTTTTTCTCCCTAGATGATTACCAGGAGATTAACAGTTATTTAAATGCACCAATATTTTGGCTCTCTGCAAATCATAGATCCTACCATTCTTCCCCCAAGATAATTTACCCTCCCAGTTCTCAGGGTTATATTTGTGTCATGGAGCCAGTGTTTTCCTTCCTCAAAAGAGGGCAAGACCCATGTCTTATTTGCCTATGTACTTGGTTGCATGAACCCTTGTGTACATGGTGTTGACTATCTATTGGCAACTGTCATAGCCTTATTGTAAAATAAGAAATTAAAGATGCAAATTCTCTATTTACAAAGTGATTTGATTACCAACCCGGTAGTTTAATAATTTGCATTTTATAACCTACAGGAACTATGTGGTAGTATTCAAAATAATCGTAGTAGGCCCTGGCATTCTTAATATATATGTCCTGAGACAGTTACAAACTCCTCAATTCACAGATTCCATTTATAGTATGGAATTTCTCTTGTAAATTTCAGTCAAGTATCACTAAAAACTTTTAATTGATCCCTTAAGACCTTTATAATTCTATAAATAGAAGACTAGACTCATTTATAAAGCTAACAATATGAATTCTGTCTGGAAAATTTATTGAAATAGTTTGTGAATTGCCTTTCCTTCTTTCCTTATGGAGCACATGGTAAAAATATTCATATCATGGACCCAAACCACTACCAATGTCGCACTCCTTCTCTATAACTTATCCCAAGCATCTATTTCTCTGTATAAGCATTATCTACTTCTTAGGTTGCATAACTTCCTCTTCACACCATGACAACATTGTTTTTAAAGATTTTATTTATTTTTCTGTTTGTTTGTGTGTTTGAGAGACAGAGAGACAGAGAGAGAGAGCCTGATCTAGTGAGGGAGGAGCAGAGAGGAAGGGAGAGAGAATCTCCCCAACGTGGGGCTCAATCCTATGACCACAAGATCATGACCTGAGTTGAAATCAAGTCAGAACTTTAACCAGTTGAGCACCCAGGCACCACACCAAAACTTTTTTTTTATTTCTAGTTGGTTTTGGTTGTCTGGTTTTTTTGGTTTTTTTTTTTTTCCGTTTCTTTGTTTAGTAGGGGTACTTTCCATAAAATACAGATTCTTGCTTCATAGAAGGTGCACAAATGGGGGGATGAGCTAAGAACCATAAAGTCAAGCTGAGATGAGGATGTCTGGCATTAGATAGGCTCCACTTGAGGAATGTGACTCCCTCCTACCAACTAGCCCCCTCTCCGTATGTAGGATTCAATTGCGTACATCGGCAAAATTCAAACTATCACATTATGTGAACTATTGGAATTGCTTAGCAATTGTCAAAACTGCACATATTAATTCTCTAAATGCCAATGGTCTTACAATAATTTTTTTTAATTCTAACATAATTCATGAATATACAGCCTTTTTTGAGAAGGAGAGGGTTGTAAACTAAATTAGTGAGTCCTATTTTGAGTAAGAAACTGGGTTACTTGTCTTATGCTCTAGAGACATGACATTTAATTCTCCCAGAAACCTTATGAGGTAGGTATATTATTCCTGGTTTTACAAGAAACTAAAGCTCTGAAAAGATTTAAACTTGCCCAGTATTATACAACTGATAATTGGCTGGGAAATCATTCAAAGCTGGGTCTGACACGACAGTGCTATTTTCACTTGGACCTTTGCTGTTCAAAATGTCTACAGCAATAGTGTCACTGGATGGCTGCTGTAAATGCAGAATCTCTAAGAAATACAAACCAGTTTACAGATAATTGAGATTGGGTCTGCCGATCTCATACATGCCAAGGAATGAATGGAAAAACTAAGAAACTGAGGTACACAGAGATTGAAAGTGTTGACAGGGTTTATTCATTACTTAATTATATAATCTAACCTTTGAAAATATTCCTTTTCTCCAGGAAAATTTCCACAAGTCAATATTATACAGGATGATATCTCTTAATAAGCAATAAAAAAGTAATATGCTCCAAGCTAATGATAGATTAACCACAATATTTTTCCAGGCAAGGGGAGATGAAAGGAATAAAGTCCAAGTTTAGTTGAGGTGTACCCTTTAGAGGAGCACTGATGTCCAGCTGCTAGTATAAGAGCCCTCTGCTGCTAAAGCATGTTGCTAGGGAATATGGGCCATGGTGTTGGCATTGCCCAGCGAGAGGAGCTCTGAGGCCACTCCATGGTCTTCATCACTGCAGGGAAGAGTTGCCTTTACTGGCAGGAGCTAATGAACACCTCTTGGATAGTCCTCACAAACACTCAGTCTTTATGTCTAAATGTCCCTTTGCCACAGTTGCTTCTTCATGTTTTTATTGAAAGCCCTCAGGGGCCCCCCTCAGCAGCCCAGCTTATTACCAGCAACAGATGAGATGACAACACTCTGTAGCAGCAGACTTTACTCTTATAGCAAAAACAATGTTACTATTAACAATTTTATTTTTGTCATAAACAAGTGGATTTGAAATCAGATCAAACCCGTATACAACCTTAAGTTACTTCAATTCCCTCTTCCAAACATACTCCTCTTCTAGTCTTTCTTAGTAGTGACACTATTCAGTTGCTCAGACCAGTCCTAATGGTCATCTTTATTCTCTTTCTATTGTCCTACATATAATCCATCACAACTTTTTTTTTATTCTCCCATAAAATATCCTAAAATTCAACCACATTTCACCATTATCACTTCTTCCAAAAAACCCCATCTTTTTCTTGGGTAACTATATGGTCTCATAATTCACTATTCTTTCTTATTCTACTCTTTAACTTCTATAAGTCATTCACTACACAGAAGTCAAAGTGATATTTTTAGTTACTTCTAATAATTCCTCATTGAATTAAGAATAAAATTCAAATTCCATGATCCAGCCACTCTTTCTACCAGTCTCTTTCTCATTATCCATGCTTGAGTTAATACTGGCCTTCCTTCTTTTTCTGGAACATATCAAACTCATTCTCACCTCAAGGTTTTCATACCCAACTATAATGCTACTCCTTCAATTCTTTCTGTGCCCTTTCTCACACTCACACATCAACTCAAATATCAGCTGCTCAGTAGAGCCTTACCTGATCATCTTAACTAAAGCAACCCCTCCTGGCCCTGAAATGTATTCTAAAAGACAGTTTTATTTTTTTCATAGCACTGTTGCAGGTTGGGTTCCCATGGAACCAGAGACTGGGTAGTGGCTTTGCTTGTAGGAAGCTTATTAGAGATTTTCTTGATCAACATCTGATGAAGGGAAGGAAAATAAGAGGCTTTGACGAAGGGAGAAATTGAGCTACAAGTCCAGCCCCAGCAAAGGCCTCAGCCAACCCCACAGGGAGCTCTGCAACTGTGATGGACCTTTAGAGATAGATCAAGTATCAGCAAGGGGGAGGACAACATTTTTATATCTCCACATCAACTCAAAGATAGAATATAAAGGTCTAGAGAAGTCACAACCCAATATTTCAAGGTCATTCTTTTTTGTATGTCAGCATCAGGATAACAGACATTTGGGGCTGGGAAGAAGAAGGAAAGAAAGGAGGGAAGGAAAAAGGAAGGAAGCAAGCAAGGAAGGAAGAACAAATGACCTTACCTTCACTGATATTTGCTCTGTTTTGGATTAGGATTAGATTAGTTTATTGCCCAAACCAAGTGGAACTGAGGTTAGATTTTACATATAATTACTTAAAGAAAAACACATACAAATATACTTAACATTTTATGTGTAAAACTACCTATATATCTATGTACAGTGACATATATAGATATGTAAGGATATATTAGATGCCAGCTGGTTTCCAGATAGTGAAATAATATTGAAAATAATACTCTTCAGAGCCATAATTTTTTACTCAATTGTTAGGGCCAGTCTATCCAAAACACACTTTTAATAGTGGCATGAGATATGTGGAAAATACAAGGAAGAAAAATCCATGCAAACAGCAAATGCCAAAATCGAACTGAAAACTCAAGGCATGCCAAAGTCTAAAAGGCATGATATGTGTACAGAAGCAAGCTGAAGCGGTCAGCCAGGCTCCATGAAATAGCTTTCAGCTCAGCTGTGAGGTCCAGAATAGGATTTTCTCATCTACCCTATTCTTCATTCTTTGGTTTCTGCATGAACCCAAATAAATACATTCTTTATCTAGATGGGTGTGTCTGCCTTCTGGTGAGGGTCTAGTTACTGGTTTTAGGGAGGAAGTGAGTATTGAAATTGGCCATGGAAACCTTGGTTTACATTGCCTTTGAGCCGCAGTCTTGTTTGCTCAGGGAAAGGAGCTGGCTGCAGGAAGAGGCACCTTCTTCCTCTGCTGCTGAATTTCAATAAGCAGAATCAATCAACAAAGTCAGGGCACTGTTCAGACCTGACAGGCTCTGGGCCTCCTTTGGGATGAGGCCAGACTAGGGATTTAAACCTGACACAGAACTTGCTGGATTTAATATTAAAGAAACATGAAGCAATGGCATGTCCCCAGGAGGCTCTATCTCCTTGACACAGGAATAGAAGTTATGGCCACATGGCCTTATCTTTTTTTCCCTGTTGTCAGAGGCTACTTAGACATAAAAGACACCTTCTTTTGAAGAGAGTTATGGAAACAATGTATAATAGTTGCTAGTTATACATTTTACCAATATAATTAGCCAAAAAATGCCATAGATTATAAATTAGGAGTGTGTGAATTTAGAATTTCATTCTGTCCATAGCCTTCCCTTCCTTGAAACTTGAAAGCCAGTACATTCAGCTGCCAGAATAAATCAGCTCCACATTTTGGAGGCTTAACTTCAGTGCAGTCACCAGGCAAGTGAGATTCAAGGGTTTGCTGCAGATCCTGGTGTGTTTTCGGTTTCCCTGTTGTGAATGTTTAGTAGTGGTAACCCCTTCAGTGTTACTTCTCCCAAGGTATCTCTGATTCCCCTTGATTTATTTCACCGACAGAAATCACACTTTTAATCTGTCTGTACCTCTGAGCCAACTGAGAAAAGAGGGAACACAAAATGGCCCCATTTCTTGTGAATTATCCAAACACATTGTCAGCAACTCTAAATACTGCTCAAGATTAATTTCTCCGTTGGTTCCTTCTTGTGTTTTGGCCCTAAGCTTTGCTAACTGTGACTTTTGGCTCTGGTTCCTTTTGGGCTTCCTCCTCCTGGCTTCCACCTTGTCTCAGTAGCAGAACTTCTAGCTCTGACCATCAGCTGTGTCCTTGATCTGGTTTGTTGCATGTCCTTAAGGTCTTCTGCTCTCTTTTCCCCATAGACCTGGGGTGAGGTACTAAGGTAATTTCAAAATTCATGGCCTAGTTCTGATGGCATGTCCTGGAAAGAAGGGAAACCAGAAAACCTTGTCTTCTAATATTCTTTCCCTACCCTGAAAAACAGATTAAAATGTATTTTGCCCTTCTGGACAGCATAGGTGTGTTATAAAGATTAATATCTGTGGAGCCTATGTGGATTTATGGGAAAAGCAGCCATGTAGAAGATTGCCAAGCTATTGCCTTGGCAACACCTCCACATTAGGAAGAAACCTTTAACACAAGCTGTAATTACAACTAAGGAGACTGTTTTTGTTTTTATCAAGCAAACCAAACTCTGTATTTCCAGGTGCCTTTTGTCTCCTTCAAATTAGCCATTGGGTGAAACTGTCACTTATTTCACTGATTAAAGCAATTAATCCCTGCTCAAAAAACTGTTTGGAATGACCTTTTGGTATTGCCTTAAGGTCTCGTGGCATATTTTTTTCAAATATCCTTAATGGCAAAAAGTCTTCATCCTATTAGGGTGGCCCTCAAAGTACCAAATACAGATATAAAGTTAGCCATTAACCTACTAGGAAACATTAGAGAGACGGAGAGGAGAGAGAGAGAGAGAGAGAAATGGAAAGAGAGAGACTAGACTCTATCCATAACTATAACCATATATAGAGAGAGGACTGATTCTAAAGTAATAAGGTGTATATGTGTATACAAATCCATGCTCATAGGGGTGAGTGTGTGTATGAAAGAGAGAAAGACAGAGAATATCCTAGGTTTATTGGTAGAGTAGTGACTTTATGTTTCACTGAATAAGGAAAGCAAATCTAACAGACCATGCATGCTACAACTTCCACCCCATCAGGAAAATTTCTCAACTTCAATCTTGATTGGAAGCACAGAAAAAAAAATTATTATTTTGCTGTCTGCTAGAAGGTCCCATGGGGCACAGTATGGGAACACCTTTCCTGAACCCAAGACTCACACAACATGGTCATCATCACCCATCTCTGCTGCTCCAGAAGACCAGACAACAGGACTGGATGTGCAGACTTGTTCTGAAGAAAATGTGCAAACTGTCAGACTGCCTTTAAAATGCAAGCTACCCCCCTTCCCACCCACTCTCCCCTTTTTCACTGTGGCTAGTCTCTATCCCCATTATTCTTTCCCTCAGGCCTCTCTCTGCCTTTATAAAGATAAGCAATTATTTTCAGCTTCAAGAAGGATGCTGCCCCTTAGGGTCTTTCTGAATGTAACAAATCTGGGAAAGGCGGATGATTTACAGATTCAACAACTACCTGGCAGATACTGTGAGATAATTTGCTGTCAACCCCAAGGGACTTATAAACATAGTTTTTCTAGTCACAGAAAACCTGTAAGAAAAAAAAAGGGAATCAAAGCTTTTCCTCTCCTTTTAAAAAATCTGGTTCCTTCTTTCCTTCCCATTGGCAAATAATTCCATTTTTAGATGCCTACAAAAGAAGCAGAAGCATTCTTACTTTGTAAATTCTGGTATTTCCTAACTCATATTGTATATGATTCTTCTTCAACATTAACAACGGACAGAATTCCTGGGTTTGTACTATTTTCTGGATTCACAAGTCAGTGTGTGTGTTGGGATTGGTGGGGTTCTGCCTGTCAGATTCTACTGAGGACCAGTGATGCTAAGTCAGGACATGAGAACTCAGTTTTGTTTTGTTTTTTAAAATTTTGTTCATTTATTTTAAAGGGAGAGAGAGCACAAGAGCATGAAGACGGAGGAGCAGACTCTCCGCTGAGCAAGAAGGCCATCATGGGGATGCTGAGCTCATTCCCAGGGTGCTGGGATCATGTTCTGAGCCCAAAGCAGATGCTTAACCATTGAGTCACCTAAGTGCCCCGGGAACTGAGTTTATGTTCTTGCTCCTAATTCTCAGTGGTGTTAGTCACCTCTCAACCTGTAACTGACATACCTACCTTCTCACTTTGCCAGGACTGACAATTTGCCACATTTCAGGAAATGCTTCCGTGTATGCCAGAGCATACTCAGGCCCCATGTTTTTGTTGTTGTTGTTTTCTATTTTAATCCCTCTGGCAGATTACTGCAACATTTAGAATGGATTGGTTGGGTCTGCTTTGCCCTGTTGCCTAAATTCAATTCATCTTAACAATCATTTATGGAATCCATGCTAAGGACAGATATAAACACTGCAAAAGGTAAATAAAAGGTTGAGACATAATCAACAATCTAAATGGGTAAATAATTTGAGCACAAAAGGAATGTAACATAAGGAAGAGTAAAACAAATGTCTTAAGATATACATGACATTACTCTTTACTATTATACTGTTAGATGTTGGCCATCAGGAACAGGATGGTGATGAGAAAAAGAGTGAACAGAAAGCAGGAAAGGAGGTTCTAGAAAACACTTCTCCAATAAATAAGTTCTAATCTGTATTCTTTTTTTTTAATTTTTTTTTTAATTTATTTGACAGAGAGAAATCACAAGTAGACGGAGAGGCAGGCAGAGAGAGAGAAAGGGAAGCAGGCTCCCTGCTGAGCAGAGAGCCCGATGCGGGACTCGATCCCAGGACCCTGAGAGCATGACCTGAGCCGAAGGCAGCGGCTTAACCCACTGAGCCTCCCAGGCGCCCCTCAAATCTGTATTCTTAAAGGGTCTTTATTCCTCTGGCTATACTAGAGCCCTCTGAATATGAATGCTATGTTGGTAAATCTGTGTAAAGAGTGTTAAGTGTAGGGAAGCCATTATTTGTTCTTTAAGACCTTTTTAAAGAGCAATTTTAGATTTATAACAAAATTGAGAGGAAGTTGCAGAGATTTCCCATATGTCCCCTGAACTGACATGTATATAACCCCCTTGTTATCACCTTCACTCACCAGAACAGCACTTTTTTTTTTTTTTTTTTTTTTTAACCAAGGATGAACCTACACTGATGCATCATAATCACCCAAAGTCCATAGTTTACCTTAGGGTTCACTCCTGGTTTTGGACATTCTGTAGATTTGGACAAATGTATAATAACATAATATCACTATAATATCACAGAGTATTTTCACTACCCTAAGAACTCTGCTCTGCCTATTGATTCCCTAACCCTGGAAACCCCTGGTCTTTTTATGGCTTCCATAGTTTTCTCTTTTCCACAATGTCTTATAGTTGGAATCATATACTCTGTAGCCTTTTCAGGTTGGGTTCTTTCATTTAGTAATATGCATTTAAGGTTCCTCCACGTCTTTTCATGAATGGATAGCTATTTCCTTTGTAGTGTTGCATAATATTCTGTTGCATGTTTATACAACAGTGGTTTTTCTTTTTTTAAGTCCATTCATCTACTAAAGGTAATCTTGCTTCCACGTTTGGGCAATTATGAATAAAGTTACTGTAAATATCCATGTGCAACAACTCATTTGGGTGAATACCAAGAAGCACTATTGCTGGATTATATAGTAAAAGTATGTTCAGTTATGTAAGAAATCACCAAACTGTCCTGCAAAGTAACTGTATCATTTTGCATTCTTATCAGTAATGTATGAGAATTTCTGTTGCTCCAAATCCTTGCCAGAATTTCATGTTGTCAGTGTTTTGTTTTGGCCACTCTAAAAAATGTGTAGTAGTATCTCATTGTTTCAAGAGAACCCATTTCATTTGTTTATTTCTTTAGAAAACAATAGTGGAATCCAAAAGTTGAAAGAGACCTACAGGCCAACTGACCCAACCCTCTAGAAGAAGTTGACTTCCTCCCTCCAACAGAAAAATTATTCTATCAGAGACATGGTACATTTCTCTAAGTAGATCCAGCATTTACTCATTTACTTCCTGCTTACCCAGTTAATTTCTCTTTCTTCAGACAATTCTGTTCATCTTTCTCATATCAAAAGGAAATCTAATTCCCTGCAATCTCCACCAGATGAACATCAAAACATTTCACCATGAAAGCCCTGGAAACAGCTATCATGACCCATCATCTGTCAGTTGCTCACCTGACCCTGCCATGCCACTCTCTTCTGCAGCTCAATTCACCAATTATCTCAATAAGTATGCCCTTAACAATTCTTTTATTTTGTTTGAATGCAAAAATAATCAATGACTACAGTAGAAATTATGTTATGGCATTAAAAAACAACTCCAGAAGCATGTGGTCTAGTTAGAAAAAAAAAAAAAGAAAGAAAGATAAATGTGTGTTATGGATATTATAAGAGCACAAAGAGGGGATATCTGAATGAAACTGGGTGACAGTGACAACTGAGTTGACTGCTGATGGATGAGTAGAAGGTCAAGAAGCAGATCTAGAGATGTTTCAGGAAACATACTGTGATGTCCAGAGCTTGTGCCATAGTCCAGAAGTAGGAAAGTGGGCAGTATTTAAAGAATGGCAGAGGGTCAATTTGGCAAATGGTTTGTATGAAAGTGGTAAAAAATGAAACAGTAAAAAACAGTATGGAAACTTCTCAAAAATTTAAAAATAAAACTACCATATAATCCAGCAATCCCACTCTTATGTATGTATCCAAAATAATTGAAGTCAAGATCTTGAAGACACATCTGCATTCCCATGTTCACTACAGCATTATTTACAATACCCAAGATATAGAAACAACCTGAAAGTCCATCAACAGACATGAATTTTAAAAGTGTGGTACATACATGCAATGAAATATTATTGTGCCTTAAAAAAGAAGGAAATCCTACCATTTACAACAACAATAGATGGACCCAGAAGCCACTATGCTAAGTGAAATAAGATGTGAAATGTTTGGAGCCAGAGACTAGTCTACAGGAAATTCCTCCAAATTTTAAAATTACCTATGAAAAAAACTTTACTGAGGTTTTCCAAATTTGATAACAATAAAAATGTATACGATTATTCCTATAATGAGTTGTGAAATGTTTTAGAAATTATCGATAAGAAAAATAATTTTAATTAACCATACTAGATAACAAAGAGGATTATCTTTCTAATATTTCTATAGAAAATATTATCAAAGTTATTGTCATAAGAAGAATCAAAGGATAAATGGGTATGCAACCTAAATACATTTAGCAGTCATTTAACTAAAAACATGTTACTTATTTCTGGATTTCTTGAGGTATTTATCAGCTTTCTCAAATTTGTAATTTAGTATGATCTTAAATAAAAGGTAAATAGGAAAAAAACAGATTTAAATTAAACAATAGCACTTATTATATCAGATGTAATTCGTGTAGCCATATGAAATAAAAAGCAGACATTGTCAGATCAGATATCAAAAACAACTGTATGCTCTCTATAAGAAACACACTTTAGGGGATTCCTGGGTGGCTCAGTGGGTTAAGCTCCTGCCTTTGGCTCAGGTCATGATCTCAGGGTCCTGGGATCGTGCCCCGCATCAGGCTCGCTGCTCAGCGGGGAGCCTGCTTCCCTCTTCTCTCTGCCTGCCTCTCTGCCTATTTGTGATCTCTCTCTCTGTCAAATAAATAAATGAAATCTTAAAAAAAAAAAAAACTACTTTAAATATGAAAAGGCAGATAGGTTAAAAATGAAAGGAATAAAAAAGTTCATGATAACACTAACGAAAAGAAATCTGGAGTAGCTGTATTAATACCATATAATGTATATTTCAAAGGAAAAAATATAAGCAGGGGTAAAGAGGGCCATTTTATAATGGCAGAGAAGGAATTCACCAAGAGGGCATTACAATTCCAAATGTGTTTGTACCTCTTAACAGAACTTCAAAATACATGAAGCAAAAACTGCTAATACTGGAAAAACAAATAGACAATTCCACTATGGGAGTGCTCTCTCAAAAATTGACAGAGGTGGACAGAAAAATCATTAAATGTGTATAATACTTAAACAGCACTGCCAACATACCTGACCCTATTAACACTTACAGAAGACTCCATCAAATATCAGCTGAATACACATTTTTTTTTTAACAAATGTACATGGAACAAATATTTATCAGATGTATTGGTTTCCTAGGCTGCCAAAAAAAAAAAAACCACAAACTAGGTGACTTAAAACAATAGAAATTTATTCTCTCACAGACATTGAGAGATAGGCTCCTTAATCCAGTATGACCTCAGTATATCTGCAAAGACCTTGTTTCCAAACCAGGTCCTATTCACAGGATTAGGACTTGAACTATCTTTTGGGGGGACACAGATGAGCCCATGATACCCGATTAGCCCACATTCTGGACCAATAAACAAGTCTTAATAAATTTTAAAAGATTGAAATAACGTAATATATATATATTCACTAACTCCAATTGAATTAAGTTAAAAAATCAATAACAAAAATATATATAGGTACAAGAGTTTTAATAATGATGTCTTGGTGAGACAATTTGAGGTCTCAAATGATTGAGAGGTGAGGGAGGGCTCAATCTATGAGTTCTAGAAGCAAAGTAAGGTTATGATGATGAGAGATTGAGAAATCTCTACTTCCCCTTCTCAGAAATGTTGCCGAAATATCAGAAAGGAATACCCACACATTGCTGTATATTTCTGATTATTTCACCAATGCGGGAGCAGTTAGGCCAAGATATGCACACTGATTTTAGAATAAGAGAGGATGAACTGATTTATATATACAAGCAAAACTCATACTAAATTCATAAGATTTAACTGCAGATGAACACTGCATACCAGGACCATAGGGAGGAAGAAGGCGGCAAAGAAAAGACCTTCATATGGGTACTAATAGTCACAAAGAATTCTCTTAGCTAAAGAAAATTACAGTGAGTGCATGCTGGTATTATTCCTGCACACATCCAACTCATCGCCCCTTATACTGGAGTCCATTGTTCTTGTAAATGGTTATATATAAAAGAAAAGTAACTAAATTGCTTTGCTTTCTTAGGAAGAAAAAATATAAAAAGCTTAGCTCATCACATTTTAAGCGAACAATAAATAATATTAAATCATATTCAATACACAAAATTTGTTCTAAATTACCCTTTAAAAGTTCCCTTTAGTCCCAAGTATGGCCCATTAAGTGGGGAAAGGGAGAAAAGGGAGTGAAGAGAAGGCAAAAAAGAGAGAGAGAGGAAACAATAAATAAAGAGAAATAAAAAGGAGAAAAGCAGATAGAAAATGAGAAAGGTAAAAGTGACCAAAAGGGAGTCAGATATACCAATAAAAATAAAAGAGGAACAAGTGAAATGAGTATGGATAACAAACTTAATTTTTTTAATAAAAATTGATTATAAAAAACCTCTCCCTCCTATTCCTTTTACCTATTCTTTACTGAATTTGTGGTGATGTTTTCATCTAAATGTTGACAATAAGGAACATACAAACATTTGAATTTTTTAATGCTTTAATTTTTAAGTTTTAAAGAACCATAAAAATATAGTTACCTAGAAAAGTTATCTAGAAATTGTCAAGTTTTAACAAGGTCTCTTTTGATAAAATATACTAACATTGTTTCTTGCATTATTTCAAAAGGCAACATGACACAACAATTTGCAGACTTGAAAAATAGAAGGAGATGAGGGGAAACACATTTGTATTTGTCGTTATTGATTTTCGAAGTTCCTATATCTTTCCTAACTCCTTAGCATAGCCTTCAATAGATCCTGAGCTTGTATTTAAAGTCACAACAGTTGTTCTCTTTGAAACAAAGAAAGGAAAAAGGATTACTACTTCCCAATGCCTGTTAGATAAAATACTGGGAGGCTCTTCTTTTTCCTTCCATTCTTTTCTTCCTGTCTCCCATACTCCCTCCCTCCCTCCTCTCTCTCTTTCTTCCTTTCTTCCTTCTTTTTTACTGTAAAAGGGTTAAATGATCAACCAATCTGTTTTCGTCAAATGAGTCTGTCAAAATGTTAAATCTAGTGAATAGACAAGGGGGAAATTTTGCTGGATATTTATCCATTCATTCTTTATGCTACCCATAGCTGTGACTAGAGCAATATTACTTCCAAAGAAAGTTTGAATCATCAAATAAAATCTATATCAAAGGTTCCATCCTACATTAAGATCATGCATTGTACTACTCCAAATGATTCAACTATCAAAATTTTCATTTCTTAACAGGTCAGATACAATAGTCTTACTTTGTTACACTATGAAAACTCTAATGTACCCATGGTGCTAAGATTTAGATACAGATTCTCAGCACTGCTGAAAAGGACATAGAGTAGTGTCCCCTAGTACAAAGTGGGGCTATATATAAATTCCTTACACTTTAAATACTTACACAACTATAAAACCAAAAGAAACTTATACTTATGTATTACACATATTCAAACAAAATTAGTAAAATTCAAATTTGCAACATTAATTTAGTTTAATGTATGGTACTGATTGGCTGAAAATAAAAGTCTCATATAGAAAAATGTCAACTCAGATCCAGTTTTAGAGTGCACTCTCTCTAGAATGATGGGATGTGAGAGGTTTGGAAGTAGAGGAGATGGGGAGATGCTGGTCAAAGTGCACAAGCCTTCAGGTATGGGATGAATAAGTCTGAGTATCTAAGTACAGCACAGTGCCTATAGTTAATCATACTACCATACACATTTGAAATTTTCTGAGAGAATAGACCTTAAGCATTCTCGGCACACACAAATAAAAAATGCTAATAATGTGAGGTGATGGATGTGTGGTAATCATTTCACATAGTATATGTATGTCAAATAATCACTTTGTACATTGTAAATACATGCAATGTTGTCTATTAAACCTCAATAAGCTGAGAAAATTTTTTAAAGATTTTTTTTATTTGAGACAGAGAGAGAGAGATAGAGAGGGCAAGTACACACTAGCAGAGGGGAGGAGAAAAGGGAAAGGGAGAGAGAATCTTAAGCAGTCTCCACATCCAGCATGGAGCCTGATGCAGGGCTCTATCTCACTACCCTGAGATCATGACCTGAGCCAAAATCAAGAATTGGACACTCAACAGATACAACCATCCAGATGACCCAAAAAGTTGAAAATTAAAAAAAAAAAAAAAAAACAAAAACAAAAAACATCTACTCTTTCCCACATGCAAAAGATTATAGAATAAAGCCTAACTCCTTAGCATGGCCTTCAAGACCCTCCAACTAGATCCCTTTCCAACCTCTTTTCTTTCTATATTCCCCACTCACCATTCACCAACTTCCAACTCAATGACTTTCCATGATTTGCCACTGCCCCAGAAAAACCCAGTCCTCTTACCTACCTGTGATTTTGCCCAGGCTATCTTCTCAGCCTCTAGTCTCTGCTGTCTATGACATTCTAATTTTGCTTTTAGATTCAGCTCCAATGTGTTTACTTCATAAAGCCATCTCAGGTGCCTGGACTTAATAACTGCACCTTCCTCTGAGTTTCCAGAATGCATTGTTCATATCTATTTCACATTTCCTAGTACCATGTTATCTGTTTATAGATATGTCTTCTTTACTATATTGTTACCTTATAAAAAATAACAACTTTATTGAGATTAATTCACATATCATGATTCACCCATTTGAAGTATGCAACTGAATGTTTTTTAGTACAGTCACAGAGTTGTGCAACCATCACCACGAACAATTTTAGAACATTTTCATTACTGCAAAAAGGAATCTTGTACCATTAGTGGTCATTCCGTACCTGCATACCCCCAGCCCTAGGCAAACCTTAATTTTTCTTTTTGTCACTATAGATTTGCCTATGCCGAACATTTCATATAAATGGAACCATTCAATCAATATATGACCTTCTATGTACTTATAAATCTTTTAAAGGTAGAGACAAATCCTATTCATGGAAGAAGGAGTTAATGAGCAGGATATGTGATATAAGAGAAAGAGAATAAGTATGGAGTCATACAAACCTGAATTAAAATCTCAATTCAGCCATTTTGTGTAACTTTGGACAAGTCATTTTATCTCTCTGAGTCTCAGTTTACACATCTATAAAATGGGGATAAACAATTCCTCTCTTGAAAGATGGTTGTGAGGATTAAAAAGAGGATATGAAAAGTTCCTAAAAAACTTTGCTTAGTAAATATAAGCTGTTATTTGTATTTATCTCTGCATATCCATAGTACCTGGCATAGTAAACAGTAATGCATATTGATTTAATTTATGGATGAGTGATGAAAGATTCTAATGCCTTTCCTTCAGAGTGTCAATGAACTTCCAACAACTCAGGCAAGGACATAGAGTTACTAGGGCCAAATCTGACCTGGAATATATAAACTAGCTTCCTTTCCTTTTATTTCTCTCATTGTTCTGTCTCAGAGACCAGTCAATGAAGAGAGATAGCAGAGCCAATAAACAAAGCTAAGATCTGAAATCAGAGAAGAGGTTGCTTTCTAGCTCTGATACTGGCATTCTGAAGGCATTTTGAAAAACAGCTCATCCATTTAAGTCTCCAGTTTTCATTTTTATATACTTCTTCATTAAATAATAATTTCTGCTTTCCCTATTACAGGATAAATGAAACGTAAATCACACCTGAAAACTGCTTGATTTCTAAAGATAGACAAGCAGTACCATCTGAATCATGAGTAGATAAAAGTACAGAAAGGGAAAGGCACAGAATAGTTGTCAGTCCAGTGGAAGGAGAAGTCCAACCACATAAAATAATTAAATTATATCTAGATATGTCCAAATAAATTGGGAAACAATGTAACAGTTACAAGGCATTCCCACAGGAATGAAAACACTAGCATACCAATTCAATTCTCAAAAAAAAAAAAAAAGACATTTTTATTTCAAAGAGTCATAATAATAAATGTAGCTGAGTCATACTTATAATGGAGAATATAATGACTGAATCAATGGCCTGAAAGAAATTGAATAGTTTGCCTTTAAACAAAAAGGGTACAAAAGTAATTCAATCTCTATGGGAGAGAAAAATGGCAGAATTTTTTTAAAGGATCTAATCTCTAAAAGATCATAGGGCAAGTTACATGAGTTGTCTGTAGGATTTAATTTTTAAAACTATAATCCTGCAAATCATAGGGATAATTAAGGATATAATTATTTAATTGGGCAGCTGCCTATTGAAGCAGTGTAGTTTTATCAAAATAGAGACTAAAAAAGGTAGAAATGATTTTGGAAACTTTTGCCATTTAAAACTTTTTTTTTTAAATATATAAAGAGCTAGAAAAATTAGCTTTGAGCTAGAAACAACTATGTGAAATTCAGATGGAGACATATCAAACTTATGTCATGGAAATGTCCTTACAAGCCCTTCCAGCCCTTACAAGCAGGCTGAGGAAAATCACAAGCACTGACATGAAGTAATATCCATTATTGGCATAAAGATAGGCTAAAGTGTTCCCATCACAAATTATTCTAACTCTTTCACTGACCCTTTTCCAAATAATTTATCCCAAGATGACAGAATGTTTATCTTTTCATCCAAATAAAGGGAGCTAATGAGTTTTTCTATCTACTTAACTTTTTAAAAATAAGGCAAAAAAGAAAAATAACAAAAAAAAATATATTGATTCCCAATGGGTCTCGTTCTTTATACTAGTGGCCTGTTCATGTAGGATCATGGACAAGTCATTCTAAAATCTCATGCAATCACCTCACCTCTCTTTCGTGCAAACCAATATTCTCTCCAGGAGTTACAAGAAACCTGAGACCTCTTTTCTATTTCAACAGGTGGGAATAGCTCCTAAAACTCTCCGAAGATATTTGCTGACTGTAAATAAAAATTCTTTGAGTATCTAGATGTGAAGTTAAGAGCAATGTATATTTTTTTCCTTGTCACAATTTTCCAGATTCTATCAGAGGTCCATTGAAAGTGAAAGGAACAGAGACAATATATAGGAACAGCAACTTTACAGGAAATTCAATGGCACTTAATTCATATTTATAAACAATTATTATGAATGTAAATGGACTAAAGGTCCCAATGAAAAGACATAGGGTATCATAATGAATAAGAAAATAAGACCCATTGATATGCTGCTTACAAGAGACTCATTTTAGACCCAAAGATAGGTGGAAAGTGAGGGGATGGAGAACCATCTCTCATGCTAATGGATATTGAAAGAAAGCTAGAGTAGTTATAATTATATCAGACAAACTAGATTTTAAATCAAAGACTAATAAGAGATGAAGAAGGGCATTGTATCATAATAAAGGAGTCTAGTCAACAAGATCTAACAATTATAAATATTTATGCCCCCAAATTGGGAGCAGCCAAATATATAAATCAATTAATAACAAACTTAAAGAAACTAATTGATAATAATACAATAATAATAGGGGACTTTAACATCCCACTCACAGTAATGGACAGATCATATAAGTAGAAGATCAACAAGGAAACAATGGCTTTGAATGATGTGCTGGACCAATGGATTTAACAAATATACTCAAAGCATTTCATCCTAAAGCAGCAGAACACACATTCTTTATGAATGTACATGGAACATTCTCCAGAACAGATCAGGTGTCAATAGATCAGGGTCACAAATCAGCTTGCAACCAGTACAAAAAGATTGAGATCATCACCATGCATATTTTCTAATGGATTAAATACTTGGGAACTCCCTGAAGAACTGGACCAACTCAGCTCCAATACTCAGTCATCAAAAAGCAGAAACAATGTTTGCAGCTTTGAACCCAGCTTTGACTGGACTTCTGTTTACATAAGAAGCTCTCAGCACTGAGACAGACTTTCAGTACTAAGCATCATGGAAGGGATTCCTCTAGGGCTGACAAGCTTGGGAATTGGGAAAGAAGAGGGAAAAGTGAAGTAGTAAAATGTTGGCATCTAGTATTACATTAACTATAACTGAAGTGAACCAAAATCAAGACCCTAAATAACCAACATGAAACTCACTGCAAGAAATGAACAGAATACAAACATCCTCCAGTGTAAATGATGGCACAGAAAACTTCTTCTGATTCATTAAGCTTCCTTATCTTTTCTAATATTCATAATTATCCTGGTTCCTCCCCAAGCATTAAATGTGCTCATTAGTTTCCAACAGGCCACATAAAATTAAGCCTTAGTGGCTGGGTTTATTTTTGTGCTCTTAACATTCCCCCAAAGATTTAGTTTCAAGATCCAAACGTCTGCTATCCAGGCTAATAGTCACTAGATTTGTGTGCTATATTGGACTCTTCCAATGATTTGTTACTTTACCCAAGTGAAGTGCTGCTTTCTCTTTTTTTAACATGGGAACAATAACATGGTACCTATAATTTGCCTTACAGGGTTATGGTGAATGTTCTGCAAACATTAGCTCATGGATAGTCTTCCGAAAAATATGAAGAGCCTTTTCATTTTGAAACTGTTATTATACACTATTAAATATTGATATAGAACATTATAGTAATAGCTTCATAGTGAATAACAGGGCTGAAAGTCATAATTATACATACCTTTCAGTCCTCAAGATACTTTATTACTGCCCATAATCCTTTTTACTTCTCAGGAATGAAAGCCCCAATGGTCCATTTAGTTTTTCCCTTTATCATTAAAATCATTTATATTAACAAAAATTCAATCCACTAAAAGACTATGGCCTATGACTCAGATATTTTTAAAACTGACCAAAGAATCTTCAAGCATCTCAGATCCCTATTAGCCCAGGATAGATATGCAAATCTGACTTGTGATTTAAATATTATAAAGGCTATTTTGATGGGAATCTAAGTCAAATAGTAAAAAGGGAAGATTTACAAAGCAACAGAAAGCATATGTAATCATGGTGTTCAATTCACTGAGATGTTGGTTTTCTGCTGCGTTAAGGATACAAAACTCAGTGTCAAGTGAAGAATTAGACTGAATCGCTTTCAGATTCATTTTCTGAGGAAGGATTTGTGGAGTGACAGGAAGTTTGGGTTTTTAATCTTCTGCCTTAAAAAGGGGTAGGATTTCAGTTTTGTGTGTTATATAATATTGTATAAATCATTTAATCTTCTTAGTCTCAGTTTCTTAACTATAAAATGAAAATAGTAACACCAAAAATTGTAAATGCCTTTGCTGCTTCATCACACAAAATTTTGATTTGTTTATAAGTCAGTCTCTGAACTTTTTTTTTAAGATTTATTTTATTTATTTGAGAGACAAAGAGTACATGGATAGATGCGAGAGAGGTGGGGGGGGCAGGGAGAGAGGATCTCAAGCAGATAGGCCTTGATCTCATGACCCTGAGATCATGACCTGAGCCAAAATCAAGAGTCAGACACTTAATCAAGTGAACCACCCAGGCGCCCCAGTCTCTGAGCTTTTTGAGGGCAGGGACTGTCTCATCCATCTCTATATCTTGAATATCTAACACACACCAACAAATAAAAGTCACTCAACAAATATTTGTTAAATGGTATTGAATCAACTATTTGCACTGCTTTTGATAACAATATTCTAAAGGTTATTTTTATAAAAAAGAAAATATCAGTTTTAAATTCAGATAGTAGATTAGATCACTGTTTATCAAATATTCACCTTCATCCCTCCCCTTAATGAGAAGAATATATTTTCTCACCCTTTAAATGTAGGCTTGGAGCAGAGTAGCGCAGCGGAAGCGTGCTGGGCCCATAAATGTAGGCTTGGCCATTTGCTTTGGCTAAGATGCCATTAGTGGACATGACATGAGCAGATGTTTGAATTGTGCTTGCACAATTGGGATTGCTTTCACAAACTCCTGCCTTTCATTATAAGATAAGTATGCCTGGAGTAGCTACTAGTCCAAGGAGGGTGAAAGACCCTTGGCAGCAGGCCTTGGAGTCAGGGCATAGTTTGATTATCACCATTATTAACAAGTTCTTAGGTGATACTGATAGGAATGTAGATTGTGCCTGCAGATTACAGATTAGATAAATGGAAATAAATTTTGAAAAAAACTTGACCAGCCTAAAGTATTCATCATGCCACCCACATCAGTCAGTTAATAAAGATATAAGCAGTGAACTTGATAAGTCAGTTAAGTAGCAGTTTGGTTAAGAAATTTCTTACTTTCCACTTCATACAATTGCTAGAAATTTTCACTGAGGTTATGACTGTAAAGTAGTCAGCAGGTACCTGGTATATGAAAACACTCAATAAATATTATTATTATTGTTATTATTACTATTCTAGTTTTCTTTTTATTAATTTTAAAACTCACCCAACACAGCCAAATAATCACCTCTGTGTCTTCATGTAAGTTATTTAATCACCTGGGTTTCTTCATCTGTAAAATAAAATGGTTGGAATAGATGATCTTTCTCTAGATTGGAAATTCTCTAGTTTTACATTAATAGGAATTCATCACACCTGTCTTAATTAAGGTTTTACACTCACTGAGGGTGCTCCCTCTTTCTGATCCCAACTGATATCCTGAAAATCTTGTTTCTTATTTATCTCATTTGAATTTTTCAACCTGTAGAATCTCTCTCTTTTTTTTTTTTTTTTTTGAAAAAGTACTTTGGACTTTAGGTCAGTTTCTACCCTTGCCAAGAACTTAGAACTTAAGTATTATAAAGAGAAAAACCCAAAGAGGAAAGGTTGTATAGTATAGAATACTATATCCAGCTAGGCTGTCATTGAAAATAGAAGGAGAGATTAAAAACAAAAAACAAAAAACAAAACAAAACAAAAAAAAACAGAAAGAAAAAACTTCCAGAACAAACAAAAATTAAAAGAATCTGCAAACACCAAACCAGCCCTACAGGAAATATTGAAAGTGATCCTCTAAGCAAAGAGAGAGCTTAAAAGTAACATAGACCGGAAAGGAATGGAGATAATATACAGTAGCAATCACCTTACAAACAGTACAATGGCACTAAATTCATATCTTTCAATAGTTACCCTGAATGTAAATGGGCTAAATGTCACAATCAAAAGATGCAGGGTATCAGAATAGATAAAAATACAAGACCCATCGATATGCTATCTACAGGAAACTCATTTTAGACCCAAGGACACCTCCAGATATAAAGTGAGGGGGTGGAAAACAATTTACCATGTTAATGGACATCAAAAGAAAGCTGAGGTGGCAATCCTTATATCAGACAAATTATATTTTAAACTAAAGACTATAATAAGAGGTGAGGAAGGACACTATATCATACTTAAAAGGTCTATCCAACAGGAAGATCTAAAAATTTTAAATATCTATGCCCCTAACATGAGAGCAGCCAATTATATAAACCAATTAATAACAAAATCAAAGAAACACATCAACAATAATACAATAATAGTAGGAGACTTTAAGACCCCCTTGCTCAAATGGACAGATCATCTAAGCAAAAGATCAACAAGGAAATAAAGGCTTTAAATGACACACTGGACTAGAAGGACATCACAGATATATTTAGAACATTCCATCCCAAAACAACAGAATACATATTCTTCTCTAGTACACATGGAACATTCTCCATGTAACATTTGTTACATGCTAGGTAACAAATCGGGTCTCAACCAGTACCAAAAGACTGGGATCATTCCCTGCATATTTGTAGACCATACTGCTCTGAAACTAGAACTCAATCACAAAAGGAAAGTTGGAAAGAATTCCAATACATGAAGACTAAAGAGCATCATACTAATGAATGAATGAGTCAACAAGGAAATTACAGAATAATTTTAAAAATCCATGGAAACAAATGAAAATGAAAACACAACTGTTCAAAATCTTTAGGACATAGCAAAGGCAGTCTGGAGGAGAAAGTATATAGTGATGCAAGCCTTTCTCAGGAAACAAGAAAGATCTCAAGTATACAACCTAACCCTACACCTAAAGGAGCTGGAGAAAGAATAGCAAAGAAAACCTAAACCCAGCAGGAGAAGAGAAATAATAAAGATCAGAGCAGAAATCAATGAAATAGAAACCAAAAGAACAGTAGAACAAATCAATGAAACTAGGAGCTGGTTCCTTGAAAGAATTAATAAAATTGATAAATCCCTGGACAGACTTATCAAAAAAGAAAAGAAAAAGGACCCAAATTAATAAAGTCATGAATGAAAGAGGAGAGAGCACAACCAACACCTAAGAAATACAAACAATTATACAAACATATTATGAGCAACTATACATCAGTAAATTTGACAATCTGGAAGAAATGGATGCATACCTACAAACATATAAACTATCAAAACTGAACCAGGAAGAAATAAAAAATCTGAACAGACCCATAACCAGTATGGATATTGAAGCAGTCATCAAAAATCTCCCTAAAAAACAAGAGCCCAGGGCCAGATGGCTTCCCGGGGGAATTCTACTAAACATTTAAAGAAGAATTAATACGTATTCTTCTGAAAATGTTCCAGAAAATAGAAATGGAAAGAAAACTTCTAAACTCATTTATGAGGCCAGTATTACCTTGATCCCAAAACCAGAAAAAGACCCCATCAAAAGGAGAATTAAAGACCAATATCCTTGATGAACCTTGGTGGTTGCAAAAATTCTCTCCAAAATACTAGCCAATAGGATCCATCAGTCCAACAAAAGGATTATTCACCATGACAAAGTGGGATTTTTTCTTGGGCTGCTAAGTTGGTTCAACATCCACAAATCAATCAATGTGATACAATACATTAATGAAAGAAAGAACAAGAACCATATGATACTCTCAATAGATGCAGAAAAAGCATTTGAGAAAGTACAGCATCTTTTCTTGATCAAAACTATTCACAGTGTAGTCATAGTGGGTATCATCAATATCATCAAAGCCATCTATGAAAAACCCGCAGCAAATATCATTCTCAATGGGGAAAAACTGAGAGCTTTTCTGCTAAGGTCAGGAACTATCCACTATCACCAGTGCTATTCTAGTACTACAAGTACTAGAAGTAGTAGAAGTCCTATGTCAGCAATCAGACAACAAAAGAAAATAAAAGGCATCTGAATCAGCAAAGAAGTCGTCAAACACTCACTCTTTGCAGATGATATGACACTTTATGTGGAAAACCCAAAAGACTCCACTCCAAAACTGCTAGAACTCATAAAAGAATTCAGTAAAGTGTCAGGATATAAAATCAAAGCACAGAAATCAGTTGCATTTCTATATACCAACAGCAAGACAGAAGACAGAGAAATTAAGGAGTTGATCCCATTAACAATAGCACCCAAAACACAAGATATCTAGGAATAAACCTAACTAACCAAAGAGGCAAAGAATTTGTCCTCAGAAAACTATAAAGTACTCATGAAAGAAATTGAGGAAGAAATGGAAAAACATTCCATGATTATGGATTGGAAGAACAAATATTGTGAAAATGTCTATGCTACCTAAAGCAATCTACACATTAAATGCAATCCCTATCAAAATACCATCAACTTTTTTCAAAGAAATGGAACAAATAATCCTAAAATTTATATGGAATCAGAAAAGACCCTGAATAGCCACAGGAATGTTGGGAAAGAAAACCAAAGTTGGTGGCATCAAAATTCCAGACTTCAAGCTCAATTACAAAGCTATAATCATCAAGACAGTATGGTACTGGCACAAAAACAGACACATAGATCAATGGGACAGAACAGAGAGCCCAGAAATGGACCCTCAACTCTATGGTTTCCTGACAAAGCAGGAAAGAATGTCCAATTCTGTTGAATGTCTTCAACAAATGGTGTTGGGAAAATTGGACAGCCACATGCAGCAGAATGAAACCAGACCATTTTCTTATACCACACATAAAAATAGACTCAAAATGGATGAAAAACCTCAAGGTGAAACAGGAATCCACCAAAATCCTTTAGAAGAACACAGGCAGCAACCTCCTAACCTCAGCTGCAGCAATTTCTTCCTAGAAACATTGCCAAAGGCAAGGGAAGCAAGGGCAAAAATCAACTATTGGGATTGCATCAAGATCAAAAGCTTTTACACAACAAAGAAACAGTCAACAAAACCAAGAGACAACTGACAGAATGGGAGAAGATATTTGCAAATGACATATCAGATAAAGGGCTAGTATCCAAACTCTATAAAGAACTTATCCAACTCAACACCCAAGGAAAAAAATCATCCAATTAAGAAATGGGTAGAAGACATGAACAGACATTTTTGCAAAGAAAGCATCCAAATGGACAACAGATACATGAAAAAGTGCTCACCATCACTTGGTATCAGGGAAATACAAATCAAAACCACAATGAGAAACCACCTCACACCAGTCAGAATGGCTAAAATTAACAAGTCGGGAAATGACTGATGTTGGCAAGGATGTGGAGAAAGGGGAACCCTCCTACACTGTTGGTAGGAATGCAAGCTGGTGCAGCCACTCTGAAAAACAGTAAGGAGGTTCCTCTAAAAGTTGAAAATAGAGCTACCTTCTATCCAACAATCGCACTACTGGGTATTTACCCCAAAGATACAAATATAGTGATCAGAAATGGCATGTGCACCTGAATGTTTATAGCAGCAATGTCCACAATAACCAAACTATGGAAGGAACCCAGATGTCCATCATCAGATGAATGGATAAAGAAGATGTGATATATAGATACAGATAGAGATAAAGATATAGATATAGATATATGTATAAACCCAATGGAATACTATGTAGCCATCAAAAGAAACGAAATCTTGCCATTTGCAATGATGTAGATGGAACTAGAGGGTATCATGCTAAGTGAAATAAGTCAATCAGAGAGAATTATCATATGGTCTCTGATATGAGGAATTTGAGAGGCAGGGTTGGGGGTCATGCGGGGTAGTGAGGGGGAAAAATGAAACAAGATGGTACTGGGGAGGGAGACAAACCATAAGAGACTCTTAATCTCACAAAACAATCTGAGGGCTGCTGGGGGGATGGAGGGAGGGATAAGGTGGCTGGGTTATAGACATTGGGGAGGGTATTGCTATGGTGAGTGCTGGGAAATGTGTAAGCCTGATGACTCACAGAACCTGTACCCCTGGGGCAAATAATATATTATATGTTAATTTAAAAAAATTTTTAAAATTCTGTATATCAACATTCTTACTATCAGTATAACTCTACTTATTCACTTAATTTAATAATGAGAAAGCAAAACAGAGCAGAAATGAAGTGCACAATTGCCAAAATGATTAATTTACCATTGCCAGTTTGCTTTCTTTTGCAATGCCCTAAGTCTTTGGCTGAAAGTTGTTTTTACTGGAAATGTGTTCTGCATGCACACTGAATCTCACTGCCTCTTGCGTATATGATAACTCCCCCTCTCTTGCATCACCAATTTTCTCTCTGCTGCATCTTTGTTCTCTGCTCAAAAAATGCTGTTTTATTTCTCCCATTTTAGAAAAATCAAAGTGTCTCTTGGTCACAACTTTCTCTAATTACTGCCCATTTTCTGCTTCCTTTTATAGAAAGGCTCTGTGCACATTCACTTTCCATATCTTCTTCTCTCATTCTCTCTTGAGTGGACTCCTATCAGAGTCCCTTCCATTTCAATAAAACTGTTTTTTCCTTCATTGCCAATTAACTTCTAATTGCCAAATTCAGAACCTGATTCATGGTCTAAGCTAACCGTCCTCCTTACCAAAATACTCTCTGTTAGACTTCCAGAACCCTACATTCTCCTGCTAGCCTGTCCTTCTACCTCAGTGGCTAGTCTTTCTTGATCTTCTTTCCTGAATCCTCCTCAGTTCCTGACCTCTAATGTTGGAATGCCCCAGCTGAGACCTCAGACATTTCTTCACTAAGTACATTTATTCTCTACATGATCTCATTTACCCATCCAATGGATGTATGGCTTTCAGTACCACCTATATGCAGATGATTTCAAAATGTCTCTAGTCCAGGCCTTCCCTGACCATTCTTTCTAAAATAGTACACCCTCTTGTTATTTTTTCTTTTTTTGAATCACTTTTAAAATCTATTCTCTTAGCAACTTTCAAATGTGTAATATAGTGTTACTAACTATAGTCACCATAATGTACTTTAAATCCTCAGGATTTATTTATTTCATAAAAAGAAGTTTGTACCTTTTGACTATCTTCATTCATTTGCCACCACCTACCTCTGGCAATCACTGATCTGTTCTCCATATCTATGAGCTTCTTTTTTGAGGGGAGGGGAGTTGCTTTTTTTAGATTCCACATATAAATGAGATCATATGGTATTTGTCTTTCTCTATCTGACTTATTTCACGTAGCATAATGCCCTTGAGGTCCATCCATACCGATGCAAATAGCAGAATTTCCTTCTTTTTACGGCTGAGTCATATTCCACTGTGTGTGGATTGTGTCATACATTGATAGACACTTAGGTTGTTTTCATATCTTGGCTATCATAAATAATGCTGCAATGAACATAGAGGTATATTTCTCTTTTCAAATTAATATCTTTGTTTTCTTCAAATAAACACCCAGAAGTAGAATTGCTGGAACATATGGTGGCTCTATTTTTTTTTTCAACTACTCAAAGACTTTTGTTTTATTATAGTGCATGAGCTGGGACTGACAGGAAGGGGTAGATGTAGTAGGCAACCACTGCCCTGATTAGCATCAGATACCCATCCCGATGGCTGTGAATGTGTCAAAGGTGTCACCACTCTTCATGGTTTTCCCAATGACACACATCAGCTCCCGATCCTGCATTCAGATCCTGAGACAGGAAAAGGTGTAGAAGAGCATCCCAGCCATGATGCCCGCTGCTCAGCCCATCACAAATCCCATCTTCATGTGGTAGAAGTAGCTTGGCTGAGACTGTTCTTAGGCCCCATGGTCACTGGCATCTCACTTGCAGCTTTAACCAGTCAGTTTTGGTGGCTCTATTTTTAATTTTTTGAGGACCCTCTGTACTGTTCTTCACAGGGGCTGTACCAATTTATATTCCCACCAACGGTGCACAAGGCTCTCTTTTTCCACATCCTGGCCAACACTTGTCTTCTTGATAATAGCCATTCTGACAAGCATGAGGTGAAGGTTTATCGTGGTTTTGATTTGCATTTCCTTCATGTTAGTGATTTTGATTAATGATGTCATTTTCTATTCTCTTTCCCCACTTACTTTTTAGCAGCGACTTTATATTATATATCTACTTATTTATTTTCTTATCGTGTTCCTTCTAGACTAGAACGTAAACTCCATGGAGGGCAGGGATTTGATCTTGTTCCTTGTTGTATCTCTAGCACCCAAATAGCATGTAGTATGATATATATATTAGGTACTCAATAAATATTTATCAAGTGAATAATTAATGACAAAATTCTTTCTTTCAGAACGTTCAACACCGATTTATTTTATGCAACAGTGATAGACAAGCAATAGCTTTAACTCTCAGAGTGGGATTACAGCAGGATGCCTGAGTTACACTCAGCATTCCAGGATGAAGGAGGATGAGCTGAAGGGCACAAGAAGGAGGCCCTATACAGTGGTAGTAGTTCTAATTTGTGTTCAAACCAGGGAATGGCAAATCCAGTCCAGTCCAATGCAGATACTAGTTTTAGGGTGGGGAGACAATGGGATGGGAGGGCCTGAATATAAGGACAGCTTTATGATGATCAGGTGAAGAGCATAGACTGCAGGCCTCTAAATAGTAAACAAGGTTATCCAGGGAAACTATCCGATGTTCTGAAGCAAAAGAAAATGTGCTAAGCCCACAGGAGACCTACCACCTTAATGCCTGTTTCCTTAATTTCAGTGCAGGATCACAGCTGCCTGCAGATAGCTTCGCGTTCAATACAGTATCAAATGTGGGATGTGCTGGGGTAGGTGTTGTGGAACAATGCAAAGATCAATAAAACAAAATTTCTACCTTCAAAGTACCTATATATCTACAGGAGATAAGACACAGCTAATAAAAATAAGAGCATTACATAACACGTAACCTGTTCTTCAGAGAGTCATGGAATCGTAGCAAATTATATCTGTAAAGAGACTATTTCTGGATTGGGTTTAAATATAGAACTAGTCTCTTGAGTACAAGAAGAAAGAACAATTTACCAGTCACAAATCTCTTCATCTGTAAAATGTAAGCTTTAAATAGAATTCTTCTTTACGTTTCCTTCCAGTTCCAAATTGCTATCACATATATCACATATATCACATATACATATATACATATATGCATATACCTATTTCGATAATTAAATCTCATTAATTTGGACTTTGCTAATCTAGAATTTATGATCAACCATCAAAGTGAGCCTAACTGAATTTTAATTTTGCTCTAACAGAGATATCAGTAGGTTGTTCACTAAACAGTATAAACAAATTGTAAAAGGAATGCTCACAAAGTTTAAAGAACAAACTTTTCAAAGCATTCAGAACTCCTTTTTTGTAAACAAATAGCTGAACTGGACATCAGCCACTTGGACTGTTGTTTTGATATGCTTCATTCAGATCCCTGGGCTAGGGCCCAAAGGACAAAAGGGGTCTGACACACCAGTCCCTTGATTCTCATCTCCGTTCAGAGCCTAGAAGTCAACTTGGTTTGACTGAAAGAGAAGACAGAGGAAATCACATCCAGAAGAAACATGGCCTTGCTGATTATTCCTTAAGCCTCTTACTGTATTTCTTGTTCTGATAGTAAAAAGTGCTATGCAAAGTGTACACTAGGAAAGATCTATTCTTTTTTTATTAGCACGTTATTACCTAAAATCTATTCATTTGGCAAGATTTATCAAATGTCTACTGTGCATTAATACATATCTTTGTCACATGATGGATTTTTCAGTGCCACATGTTTATTTGTCCACAGCTCTTGAAAATATGCTAGAAGAATACCTCTTATTACACAGTTAATTCTAATGGGAATTTCAATTACATTGTCTCAAAAGGCTGCATGTGGACCTCACAGGGGAATGGGAATATTACCAAAATAGAAATTAAGGTGCTTAGGGATATAAAATTTAGCAAAACTTTTAGGATGAAGGCCAGAAAAGCAGAAATGTAAATTGAAAAAAAGCCAGGAAGGGAATGGAAAATGAGATCACGGAAACCATGCAACTAGAAATCTTCACTATAACTCAGAAAAATAATAAAATGAATCATGAAGAGGATATAGACATGGGAAAGCAGGAATAGGAGTCATACACCCTATCAGCTGCTCTCTGTGGCAGAGTCAAACACAGACTAAGATAGGCCATGGTCCTCAATCTTCCTTGAACAGATTGAGGTCATATCCAACTTGGTGTCTTTCCAAATGCTGCTCTCCTCACCCACTGCCCAAGTTTTCAGATACTGGTCATTCTTCAGAGCATTGCTGCAATTCCAGTTTCACCTTAACTATAGCCCTCTCTAATTCCTCCTTCCAAAAATGACAACCATTTTCTGGATGCTCCATGAACTTTCATAACACCAAAGTTTACCACTAAATGTTTAAGAGATGTTGAGTTCTTCTGGATTAGACTACAGATATCTTATTTTCAGGATTCATGCCTTAAACCTTTTAATAACTTATGAACTTATTTATGAGAAAAGTCTTACAAGACACAAAAATTAAATCATATTAATTATATATTTAATGAATTGCCTTTGTTGAAAATAGTACTGTAGGAAAGTGAAACTATTGCAGAAAACTTGGGAGGTGTGGTCCACATACCAATTGCACTTAACTCCTTAGAAGACATAAAAGACATAAAAGTAAAATTTTTTTAACTAAAATATTTTTGACTGATGTACTAATTGATTGATGAATGTTTTTATAAGGGAATTTTTTCTTACCTAGATCTTTCATCCCAGCCTATATGTTAATAATGTATGAGGTTGATTAGTGCAAATAATCAGATAATATGTCCTAATGTAAACTCAAGACATTCACCACCACCTAAAACCTGCCTGACCCCCTGTATCCTCTATCTTATTTAATGACATCACCATTCACCCAGTGACCTAAGCCAGGAACCTGGTGGTCATCTAGCATTTTCTCCTTGCTCTCAAATTCTATTCCTTACCTAAAGGTTCTGGAACTAATTTCAACTTGTATGGGGAGAAATTTTCCCACACACCACCAAGCAATTCTCAGATGCCAGCTCGGTGTTCTACAACTCAACTCAGTTCTGACAGTACCTGGAGAGAGCATCCAATTCCACAGGCTAAGGGCTCAGTCTCACAGGAATGTCTTCACCCCCGACTCCCATTCTCACCCTCACTCCCTCCACTTTATATGCTAGTCCCGTGTCCAGGTTGTTGCAATCAGCTCTAGACTGGTGGGTCCCAAGACTCCCTCTACTTAGTAGATTACTGATTTATAATAAAATGATGTGACTCAGGAACAGCCAGATGGAAGAGATGCATAGGACAAGGTATGGGGAAAGGGCAGGGAGCTTCCATTCTTTGAGTGTGCCACTCTTTCCAAATCTCCCTGTGTTCACCAAACTGCAAGCTCTCAGAACTCCATCCTTTGGGGGTTTTATGGAGGCTTTATTAATAGCACAATTGATTAAATCATTGGTCATTGACCACTGGTGATTTATTCAACCTCTAGCCCCTAGCCTCTCTCCCCTCCCCTGAGGTCAGGGGGTGGGACTGAAAGTCCCAATCCTCTAATCATTCCCTTCTCCTGGCCATCAGCACCCATGCCCATCCTTTGGTTACACAGTTTTTCAAAAGTAACCTCATCAACATAACAAAAGATACCTTTCTGGTTCTCATCACTTACAAAATTCGATGGGTGTTAGGAGAGCTCTGCCAGGAAAGGGGGATAAGATCAAATACATATTTCTTATTATAAATCACAATATCATATTATCAAATTCTTGTGATGCTTTCAGATTCATCCCTGCCTCTTCTTCAGCACAGCTTTTACCTTGGTTCAGGCCTAAGCTTCCCCACCCAGGTTCAATGGTCATCTCCTAACTGTTTGCTTTATATTTGTTCTCACCTTTTTCCAATCCATGCCACATATAGCTGGGGATGATCTTTCTAAAATGCAAATCTATTTGTGTCATCCCCCTTCTTAAATATTGTAATGACTTTTATGCTTAAAGGATAAAGTCCTAACTTCCTTGCAAGTCATTCAAGGACCCTCATAATCCGGTCCCCTCCTTTCCTTTTTAATATCAACTTTGGCCATTTACCTATATACATTATAGCTTCTAATCATGCTAAAATTGTCAGGCTTTGAAACACCATGCCATTTCCTCTCATTCTATAAAGCCATCTTTGACTCTGTATGCATTTAAACTATTTGAGTTACCTTCAGACCTAATTCAAGGGCCAATTTCTTTCTTGACCACCCCTGATACTTTGGCTGATACTTTGGTCATCATTAGACCTGGTAATTGCCTTCAGTCTATTTGTTCATATACCTATTTTACTAACTGGATCTTCTTTACTCTCAGAAGGGTAAAAAGGGTCATAGCAGATTCTGGTATGCAAATAGAGTACATAATTTGGCATCTCATATATCAGCAGCTTCATAATAGCCACTCAAAAGTTTGCTGAATATTGGTAAGTCAATGATGAGTTTACAAGAAAAGGAATTTCCTTTATAAGAAAAGGAATAAAAGCTCAGAAGTAGCAGTGAACTTGAAGTAGGCTGAGACTAGCCCAAGATGGTATTTTCCTGACATTGCTAAATTGCAGGCTTTTATAAAGGGGCTAAAGGTGAGGAGAGAAAAGAGTTTGAATAAGTAGTGAGTCAGTGAGTAAATCATGATATGAAACAGAAAAATAACTCAAAGACTTGTACCTGGGAGGTTAGCATATTGTCAGCACCTTAACAGAAAATAAGTCTGACCACACATTCAAACCAATTCTCATCATCTGAATCAGAAAAAAAAAAAAAAAAAAAAAAAAAATGTCTAAAAAGGGAAATTGAATGGTTACCTACAAACTACCTATAAATGTCCTTGTCAGTCTGAGGGCTTATGCCACCTGGTGGCAGTTTACTCAGTTTTAGCTTCAACTCTTTAAAGTGGTGTGATGACTGAGTTGGATGTATAAATCAATGATTAAGGGAGACAAAGCTCTGTGGTGAAAAAGAGCTCTGACCTAAGGATCAAGAGAGTAAACATACAGCTCCATATTTTTATGGGGTGACCTTAGAAAGTCACCAGATCTCTGGGTCTCAACACTGGTGTCTATAGAGTCTCTAAGTAGGTGATCTCTAGTGTCGTGTCCAGCACTAATAGTATTGACTTTATATTGGGACTTCAGTATGCTCATCTAAAAAAAAAATTAGGTAGCCAAAGATGATGATATATAAAAATCCCTTAACATTATATTATTTGGTTTTTTGAGTAAGTATATATGGAAAAAGGGAAAAGACCATTGTCATGCAAGAGCCACAGAAATAAGAGATAGGATATTAAGAATATTAGAGCTGAAATATAGGTTAGGGGAATTTAGAAAATGCATGTGTGTGTTTAAGGAGTGAGTTATAAATAACTCTAAAATGGTGAGGGATGAGAAGACCATGAAGGATCTTCTATTTCGTCAATGTGTGTGTGAACATATTGGAAGGAGAGAGAATGTGGTTGAGAGTAAATGGCAGGAAGTACTAACATTATTAAAATCTCTGCAGTCACTTCTGGGTAGGAGCTTGAATATAGACAAAACTGTTTCTAATGATTTTATACAATGGCTATTTTCCAGATTTAAAAAGTTTGACATCTTAAATTCAGTTGCGGGGGGGGGGGGGGGCTGGGTAGAATAGAGGACTAGTAACAGTATACATTCTTGAGTATATATTGCCACCCAGTGGATGAATGTGCATGACGCACAATACATTTATAAAGGGAAAGACAAAGGAAGACTCTAAGAGGTTATGACCATGATGCTTGTGTTAAAGCTTTGTTTATGCTCAGTGAAGGTCAGATATCGTAGGTGATCCAAACGGAATCACCACTCTTTTAGAATGCCGGACTAGATTTCAATATACATTTTCCAAGTATTCTGATAAACATTATCAGAAGCTTTCAGCAATGAGAGAAAAATATTATGAGTGTGCTTACCTCCATGTTAGACACTAAAGTCTCATTAATGCTAGTGAAACTTATGTCCATGAATTTCCAATAAAACAAGTCAGAGACACTTAACTTACAATAAGCCAGAAAGAGGGTTCTCAAGGCAGAGATTAGAGATTCAAATCTTGGTTCTCCAGGTGCTAAGAGATTTGATACAAAGTCTAGACTCAATTACATTTTTGGCATAAAAATCTTAGAGTTTCCCTTCATCTGAAAGTGAGTAAAGACTTACTAGAATAGAGGGGTGCCTGGGTGGCTCAGTGGGTTAAGCCTCGGCCTTAAGTTCGGGTCATGGTCTCAGGGTCCTGAGATGGGGCCCTGCATTGGGCTCTCTACTCAGCAGGGACCCTGCTCCCCACCCCCCTCTGCCTGCCTCTCTGCCTACTTGTGATCTCTCTCTCTGTTAAATAAATAAATAAAATATTAAAAAAAAAAACTTATTAGAATAGGGATATACAGGGGCACCTGCGTGGCTCAGTGGTTTAAAGCCTCTACTTTCGATTCAGGTCATGATCCCAGGGTCCTGGGATTGAGCTCCACAGCATCGGGCTCTCTGCTCAGCAGGGAGCCTGCTTCCACCTCTCTCTCTCTGCCCACTTGTGATCTCTGCCTGTCAAATACATAAATAAAATCTTAAAAAAAAAAAGAATAAGGATATACAGAGACAATGGATGGAAGTTGGATCCCTTATGTATTGAGGTCATGTTTATGGAGGAATTTTTCTAGTGGTTCAGCTTGGAGTGGCACAATAATATCCTTTTCATTGGATAACTCTTTAAGAATCTTCTTACTGAGCTAGGAGCCCAACTGGGGATGCTAGATCCCAGAACCCCAAGATCATGACCTGAGCAGCAGATGCTTAACCAACTGAGCCACCCAGGTGCCCCAAAATTCATGCTATTGTAATGACATTAGAAGTCCAAGGAAAACTAGTCTGGGGCTTTATTTCTTGGTTGTTTAGACAGTATTCTTATCAAGAGATTTATCCATTCACTTATGAACACTTCTAGATAAGAAGCCCAGTAACAAATGTGTTTCTTTGTTGGGTCTTTACTACAAGTTGGAAACAGGAGAGTCTAACTGTGGGTAAAAACAAAAACAAAAACAAAAAATAAAAACATGGCTGAAAGAGACAGATCTCTATTGCAAACGTTCTTTATACTACATTAATACATCATTATTTAAATAAATTCAACTAAATGAGGATATACAAGTACCTGGTCACAGGTTCTCAAAATTCGCTTTGAAATGCACTGATGCCTGGTTCTTCTAACACCACCTGTCATTCTAATTGAATTGGTTTTGAGTGTTATTTATTTAAAGATTTTATTTATTTATTTGAGAGAGAGATAGCATGCAAGTGGGGAGAAGGGAGTGGGGCAGAGAGAGAATCACAAGCAGACTCCACCATGCAGACCTTGGAGTCCAACATGGGGCTTGATACCATGGGCCTGAGATCATGATCTGAACTGAAATCAAGAGTGTCGCAAGTGCCGACAAACCGACCAGGGTCGAGAGGGTAAGAGGATGGTGAAAAGAAATTAAGAGACAAAGAGATGGGGGCAGGAGGAGCACCAAGGAAGATGTCCAATAGTGCCAATTTTATTGCAGGCTGCGAGGCATTATATAGCTAACAGAAACAATCATAAGAAAAGTATCTATTTTTAGCTAATTACTAAAGAGTTTGCAAGATACACAGAAAATCCTTCGAGCTTTCCCATTATCTATTTCCCAAGCACCCACAGCAGACATTCTAGTGCCAGATGTACTGACTTCAAGGCCACTTAAGACACAGTTTATGTAAGCACAGCAGTCTTACAGTGGTGTAGTCTATAGCCCGTGCAAGGACAACAAGGACCAGTCAAGAATTTCTGACCCCGGCCAAATCGTCTCTATCTGACTAGCAAACATGTGGGAAGTCACATAGGTGAGCGCCCAACACATAGCACAGACCCTTTCTCAGTGCTACTCGACTTTATCGATCTAAGCCTTTTGTTTGGCTATTCAGCCTTTTAAAAAGGCACAAGTCAGGGCCTGGTTTGGTCCTCGTCTCAAGCCTTACCATGGCCTCCCACACAAGAGTCAGATGTTTAACCAACAAGCCAACAAGGTGCCCCTGGTTTGGGGTGTTTTTTAAAAGTTTACCAGGTTAATTCTATTCATGTAGTCAAGGTTGAGAACTATTGCTCTAAAGATAGAGTCTACTAAAACAAAGAAAACAAAACAACTTTACTATTTAACTTTCAAATATCAAGAGCGCTATTGAAAAGCTATTTAATTTTCATCAAGATTTAATTTAATTTTCATCAAGAACTACCTGTTTGATCTTTACTCTCTGGGTCCCTGTCATAGTGATTTGTTTAAATGGTTGTATTCATTTCATTAACAGGATGTAAATAAGTAAGTTCCATGGCATCATGGACCATGGCTCTTATGTAATATAAAATAAATATGAAAGTATATTATTACAGGAGTGAAAAAATCAACAGTTTGCAAAATACATATTGGCCCTAATATACAGCATTCCCATAGAAGATACGTATTTTGGGGTGCCTGGGTGGCTCAGTGGGTTAAGCCGCTGCCTTCGGCTCAGGTCATGATCTCAGGATCCTGGGATCAAGTCCCGCATCGGGCTCTCTGCTCAGCAGGGAGCCTGTTTCCTCCTCCTCTCTCTGCCTGCCTCTCTGCCTACTTGTGATCTCTCTCTGTCAAATAAATAAATAAAATCTTAAAAAAAAAAAAAAGAGGATACGTATTTTATTTACAATTTTATTTATTTATTTGTTAGAGAGAGAGAGAAAGAGCACAAGCAGGGGGAGCAGTAGGTAGAGGGAGAAGCAGTGGGACTCAATCCCGGGACCCTGGGATGATGACCTGAGCCGAAGTCAGATACTTAACTGACTGAGCCACCCAGGCATCCCAAAGACATGCATCTTAAAGCCATAACTTAAAGTTTATATTGTTACACAAATTGGAAACCAGAAATCCTAATTTTTTTAAAGAAACATGGCTGAACACTTGAAAACAGATATTCTTTCTTTAAAATGACATTAATGTATCACAATTACTTAAATACAACTAAATATTGAAGATAGAAAACTACTTGATAAAAATGACAACACACTCCCCCTCCCCAGAATGGTTTATTATTTTTATCTTTGGACTTTGTGTTGAACCATTAAAAGATTCCTTCCCTTCTCCCTCCCTTTTTCCCTTCTATAGATATAAGTGATTATAATGTTAATCTTTGCTAGATATTAAAAATGTGAAAATGAGTAAGACATGGTCCTTACACTGATGGAGCTTACATTTACTAGTAGACAAGTAAACAGACCAACATTTAAAAATCAGTACACTGAGGACTATAAAACATTATGCACAGGATGCTAGTGAGGAAAATGTTCTAGAAGAGATAACCACTTGTCTGAGCCTTAAAGAATGGTGTGTTATTCAGGAAAAATGAGTTTGAGAACTATGCACACAGAGCCAGCAGTAGGTACAAAGCCAGGAGGCAAGAGAAATCACCACTATGAAAGATAATGGTAAGACCTGCTGTGAGCCCAATGACATGGCAAAAAAAAGAAAAGAAAAGAAAAGAAAAAATTCGTGTTTAGATATAGCAAAATTTTGTTATATGGTAGAAAGTAGACCCTTGAACATTAACATGGCCCCTTACTCTGCCTAATGGAACAAAAACTACTGAGCTTCTTCTATATATGACCTGGCACGCTACTCACTGAATATATACTTCATTGACAACTGAATTTTGTTCATATCTCCCTAAAAAACTAGGGGGACACCTGAGTGAACTTAGATGTTTATATCATATGTCCTTGGTGCTACTTGTTTTCTAACTTAGTAGAAAACCTAAGTGAAAGTAACCTTAAACTTAATTTGACTTCTAGTCAATCTTTGAATGCAAACCAACCTTTGTGGTCTGACCTAGCTTTATGTATATTCTAGGAAATGGAAAAACAACAACAACAACAACAAAAGTAGAATGGCTGGAATATGATATAGACTGGGGAGTGGTGGAAGCTGAAAAGGTAAGCAGGGGTAAGATCATAATAGCACTTAAAAAAGTCTAAAGTCTTTATCTTGGAGACAGTGGAAGAGCCATAAAATAATTCAGAGGGATGTAATGTGACCAGATTTGGATTTTAGAACAATCAATAATAGCAGTAAAAGTAGGGATTAAATGAAGGCCTAGTTAGAAGCCTGCTCAAATGATCCATGTGAGACACGATGATCTATTTGGCAGTTGTGATAGAGACAGAGGAACAGATGATAGATTTACAAAGGAAGAAGCATAGAAAAAGAAGAGGTAAAGGAAAAGTAATATTCCCCTTTCCTTTACCTTATTTTAGAGAAACACTCTAAGATATTTGGATGGGCTACTTCATGGAAAATTATTTCATTCTCTGACACAGAACAGGAGAGGGGAACAAATTTTGGAGGGAAAATGGTAAGCTGGAGTATATTGTTTTGAGGAATGCGTAGGATATGTCCAATAAGGAACTTTATATCTGAGTCTGAGTATATATTTGAAAGTATAAAATTCAAAGAATTAAGTTACCTTATGAATATGAAGCATCAATTATGAAAACCAGGATGGAGGCCCCTGGGTGGCTCAGTGGGTTAAAGCCTCTGTCTTTGGCTCAAGTCATGATCTCGGGGTCCTGGGATCAAGCCCCACATCGGGCTCTCTGCTCAGCAGGGAGCCTGCTTCCCCCTCTCTCTGCCTGCCTCTCTGCCTACTTGTGATCTCTCTCTGTCAAATAAATAAACTAAATCTTTATTTTTTTTAAAGATTTTATTTATTTGACAGAGAGAAATCACAAGTAGATGGAGAGGCAAGCAGAGAGAGAGAGAGAGGGAAGCAGGCTCCCTGCCGAGCAGAGAGCCCAATGCGGGACTCGTGAGCCGAAGGCAGCGGTTTAACCCACTGAGCCATCCAGGCGCCCCATAAATTAAATCTTTAAAAAAAAAGAAGAAAAGAAAACCAGGATGATGGGGGATAAGAACATATAACTCAAAAAAAAAAAAAAAAAGAAAGAAAGAAAGAAAGAAAATATAACTGTAAAACATACTAAGGAAAGTAAAGGAATAGGAAAGTATGTGTAAGATATAAACTGAAGCAATGTGCAACACAAAACTAAGAATTAAGAAAATGGAGGACGTTAAAACTCAAAACTCAATTGTTACCACAAACAAATCTATTTCTACAAATGTTTCTCATGAAATGAGAGTACTCTTTTTGTTGTTGTTGTTGTTGTTGTTGTAAAGAAATGTGACATTTTGAGCTGAAGAGTCTCCCGGAAATTTTAGTTGTTTAATAAAATACGTAACTGGACACCCCAGCCTTCTAAGAATTAAATAAAACAAAAAGCCTGCTCCAGATATAGAAAGGACATAGTTTACCACAGGCACTTGGTACAGGGACACAGGAAATACAGTGTAAGAATTTATTTCTCCATTTAAAAAAATGCATCTAAAGACAGTAGGAAAAATTTGTCTCCACATGGAGACATGGATCATCATGTGTCCAAACTAAATGTGTTAATCTATAGTACTGGTAGATTCTATTTCCTTCACTAAACAAAGATCTAGCACAGAATAATGTATTATTCGCAGCAACTGCCCCATCTCTGAAATCACAAGCTTAAAAACACTGCCTACAATGGAAACATAGGTGCTCTAGACCACAGTTCCCATAAACACACATAGTAAGCACATAAACCATGATTCCCACAATTTACAAAAATTTATAAAAAGAAATCTGTAATTTAACTGTATCCAATGTGTTTTTTTGTGGATTTATATTTAGGGCAAAGAGGCTATGTATCCCATACAACACGTACATATTTCTTGCTTGCCATTTAGCATGAACACTCAGATCCACCCACACACACACAAACATATAGAAAACTGAGAAGGGCTTTCTTGAAAGTGCTGAACTTCTGTAGACTGGTGGCATTCTCCAAGAGTTCACATAAAAAGTAGGATGGATATATTGTAAGCATAACTTTAGAACAACCAAGTGAAAATGATATCAAATCCACTTTGGGATATAAAATAATGTAATTCATATGTAATTGACATCTTATCCTCCAGCTTTTGAATCCGTGGGTATTATTTATGTTCTTGTCATATACCACAGAATAAGTTTCTGAGAATTTTTCCCCCCAAAAATCTACTTACAGAAAAAGTATGGAGATTCTGAAGAAGTAAGATAGTTCCAGCTGGGTCAGGGCTCCTAAATCATTTTATATACTTGAACTAAAATTTGCATATAAAGTAGGAGCAATACATTCATTAAGTTTAAATATCCCCCCTTTTTTTGGTATAAGTAAATACAGAGAATAGATTGGCTCAACCTTCAGTCAAGAAACAGAACAGAGCTACTTGTAGAAATACTGCCTCCTAGTGGAAAGATCACTTTTTAAATTTATTTTATAAAACACTGGAATATAGCATATTTACTATGTCACTAGTGTCATAGTGTCACTATGTCACTAATGGCATAGTCACTATGCCATTATTCACAATTTAAAGTTACAATTCAATTTCAGCTTGATACTTAGTACCTCCAAAAGAATGTCATGAACTCTCATCTAATTTACAAACTTAGGGGCGCCTGGGTGGCTTAGTGGGTTAAGCCTCTGCCTTCGGCTCAGGTCATGATCCCAGGGGCCTGGGATCGAGTCCCGCATTGGGCTCTCTGCTCAGCAGGGAGCCTGCTTCTCCTCATCTCTCTCTCTGTCTGTCTCTCTGCCTATTTGTGATCTCTCTCTCTGTCAAATAAATAAATAAAATCTTAAAAAAAAAAAGTTTAAAAAAAAATAATTTACAAACTTAATTCCTCTTCTTAATAAAATGACAACCAATAGTTCCTATGTGCAATTAGTAGTAGTGCTTAGAGTGAAAACAAAACTTACTAAAAATAAAAATTATCATTGTGGCTGTACCCTCAAAGTCCCAGAAATTCTTGAGAGTGACAGAGATCTTACAGAGTTAATAAGATATGATCATTTAACAACCTATTCATACTGTTTCTGAGTTACTGAATCAAGATTTTTTACTCAGTAAAACGGCAAGGAGACTTTTCGTTAAATACTGTGAAGCAGATAATCTAAAATCACAGATAATCAAACATAATTTTTATTTGGTTTTAGAATATTTTGGTACATAAAGTGAAATACAGACACCTAATACTTTTTTTTTTAAGATTTTATTTACTTGAGAGAGAGAGAGAGAGCACACACGCAAGTGAGTGGGGGGCAGTGCAGAGGAAGATGACTCCCTGTTGAAGAGGGAGCCCAACACAAGGCTCGATCTCAGGACCCTGGGGATCATGACCTGAGCAGAAGGCAGACACTTAACTGACTGAGCCACCCAGGCGCCCCAGTCACCTAATACTCTTGTAAATTTGTAAACTTCAAACAAAATAATACACAGTGAAGAACTGGAAAATTATCATACTTTCTAAATGTGTGAAATTATTCTTTATCTTTATAATTATCATTAAACATAAAAGTTTTTTGCGTGAGTTTGAAATTATTGTCCTATGCTTTTTGTTTAATGCCTTCCATCAACTGGAAGAAATGAGGTATTTTATTTCAATTTTTACACTGAGTTACGAATTGCATAGAAGAATTCAACTAAACAAGGTACCAGGTTGTGACAACTTTACAACATAAATCACAGTATTGAAATTGCTGGTTTATTGACTGCCACCTTTTACTAGATATTAAACATGTGAAAGATAACAACTGGATTTTTTTTTAACCTACCCTAGTATCTCAACAGAATTTTGGTTGAATGGATTAACAAGAAGTTGAAAAAAATCAACTTAGATATCTCTGATTAACTGTAAAATCTGAAATGAGATTTCAAGTCACAAGATGTGGAGTCAAATCTTATTTTACCACAAATTATATGATTTTAAGCTCCACCTCAATGAGACTCAGTTTTCTCATCTGAATAAAGAGAGGTACAACTGACCAATGTATTTCAGAGTAGCTACAAAGGTAAAATGAAGTAATGTATGTAAAAGTCCTTTGTAAATACCTAACAAATGTAATTTTCCATTATGCTACTGCATGTACAGTTAGGACCAAGTGTATAAAATAAGAAAAATTTTTAAGATGCAATATAACTAACTACTCATATTAAAAATACATGTCATATATTACATGACACACCATTTTCTCCCAAGTGAAAACAGCGTGACTTCTCTCTTCAGCCTACAAATATACTTACAAGTACTGGTCAAAAAAGAAAGAAAAAAAAATAAAAAAATCCCTTCCTTCGAGACACAGCTCCCAGTGCTTTATTTTCTCTGCTAAATACTTTTAAAGAAGAGTGGACATCTATGCATATTCCTTCTCAATGCACTGAAATCGGACTCTGCCACCATTGTATGTAGAACAGCTTTGATATGGTTAATCCATTGGTTTCCTTCTCATTCCACATTTTATTCTATCTCTGAAAATTTCTTGTACCTTGTATCTCTGGAAATTCCAAGTACCTCTCACATTCAAACTGGCTTCTTTATTCAAAATAAGTATACTCTGCTTTTTTCCCCTTATTTCTGATGATTCATCTTTTTTTTTTTTTAAACTTGTTCAGCTTCTTGTTCTTCAAATGTACATATGAGGTTTCACCCTTGAACCTCCTTTTTTCTCACTGTGTAGTTCTGCCTAGATGATTCAGCCTACTCTGGCAAACTTGGGCCTCATCTCTGCACAGCCAGCTTCTAAATCTGTATCTTTCTACCAGCTCCCACCAAGATGTGACGTCTGTATTTCTAGTCATTGACCAAATATATCCACTGGATATACTTCAGTCTGCATGTCAAACTCACTATTCTCCCTTTTCCCAAACATCTTCCTTCTGTTTGTTGCTGTTCTTGATAGACAACCAAGCAGAAAGCTTAGAGTCATCAGTAATTTCTCCCCTCCATAGCTGTCATCTTTGTTATCTATTAAGAGGATCTATGGGCTCTATGTCTGGTCCATCTTAATTTCCACTGCCTTCATTGTTTCTTTTTAAAAATATTTTGCCTCTTTTTTTTTGTTTGTTCGATCTTATTTTATTTATTTATTTATTTATTTTTAATTAATTTTTTATTTTTTATAAACATATATTTTTATCCCCAGGGGTACAGGTGTGTGAATCACCAGGTTTACACACTTCACAGCACTCACCAAAGCACATACCCTTCCCAATGTCCATAATCCCACCCCCTTCTCCCAAATCCCCTCCCCCCACCAACCCTCAGTTTGTTTTGTGAGATTAAGAGTCACTTATGGTTTGTCTCCCTCCCAATCCCATCTTGTTTCATTTATTCTTCTCCTACCCACTTAAGCCTCCATGTAAATACATCTTTCTGCTTTGGTCTCTCACAATTTAAATCCATCCTGTTACAAATGATGCTAAGGAAATAAAAACACTACCCTGTTTTTTTTGTTTATTCTTTACCTGGAAAATCAACCCTACACTCTTTGACATGGCATTTGAGACTAACTAATCTCTTTCCAACCTGTTTTTCTAGTAACTTCTGCCTACACCCTTTTCTCTCTAGAACATGGTTTACACTTTCAATTTCATAGCCCTAGTTCATGGTATTCCCTCTATCTGTTATGGCTATTCTTCATTTATCAAAAGCCTGTGCATCTTTTGGGCCCATATGATACATCATATTCTCTATGGCACTTTCCATAACCTTCCTTCTTCTGTACTCTTCTGCTGCTATCAAAATTAAATTTTTATTTAATTATTATAAGTGTTTATCTCCTTCACTGCATTAGACTAAAGGTGAAAAGGTCTAACCCACTTTGATTCAGATATTCTTCATACAATGCCTGACAAATAGGGTATACCCAGTAAATACTGAACTGAACAGCCCTATTACTGATTTATATAACAAACAGAACAAACCTAAAGAATAATCTTCATCTAGATTTTGCTGGAATCAAATGAAACTCATTTGGCTTTGGATTAATACTGAAAATATACCTAAAAGATGAATTATCCATTTAATCCATCGGTTTTAAGTAAATCAAACAGCTAAATTTCCCTCTTGTAGTCAGTTGAGAAGGAGGCAGGAAACAGTTGCATAAAAATCCAGTCAAGTATCTGTAAAAATACATAGAAAAGAAATGTAAGACACTTACTAGTGCTATTACAATATCCAGATAAGGATCATTAGGTCTGCTAAAGTCTTTTGTATATTAAAGAGTTAAAGACATCGTGAAGCGTAAAAATAACATTAATTAAGTTAAGAGTAAACTTAAAGAAAAGTAGATATATGCTAAAGGGTCAGCACTAACTCACTGTCATGAAATATTTTTGTATAACTCTGAAAAAAATCTGAAATGAATACTAATTTAATGAAATTATACTCAGTTTTACTCTAAGACTATAGATCATGTATCAGCAAATTATAGCCTGTAGGCCAAACCTGCCTGGCCCCACATCTGTTTTTTAAAAATAAAGTTTTACTGAAACACGGTCATACTCATTTTGTGTTGTTACTGTCTGCTTTTGCTCTACAATGGCAAAGCTAAGTAGTTTGAGGAGGAGACTGTATGTACCACAAAGCCTAAAAATATTTACTATCTCACCTTTAAAGAAAATTGGCCAACCCCTGCTACAGATAATCAGTTGCAAATCTAGTTGAAAACCATGCCAGTTTGATATGTGAGGACTTTTTATTATTCTAGAATTTAGAATCTTTATGCAAAGATTTCTTCTCAAAAATCAAAAGAATAAAAAATAAAGTTTTAAAGATGTTATGATAGGAAATATACTGATGTCAAGTACATAGGAGATAAATGGTATACATGCAGGATTTTTAAAATAAATTATTTTATTTGTATATTTATATGGTGGCTTGTTTACTTAAGTAGGAAAAGGAGCAGCTATTCTTTATATTAGAGTATGTCCCTAAAAATGAACTCTTCTAAAAAAAAAAAAAAATTAACTCTTCTACCTCTACTGTCTCACTAAAAATAGAAACTTAATTCTTCCTACAAGAATAAAGGGACAAAGTTAAATATAATCAATTATTTTTTAAAATGAGGGGAGGGAAAGCTGGAAAGAGGAGAAAGAAAAGAGGTAAAGGAAGAGGAAGAACCCGCTGTTACCTCATTCTCTAATTGATATGAAGCCAATCTGTGTACCAAAATTAAGGCCATCTCGGACATGGGAGAAAAACTTGTCAGGATGGCAGGACGTACAGAGGTCAAGATCTTGGTTCAGGTCTTGAATATTCTGTGGTAGAATTCCTCCCTGTTCTAGAAGAATCCTTAGGATAAAGATTTTTCAAAGATACCAAGTGTTTATTTTATCTAGCCAAAGCAGTAAAAAATACATACATATGAATATTGGTGTAAAAGAATTCTGGGAAAGATTTGCTTGGAACAATGAAATTGGTTTTCAGATACAAAACATGAACAAGTCAGGAATTTGGAAGATTTTATAACCATTAATCACTTAAGTTTACATACGAACTGTAAAACTTTCTATATTGTCCTGCAGACATGACCTGGGTCCAGAATTTTATAAACAAAATCAAGTACTTATTTAGAAGAAACATCTAAAGTTACAAGGATATTTGTAGACAAGATTCACCTGATTCAGACAGAGATGCTTTTTGGTCATTTGGACCTCCCACCTCTTGTCCTCCTATTAACAGATTTTCACAGAGAAATTGCTTCTCCATAAATACTTTACAATATGAAATATGAATATTAATTAGTGATTTTAATTCCACAAGTCACATTTAACAATCAATTTCAATCCTTTCTATATGCTAAATGAGGCAGAATCTGTGCAACGTTTTGTTGACTAGAATAGAAACACAATTAAAATCAGACAATTTTCTTTTTTAGAAATAACAAATAATGGCTTTTAATAGCAAAACTTCATAATTCAAAATTGAAAGGGACCATAGAAAGCTTGAGAGTGACTATGTGCTTATATTATCTAACACTTTTGCTAAGAAATATATTCCTCTAGCTAAAGAATAAAGATAATTTTAAAATATCATCTTCCTGGGGCGCCTGGGTGGCTCAGTGGGTTAAAGCCTCTGCCTTCGGCTCAGGTCATGATCCCAGGGTCCTGGGATCGAGCCCTGCATCCGGCTCTCTTGCTCAGCGGGGAGCCTGCTTCTACCTCTCTCTCTGCCTGCCTCTGTGCCTACTTGTGATCTCTGTCTGTCAAATAAATAAATAAAATCTTTAAAATATCATCTTCCTGATAGTTTATTACATTACAGATTTCAGCTGAAGAAAGACTATGAAGCACATGACAACTTTTCTATATGAAGTTTAAGTACATCTCTCAAAACTCAAATAATAGCTTCCTGCACTTTTAAGTCAATAAGAGATAACAGGAAAATTTCTGTTAGTCAAACTTAAATGAGAATAGATTTAATAATCAAAATATGTTTTTGTATAAAATACTTATGTCAGCTACCTATTTATCTGCCACCTCAATTTTTCTTGGAGTTACTAATTGTTGTCTAAAATTATTTTCATTTTAGAAACAATAAGCAATAACTAAACTTGCAGTTTTGGAATGAAATCAAACATACCTGGTGGCTTTACGAATGTCAATGTAGGGATTTGGTGAATCAAATAACCGTACACATTCAGGATCAAGATTATGAAATTCCTTTGCTGATTCCTTTGGCAGAGTAAAACAGCAAGGTCCTACTGAAGGTCCCAGTACAACAATAATGTCTTCCAAATTACACCCATATTCTGTGATCATAGCATTCACTGTAGCCATAGCAACACCTAGCAAAGTACCCCTCCAACCTGGTAAATAGGAAGAAAAAGAGATAAGGGAAGTTGAAACATAGCATTTCACCTTAATTTATCTCTAACTTAAAAATGAGCAGAGTTAGTTTGCATATTTTTCAAAGTCCAGAAATAGCAATGAATCACAAGATCAATTAATTAAGCTAAATAACCAATTAACAAAAATACCGGTTTTTATTTTTCTTATTTTTTAAAAGATTTTATTTATTTATTCATTAGAGAGAGAGAGCAGAGTGGAGAGGAGAGGGAGAAGCAGAACCTTAGGATCATGACCTGAGCCTAAGGCAGACATTTAACTGACTGAGCCACTCAGATACCCCTAAAACACTGTTTTTTAAATGAGGTACACTATGCAAACCACCTGACATGGGAGAGATATGTAATGGGAGGTCCCTTCCGCTTCCTTTAAAAATATTCTATACTTTCAGTTTCCAGTGGGATTATACCTTATAAGTCTTCTCTCTCTCCTTCACTTTTTTTAGACACTTTTTTTAAACTTGGGGGGAGGAAATATACATATCATTAAATTTACCATTTTAACTCCTTTTAAGTGTATACTTCAGTAGTGTTAAATATATTCACATTGTTGTGCAACGAAGTTCTATAACTTTGTCATCTTGCAAAACGGAAACTCATTAAATAACAATTCCCCATCACCACTTTGCCCCAGCCCATGGTACCCACCATTCCACTGTGTCTATGAATTTGACTACTTTAGATACCTCATGTAAGTGGAATCTTACAGTATATCTTGTGACTGACTTCCTACATTTAACATAATGTCCTCAAGGTCCTCATTCAGGTGTAAGGATTTTCTTCCTTTCCAATGCTAAATAATATTCCACTGTATGCATTTATCACATTTTGCTTATCCATTCATCCATCTATGGAAACTTGTATTGCTTCCACCTCTTTGCTATTATGGATAACTCTGCTATATGCACAGGTGTGCTTTTGTTCTTTTGGATATATACCCAGAAGTAGAACTGCTGAATCATATGGTAATTGTATTTTAAAATTTTTGAGGAACCACCATACTATTTTTTATAGCAGCTGCACCATTTTACATTCCCACCAATTGTGCATCAGAGTTCTAATTCTTCCACATCTTCACCATTTGCTATTTTCTTTTTATTTTTTTTTTAATATTAGCTATCCTAATGGGTTAGGTGATATCTCATTATAGTTGTGATGCGCATTTTCCTAATTATTAGTGGCATTAAGCATCTTTTCATCACTTGCTTGTTGGCCATTTGCTTATCATGTTTGGAAAAATGTCTGTTCAAGCCCTTTGCCCATTTTTAACTGGGTTATTGATTTTTTTGTTGAGTTGTAGATTCTTTATATATTCTGGACATAAACTCCTTATCAGATATATGAATTGCAAGTATTTTCTTCCATTCCATGGGCTGCCTTTTAACTTTGTTGTCTGTGTCCTTTGATGCAGTTTATTAGTTTTGATGAATTTCAATTTATCTGTCTCTACTCTTGTTTCTTGTGCTTTTGGTTTCATATCTATGAAACCACTGCCTAAACCAAGTTTATGAGGATTTACATTTTCTTTAATAAGTTTTATAGATTTAGCTCTTACATTTAGGTCTTTAACCTATTTTGAGTTAATTTTTATATACAATGTAAGATAAATATCTAACATCACTCTTTTGAATGTAAATATCCACTTTTCTCAGTACTATTTGTCGAAGAGACTATCCTTTCCCCACTGTATAGTCCAGGTACCTTGTTAAAAACCTTTTGATAATATATGCAAGGGTTTATTTCTGGGTTCTTTTTTAATATATTTTTATAACAAGTTTTAAGATCAGAAAATGTCAGACTTTTAATTTTATTTAAGAGTGTTTCATTTTGACAGCTTTAGTATATGTGCTGCTGAAGCAAGCACTCATTTTGACAGCTTTAATCTTTGATATTTAAAAATGTTTCAAAATCTAAGAAGTAACAAATAAATTCTCTTTTTATATCCAAAATCGAAGACTCAAATAACTTTTTGACAATGTCAAATCATAAATGTGACTTCTAGTCATCCAATCCCATAACTTTAGCTAGATCAGAAGAAAATATGCCACCTTCTTATTTTTTTTGTCTAAAAAGCACAATAGATTTACAAGCAGAAAGAAATACCAAAGATCATCCCTCATTTTACAAAGCCATGGCCACAGGATAATCTAAATAGCACTTTAAAATACCTTCAGAAAACAAAATTCCATAACCTTAACACAACAACAAAAATCCTTTGTTCTTAACTTTAGATATTTAAAGGCACTAGACTATAACATATTAAGCTAAATACAGTTTTCTAAACATATCTTGCTTCTTACCTCCATACTTTTACATATATGCTGCTGCACCTTCATCCTCATGAATACCTTTCTCCAACATACCTTATCTTCTTGGTCCCCATTGCCTAGACTTTAAAAGTTCTCAACAAGAGCCAGTACCACTTCCTCTCCCTCTGAAGTGTTCTGAAAAGCATGGAGGTGCTTTTTGCTGTTGTTGTTGTTATTACAACTGGGGTGCTACTGGCATTCGGAATTTTGAAAGCCAAGCAAACTACAATATAAGATTATCTTGCCCAAAATGTTAAAAGCAACCCTGCTGAGAAACCCTGGCACCTAGTCAAGTCCTGCAAATTCCTCCAGAATCAGTCAGGGTACTGCTTCCTTTGGGAATTCTACTCTGATTCATGTAATTTGACTTAGGTACTGCTTTTATTTGTTCCTATAATAAAAGTATGCTGGCTCTACTTCTATTTTATATTTAATACCTGTAAAGTAATTAACTGTCTTGCCCACTAGAAAGAAATTATAACTTTTCCTATACTACAAAACTGGTAAAATCCTAAATGCTTAATTAAGTACACTTACCAGCGTGAGCAACACCACATGATTTTCTGACAGGATCAGCAAAAACAATTGGTATACAGTCAGCACCAAGAGCTGCTATTGTGACTCCCCTCTGATTTGTGGTGATTCCATCATAAGATTCAGGTTCCTTCCTTCCCATAATCCAGACGTCATTGGCATGATCAGTCTAATACCAAAGATGTGTGATAAAAATATTTTGAAAGTAGAATTTCTGATCCATAAGCTTTTTCTGAAAATACTCATTTTGTACGAAATTATATAACCAGTTTAATATTACTAGCAAGCATTAAAAACATCACTTCGATAGTAAAATACCAAATTTACTTGTCATTTAACTTTTGGCATTATAATCTCTATAAATTTTATTCAAAGGAAAACAGACTTGAACACTTAACAATTTAATACAGTCCATCACAAACATCTCCTACTAGAGATGGGTAAATATCTCCTTGCAGCAGTTTCCATAAAGTACTATTTATGAAAAGAAGTTAAGTTAATTACCAAATTAAAGATATTCTTACTTTTCCTGACCCAAATAAAGCTAGAATTCTATAACAAACAAGATATCAATAGTGATCCTAGTTCCTCCTAATGTTAATTTAGAAAATAATGGCCTTTCTCTCCCACCATTCTGGAATCTTCTTTCTAAACCAAAAAGGGCAGTGGTACTATAAGAATTAACTGTACTTTTAGATGCAAGAAGCTTCCTGTGAAATATCTCTATGAAGAACTGATTTTTAGGCTCTAGTGTATAGATCCAAGAAAAACAACTATATCATTATCCTAAAATTTTAGATAAAATACCAGATGCAAAAGTTAAATAGCTTATTTAAAGTCCATGTAGTCATTAGCACCGTCAAGAATATATTTTAGATCGTCCAAAACATGAAACAAAATTTTACCTTTATTCGGTAAAATTTCTCCACATTAAATCCTACAGCATTTCCCAACCTACGCAGATTTTCTTCAACAACGACCTTGGGATCTCTCCTTTTGGAACTACTGAAGAGATTGAATGAGCTAAGAGTTGGGATGTAGGATATTCCACCTGTTCTTGTAGTAAATCCGTGTAAGAAAATATCTGCTGAATAGAAGTAACGAAAGTAAAAATATGCTATACAAAAGACTATAAAATGTTACAAGCCTAGTGTCTCAGCAAGACTCTCCCTGATCACCTCAAGCTGCATGTTTTTCTAGCTTCCAATTTCTTCAGCACTGTGTACCTCATGTGTTCTGTTATATATGGCTTTATGTTTGCTTTACCTTCCCCATGGGATTATTGCTCTTCAAAGAGTATCTTCTGTCCCATTTGTCTTTGTTATTCCTAACAGCATATAGCCCAAAGTAAATATCATTTAACCAAGAAGTAAGATTCACATTTTAAAATTTCATTCTTCTGTGAAGGTGCCAATGAGTTAAAGTATCAGAATTTCTAAATAGGAGATGCTTAGGGTCATAAATCTCATTTTAAAGGAAGGCTGGGGAATTTGTCTTAAAACTGAATTTGCATAAAGCAAATTTATTTGTTAAGGGTGGCATTGAAGGGACTATCCCTTGGTATCCCTTGACATCCCTCACACTCCCACGTTGCAACTGATGTCAGTGAATAATAAACCTATAGTCTATGAAAGAAAGGAGGAGGAAAAAGGTGAACAACCTCTAAAGAAAGACTAGTTTTTCATGTATACAGCAGAAACAACAGAGTGTTTAACACACCTGAGATTAAAGGAGATGTGATAATGGTTAACTCTCCTCTCAGTGCTGGCAGGCTTCTCAAATATGTTTGAATTTCATTCTGGATTGCTTCTACTTCTTGAGCTGTGATCATGTTTATTTCAGTGGATTGTTTCAAAGGATCTCCCCTCGAAGTCACCTGTAAGTCTTCAAACTCAAAACTGTAAACATCGGTGAAGAGCTGATCAATAAAAGCCTTCAGTAATGTCTTCCGGTGCGTGGGTACAATTACTTTAATGCTGGTCAAATTTTTTTCATCAATTCTTTGCTTAATAGTATACAAAGAGGCAGCCATACTAGGATTGCTAACAGTCTCAAATCCTCTCAAGAGAGTTGATAATCCATTGCTTACTTCTAATTCACAGTGATTATGTGCACCATCCCTTTCACAGCTGATGTTACTGCAACATATTATACAAAGAAACTTGGCTTTGGCAGCATGGTGGTATCTGATAGCATTCAATGTCTTTAGTAATGCCTGATGACTGTTTTTCTGAGAGTTAAATTTCAAACCAAAGAAATCAACCAACACTGCTTCTGCCATCCTTCAGGAGGGTACAAGGCCCTTCAAAGATTTCTGTGCCTCCTAAGAAATCACCTACAAAGAAAAATTAGTCTAAGAATGCAAAATTATATCAACCTTCTCATAGTTACAAGTTTGTACCTATGTTTAAAAAAAAAAAAAAGTTTTACCGATCTAAAAACATAAAAAAATAGATCTAGATGACTCCAAGAAAAGCTAGTCCATTATTTGTCCTAACAGAACCATGAACATGGAACCATTTGTGAAAGTGATTTGTACATCTTTCCAGTAGAGCAACAGTTCCTGTGTGTGTGTGTGTGTGTGTGTGATGTTTTTCCATACAGCAAATTTTAAGTAGGGAATTACTTAACTTAGACAAAGTCCTGCTTTTTAATTACAGGGTGTCAAATTATGGTATATGTGTATCATTAATCCTGACATGACAGGCATGTTAGTTCACACCCCTTCATATGAAATATCGGGGCCTTCAATAAGTTAATGGAGCCACATCTAAAATTTACGGGTTTTTTAAAAAACTTTTTTTATTTATTTTCAGCATAACAGTATTTCTTATTTTTGCACCACACCCAGTGCTCCATGCAATCCGTGCCCTCTCTAATACCCACCACCTGGTTCCCCCAACCTCCCACCACCCCCCCCCCCCCCCGCCACTTCAAACCCCTCAGATTGTTTTTCAGAATCCATAGTCTCTCATGGTTCACTTCCCCTTCCAATTTCCCCCAACTCCGTTCTCCTAACTCCCCTTGTCCTCCATGCTATTTGTTATGCTCCACAAATAAATGAAACCATATGATACTTGACTCTCTGCTTGACTTATTTCACTCAGCATAATCTGTAAAAGCTGAAACGATTCTAGGATTTACACAGCACTCTAGGATTTGGAACAGACGTTACTGCCCACCTGCTTCCTTACTCCGTCCCTGGCCCCCGCCCCGCGCAGATCTTCTCCCCTCCCAGCCCAGAGTCGGTTTCTCTTCAGGAGCCGCCTTGGGTGGTGAACCCCGCCGCCCAGGGCTCTTTTCTCCTGCAGCCACTCCCAACCTCCACTCCGGACGGTACGGGGCTCCCACTGAAGTTCATCTCGCCAGGTTTGAAAAACACTGAGAGAAGCGAGGGGAGTGACAACCATCCTCCCTTCTGCCTTGGGAAATGCCACCAAAAGCATCTGTCCTCCTCCCGATCCCGTGCTTGGTCTCCACCAGCCCGGGCGCCTCCACCGCCTCCTCCCCGCCCCCTTGAGACTTTCTGACCCCACCGATGCCCAGCGCAGGCAGATTTCCCCGTCCCGCCTGTGGGCGCTCCGCCTCGGCTTGCACCCTCCAGGCTTCTGCAAGCTCGGAGACGCCCGGGCGCCGCCACCTCCCCACCCCCCACCTGGAGCCTGGACGGAACCCGGAAGCCACGACCGTGGCACCTGGAGTTCTAAGCCTGACCCGCGACTCCGCCGCTGCAGCGCCTGGACCACCTCACCCACCTCACCGCCGACCCACCACGGGCGCCCCGCCAGACGTGGGCACGACGGCTGGGGCCCAGCGGCTGCGGAGAACCGGGCTGCGCCAGGCCGGCGACCTGCAGGGAAGGGCGAGCGGAGAAGAAGGCTGGGTACGGAGAGGCGCCGGGGGAAAGCCCGAGAAGAGCCCAGCGCCGGCCCCCGCGGCCGCCTCAGCAGTTCCGGGTCAGCGCAGCCCGTCGAGACCGTCCTACGCCGCACGACTGAGGCAAGAGAAACAGGAACCAGAGCCCTCTAGCCGGAGCCAGCCGGGTCAGCTGCCGGGGCCGGGACTGCGGGCCGTGAGGGGAACTGGGCGGGAGGCAGACTGTGGCGTGGCGGCGGGCGGGCCCTTGAGTGGGGAGGGACGTCGGGCGTGCAGGTGAAGGGAGCGGGGTCCTGGTAGGCTTGCGGGCCCCTTAGGGGAGCGGGACGGCTGAGAGGCTGGCGCTCGGGTGAAGGGAGCCGGGCGGCTGGCAGGCTTGCGAGCCCCTCCAAGAGAGCCCGGCGGCTACGAGGCAGTCGGGCGGTGAGGGGAACAGGACTGCCGGCAGGTGGGCGGAACCGCGGGCAGGGGGGCGGGACCGCGGGCAGGGGGGGCGGGCCCGTGGGGGGGCGGACTGTGGGCGGGCCTATGAAGGGACCCGGCGTCTGGCGGTAGGCAGGCTGGTGCCGGGAGCAGGGCGGCGGAAAGGCGGGCGGGTTACGGGAGGGGGACGGCTACCAGGCTGGCAGGCGGGCGAGGAGAGGGGGTCCGCAGGAAGGCAGACCAGTAAAAGGGGCGAGGGGCTGGCTGGCTGACGGGCCAGTGAGGGGGGTGGGCGGTGGGCCGGCCCGTGAGGGGCGGGGCGGCTGACAGGAGGGCAGCTGGCGAATGGAGCACGCCGGCGGAAGGGCGGGCCAGGTGAGTGGGACGGATTGGAGAGGAAAGTAGGGCGTCTGGAAAGCTGCTGCGAGGGTGAGGGGAGAGAGGCAGCGGGAAGGCGGGTGGGCCGCCGAGGGGAGCAGCAGGCGGGCAAGGAGGGCGAGTCAGTGAGGGGGACCGGTGGGCCCGTGAGGGAAGAGGGACGTCTGGAAGGCTGGCGGGCGGGTGAGGGGAGCGGGGCCGCGGGAAGCCGCGGGAAGGCAGGCGGGACCCTAAGGAGAGACGGGGACCCGGGGAGCAAATGGCAGACTCCCTCCTGCGAATGGAAGCCCTCTCCCCAAGTCCGCTCCCCCAAACGCTCGAGGACGAGCCGTGTGGATCAGACACTTGGTTTCATCACCCGAGCCCAACCCTGAGAAGCAGCTTGTGTTAGCACTTGGAAATTTACCCCATCCAGGGTTCCAGTAATCCTCCTCCTTGGGTGGAGTTTGTTTGTACTTCTTGCTGTTTTTTAACACTGCGTGGCTTTTTTTGTTCCCAGAAACACTTGGTTGAACCTTCCTTTGCCTTTTTGCTGATTCCACCTTACTTGCTGACTGGACTGGACGAACGCTCTTTACAGCTCCTCTATTTGCACTGACAAAGTCTTGTATGGCCATTTAAAAATACGTGCCACTAGTAGAAAATTAGAAGGCAGTAACTCTCAGAATTGTGATAAATTAGCGTCCCTTGTCTAACCTCAAAGAGTATAACATCCATTTAGAAATATCGAACAGCTACTACATGGAGGGCAGATGCTAAGATAAAGGGAAAATCTGTCCCGCCTTGGAAGAGTAGGAGAAAGGGTGCTTCCTGTGGAACTGGTTATGATGGAAGGAGAGGTCCCTTTTGCCTTCCTAGTTGCTCAGACGATAACTGCTGAAGAAGTTTTACCTGAAAGAGTCCTAGATATCTGGGAGTTTGGAAGATCACTTGGAGGTGGGCAAGTGCTTCCATTCTATTTGACTAGGTGCTGGGATCCCCAACCCAGAGTAGGAACTCGCTGTTCTGTATCCCTAGCAGATGTTTTTGTCAAAATTTGTATTTTCATGATTTTTGTGGGGTATTCGTTAAGAGCCTTCCGCCGATGGTACCTGTGATCGAAGGGTGCACTCTGCACTCTGAGTTTATGTTAAATAATTACCTTAAGCAAAATAGAGATCTTTTGAGTCACAAAGCTGGTTTAAAACATTTATCCATGTTTTTACAATGATGGGAATTTATTTTCTTTCATTAAACAGTAGTGGCAGTAAAAAAAATTTTTTTTTAAGATTTTTTTAAATTAATTTGTTTGACAGAGATCACAAGTAGGCAGAGAGGCAGACAGAGAGAGAAAGAGAGGGAAGCAGGCTCCCTGCTGAGCAGAGAGCCCATGCGGGACTCCATCCCAGGGCCCTGGGATCATGACCTGAGTGGAAGGCAGAGATCTAACCCACTGATCCACCCAGGCACCCAGCAGTAAAAAAATTAAAAGTAATTGAAAATAGGAAAGCTGCCAGGGAAGAGAGTTTGTCATTGTGTTGTATTTACATAACATTTCTTTTCACCATTTGTTCCTAGAGTATTTAGCCTCATCACCTACCTCGTCTCCATTCACCCCATTCCAGTGGTTCTCCTGCTGCACATCAGAACTACAAACAGAACTTAAAATAATCTAGGGATTCCATTCAATATGCATTTGAATCAGAATCTCTAGGAGTCAAGTCTGGGCTTGATGTTTATTTTGTTTTAATCTATACAGATGATTCATATGCATAATTAGCTTTAAAAAAAACAACTGCCTTATTCCCAAGCCACTCAAACTAAAGGCTGTTCCTTCTTGGAACACCCTTCTCTTTTTATGCTTATCTAACTGCTACTTGTTAAGATCTTCCAAGCTCAATCATAACCTTCCCTGAATCTCCATTCCCTCACCGGGCAGAATTAATTGCTTCTTCCTTAGCATTTTGTTCATACAAAAGAAACCCTCTCGTTGATGTAGTCGGGGCCCATAGCCTAGCAATAAACTAAAAAAAGTCAATTAAACACTATAATGTGGGCGCCTGGGTGGCTCAGTGGGTTAAGCCGCTGCCTTCGGCTCAGGTCATGATCTCAGGGTCCTGGGATCGAGCCCCACATCGGGCTCTCTGCTCAGCAGGGAGCCTGCTTCCTTCTCTCACTCTCTGTCTGCCTGCCTCTCTGCCTACTTGTGATCTCTGTCTGTCAAATAAATAAAATCTTAAAAAAAAACACTATAATGTGTATACTTTATAAAGTGTATAAGTGTACACTTTATAAGGAACTTAATAGTATATAAATTTTCTCTAAATCTGCTTTTTTTTAAAGTCAGTTTAACCAGAGAGTCATTATAAAATGTATTCTCTCAAAGTTATAGAAACAGAAGAGAAACAGTCTCTTACCTGTCATTGGATTTAGGTGGGACCCTAAATTTAGGCACATTTAGATCCACCCTAAATCCAGGATGATCTCATCTCAAGATACCTTATTACATCTACAAAGACTGTTTTTCCAAATAAGACCACATTCACAGGTTCTGGAGGGTAGGACATGGACATATTGGGGCTGGGGGTATACTGTTCAACCCACTACAAGCTCCTCATGGTTTTGAAATCATGCTCACTTATAGAGTAACAGAAGACCTTGCTTCTTACTGTTCTCATTGAAGCAAGCAGGTAGGTTATGACTGAATTTCATCATAGGCTTCTCATTTCAATTTGAAACAGTGGCCCAGCCATCCCTTAAAGCTTGGATTCAAGCTGCTGATCAGTCTCTGTATGTCTACACTTTACAAGGACACATTTGGTAGTCCAGTACTATCAGGAAATTCAGAGAAATCTCATCTTTGATGGAAAGCTAAAAGCAATGTGGATAATGTATTAAAGCTGCCTGTATTGTCTTTAATAGGAAGTTAAGGAATGGTACAAATCCTCTGGGTTTTTTGTTTTGTTTTGTTTTGTTTTCAGCAGTCTGAAACCTTAGTCACGTTGCCTAGTCAAAAAAGAGGTAATGCCTAGTCCTACCAGATCCTAACACACAAGTAAATAATAGATGTGAATACATTTTTTATGATTCAGTTAATTAATTCCTTTGGATGACTCCGACAATGTTGTAACTTCTCTTGAAAACATATGGTTGAAAAGACATGTTGTTGCTGTTGTTGTTTTTACCTGAAATGTGCGTTTTTACTCATTTGTAGTGTGTCACATTTTTATCACTATTATCTTGTTGGAATTGAACCACTCAAATCTGATTTCATCATGTTTCTGACAAATTATAGTTTAAAATTTGCTTGATACCAGGGAACTCTTTAATCTCATCTTTCCCCAGGCTAATTTTGTGGCTTTCTCAGTTAAATATCAGCTTTAGATATTAAGCCCACCTCCCACTTAGAAAACAATTTCACACAAGAAAAAAGTATCTGTTTTCTGATAAAGTATCTATTCTAAAAGGGTAGAATGAAATTATAAACTTAACTACTTTAACTGCCTAGCAGGTCCATATGACAGCTTTTTCCATTCAGAATGAAAAACAGTGCTTATGTGACATGGGTGCACATATACATTTGCCTCCTCTTAATTCTTCTAAGCTAAAAGCTCCCGAAGGCCGCAGAGTAGTTTGATAAACTTGCTTTATTTTGGTCATTAACTTGGAAGAGGTACCAGATGATGAGTTTCCAAAAACTTGAAACATGGCCATTTCAGATTCTTCCAAGGGTCACATAGAGGGCCTTGCCTCTCAATGCAAAAGAGACAATGCACAAATCATGATTATCCTAGTGCTTTAGTACATATTGAGTGCCTAATAAATGTAATTTGGATCCTAATAGTTTCAAATTACATCCTTCCTACTTGTTGGATGTGTGGTTTTTGGCTAATTTCTTAATTTCTCCAAGCCTTGAGTTTATTCATCTACAAAATATAAGTAAAAATAGTATTTAGCTTATAGGATTGCTCTGAGGGGAAATATAATTCATGTAAAAGCACTTAGAAAAATGCTAGTTACTTGCAAGTACTCAATAAATGTTGACTATAGTTATAAAAGAATGGTAGTTTAATATAACATGTGCATTACACTGTTTACTGTAAAACTAATTATTTTAGTTGAAAGTATTTTTTCTAAATGATATTGTTTCATATGTAAATTGGACATTTACTATGGAATACTATAGGTATTTTTTTTGTCAGAGTCACTTAATTCATCTTATATTCCTCACAATACTTTGCATATTATATGTACCTACATATGTGGCTTGAATGAAAGAGTAATTGATACTGTCTAGTCTAAACTCTGTTTTCATTAATTTAAGCCATTGTGATGCATTATCAGTAGATGGCAGTAGTTTATTTTCGTTTTTATCTTTTGTCCATTCTACAATAGAGATCCAGAAAAAAATAAAATTCCCAATTTATTTTTTTTTTAAGATTTTGTTTGTTTGGGGGGAGGAGTGGCAGGAAGAGGGGCAAATGGAGAGAGAAAAGTGAACTCCACCCCTGAGCAGGTAGCCTCACTTGGTACTTAATTCCACCCATGATCAGATCATGACCCAAGCCAAAGGCAGACAGTTAACTGACAGAGCCACCCAGGTGCCCCTCAAACTTCCCCAATTTTAAAGTAGATATCCTTTCACAATTAGTTGATTTAAATAAATGACACCCAAGAGTTTTTCAGTTCATATTGCTTCAGATATAGAGATCAAGAAGTACCAGTTATGTTATTTTTTTATTATGTAAATCTAATTTCCTTCATTTTTTGCATTTCTCCACCAAATTCTTTAAGGAATACAGAAATGAATAAGACATTATATTTGTCTTCCTGGAGCTTACAGTCTAATGGAGAGATACAGTAGATAATAATGGAAATAGTAAGAATAAAAACTGTTGAGTAGCAGGAATTTACTAAATGATGTCATGCATTATTTCATTTAGTCCTCCCAATGAGATAGGTATTACTATTGTTTCTGTTTTATAGGATAAGGACCTTGAGGCCCAGATTGGAAAGAATTTACCTAATGAACCAGTAAGTGGTACAACCCGAGTTCAAAGCTAGTTCTATCTTACTCTATGACCTAAACTGTTATCATGGTATAATAGAGATATAGAAACAATTGCACTAAAGAGAGGGAAGGATCATATCTACCAAGAAAGACTTCTTTTTTTAAAAAAAATATTTATTTGACAGAGATCACAAGTAGGCAGAGAGGCAGGCAGAGAGAGAGGAGGGAGCAGGCTCCCCGCTGAGCAGAGAGCCTGATGCAGGACTCCATCCCAGGACCCTGGGATCATGACCTGAGCCAAAGGCAGAGGCTTTAACCCACTGAGCCACCCAGGTGCCCCAAGAAAGACTTCTTAAAGAAGATGCCATCTATGATGGAGTTGAAAGACTGGCTGGGATGTTGATATGGTAGGAACAGTATTTTAGGAGCATAATTCTATCATTAGAACAAGGTAAACTGGAGTGGAGATAGACTATACATAGACACCTATTAAGTAAGTGCCAGGCATTGTTCTAAGGTCTCTACCCTTATGGAGCTTACATTAGTATAAGGAAATAAAAAAAGAAACAAATCCATGTAAAATATCAATGGTGACAAATGCTATTAAGAAAAAGGATGCTGTTGAGGAGAATATAGGCAGTGATCTCTTCGACCACAGCCGCAGAAACTTCTTCCTAGAAACATAGCCAAAGGCAAGGGAAGGAAGAGCCAAAATGAACTATTGGGACTTCATCAAGCTCAAAAACTTTTACACAGCAGAGGAAACAGTCAACAAAACCAAAAGACAACTGACATAATGGGAAAAGATATTCACAAATGACATATCAGATAAAGAACTAGTATCCAAAATCTATAACTGAACACCCAAAGAACAAATAATCCAATCAAGAAATGAGCAGAAAACATGAACAGACATTTCTGCGAAGACAACATCCCGATGGCCAACAGACACATGAAAAAATGCTCACCATCACTTGGCATCAGGGAAATACAAATCAAATCACAATGAGATACCACCTCATACCAGTCAGAATGGCTTAAATTAACAAGTCAGGAAATGACATATGTTGAAGAGGATGCGGAGAAAGGGGAACTCTCCCACACTGTTTTGGGGAATGCAATCTGGTGCAGCCACTCTGGAAAACAGCATGGGGTTTCCTCAAAAAGTTTAAAATAGAGCTACCCTACAACCCAGCAATTGCATGACTGGGTATTTACCATAAAGATACAAATGTAGTGATCCCAAAGGGGCATTTGCACCCGAATATTTACAGAAGCACTGTCCACAATAGCCAAACTATGGAAAGAACCTAGATGTCCATCATCAGATGAATATATAAAGAAGATGTGAGATATATATATATATATATATATGAATACTATGCAGCCATCAAAAGAAATGAAATCTTGCCAGTTGCAATGACATGGATGGAACTAGAGGGTATTATGCTGAGTGAAATAAGTCAATGAGAAAGGCAATTATCATATGATCTCCCTGACATGAGGAATTTGAGAGGCAGAGTGGTAGGTCTGGGGGGTAGGGAAGGAAAAAATGAAACAAGATGGGATGGGGAGCGAGACAAACTATAGGAGACTCTTAATCCCACAAAACAAACTGAGGGTTGCTGCGGGGGAAGGGAGTAGGGAGAGGGTGGTTGGGTTATGGACATTGGGGAGGGTATGTGATATGGTGAGTGCTGTGAAGTGTGTAAGCCTGATGATTCACAGACCTGTACCCCTGGGGCAAATAATACACTATATGTTTATAAAAATAATGAATTAAAAAAAAAGAAAAATGAGGCAGGATAAGGAAATGGAAAATGAAGGAGGAGAGGTCATGTTTTAAAGAATGTTATGACAGAATCCTCTCTAGTAATAGTATTTAAAAGTGGCAAGCAGTGGGCGCCTGGGTGGCTCAGTGGGTTAAGCCGCTGCCTTTGGCTCAGGTCATGATCTCAGAGTCCTGGGATTGAGTCCCACATCGGGCTCCCTGCTCAGCAGAGAGCCTCCTTCCCTCTCTCTCTCTCTGCCTGCCTCTCCATCTACTTGTGATTTCTCTCTGTCAAATAAATAAATAAAATCTTAAAAAAAAAAAAAAGTGGCAAGCAGTGAGTGGATTCCAATATAATTTAAAGATAGAACCAGTAAGTTTTACTAAAAGAATTGCATGCAGCATATAAGAGAGAAGGCAAGATTCTGGCTTGTCCTTTTAGTGAACAGTTGTTTTCAGGATCACCAGGATATATGACAGGAGAAAAAAAGACAGAAAAGTGAAAAATTATCAATATTGATTATTTTATAGGCCTAAAGAAAGTGAACCAAAAAGAGAGAAAGATACAGAGTAGAATGTCAGGCAACAAAGAAAGGAAGAGTCAAGGAGTTCCTGAAGAAGGTAATGAAGCAATCTTAAGAAATAAATTATTTTTTAAAAGAAAGAAATAATTAAAGGATAAGCAGCAACAAAAAGGTAGTATGATAGGATAATTTTGTTAAAATGTATAGCCAAATGCAATAGAAGGAAGCTATTAAATTTCTCCAGGAGGACACTTAGATGGTATTTAGAAAAGGCATAACAACAGGCCTTTAATGAAAATTCATCAACTATAAATTGCTGTATACTTATTATGGTAGCACTGTAATTATGCATATGTGTAAGTGGTCTGGATAAAAAAAAATGGGGACAATCAAAATATTTATACTGTTCCATACAGGAACAGGTATAACATTATATTAGGCTATTCTGCATTGTGTATTATTATGGCTTTTGATTTTGGTTTTGCTTATAATCAGAAAGGGAATATTACCAATTCTGAATCTACTTTATTTATGAGACATATCACATTTTTCATGCCTTTGAGTGAAGAAACAATAACTTTCTTAGAGTGTTTGCAACTTACAGTTTTATGTACTTTACTCTTTTGTCTAGCTCTGGCTAACCAAGGCACATCTTCATTAACTGATGCTGTAGAGCAAGTTGCAAAGCAACAACAATCACAAACATCAGAAATAGAAAAAAACAAAAAAGTTCTGTTCCATTTGCAGGTAATCTACTTCATATAGTCTTTTAAATGAGTCAATACTGTCTTTAAAATGATATTGAATTATTAACAGGGAAGTTATGAAGGATACTTAATTTGGGAGGCTATTTGAAACTCCTGTTTTTCATGTTTACTCCTTCTTAATTATTCTATTATCCCAAAGTGAAGTCTATACAAGTATTTTAGTTTCATGGAACATTTCACACACCCAATATACAAAGATTCAGCAATGTCCTTAGAACTGTAGTATGTACATATAAAGCCCAATGTATCACATAGAATTATTTTAAATTCACTTCTATTTCAGTTTTTCCTAAAATGTTAAACTGAAGAAAGGTTAAGTTTTTAAGCCAGTGTTCTTAAAGCCATGGCTATTAGTTGACAGTGAACATTACAAGGTGATGAGAAACATTTTTGTGTTCCTTATATTTCATAATGTATTCATGATTCCACTGTGGGGAATTGGAAAAGCCATACTTGTTTTTTTGTATGCAGCACAATTAGATATAACTATACTCTTAATATAGCTAAAGAAAAATGGAAATAGTATATTTACTATGTGTTTCTTAAAGATTATTATTAAATATATTATGGAACTGAAAAATAGGCTCTAGAACCCAGCAGCCTAGTTTGAAAGGCAAGATTTGCTGCTTTTAGCTCCATTGTTTAATTTCTCTGTGCTTCTGTTTTTGTATTTGTAAAATAGAGATAATAGTATGACCTGCCTACAAGGTTTTCATGAAGATTAAATGAGTTAATATTTGTAAATATATGTACAGTATCCTGCTGGGACCCTGGTAGACAGTATAGAGGTAGATTTTGATGTTGGTTTTAGGTATTAATGTATCAGCAGATATGATGATTAATAATTATACTACCATGGTAATATGGATCTCATAAATATTTACATTGTATAGTTACTTTTAGAAAAGAATACTTTTTTGCAAGAGAATATAAAATAATAATGTCTTAGCTCTTTATAAAGAAATTTTCTGTAAAATTTCTCACTCTCCAATGAGTTTCACAGGTGTTATTTCACTTATATCAATAAACTACATTTTATTAAGCATTTTGCCAAACATTGTCCTCACTCATCTATTGAAGAGGGAGACAAACAAATAAATAAATAATTATACGCAGGGTAGTAATGTCAACAATGAAGGCATGAACACATTTAACGCTAAACGAATGATCACAAAGTGAAGTTTCTATTGGGTTTAAAAAAAGAAGACAGCTGGAGTTCACTTGAATATTGGCTATCTAGGACAGGTTTAAGGTTTGGGTGTGAGAAGGATGGTATTCTGGGCAAGAAGATCCTGAGAAAATTCACAGAAGCCTGAAAGAGCATTTGATACATTCACAGAACTACAGTTGATTCTTGAATAATGTGGAGTTTAGGAGTGCTACCCTGAGCCAGTTAAATCAACATATAACTTTTGACTCACCCCAAATTTAACTACAATAGTCTACTATTTACTAGAAGACTTACCAATAGACATATTTTTAAGTTACATGTTTTATATACTATATTTTTACAATAATGTCAGCTAGAGGAAAAAAAAATATCATTAAGAAAATCAGAAGGGGACACCTGGGTGGCTCAGACGGTTAAACGTCTGCCTTGGGCTCAGGTAATAATCCCAGGGTCCTGGAATCAAGTTCTGAGTTGCAAGTTGCACTGGGCTTCCTGCTCAGGGTGGAGTCAACTTCACCCCCTGCCTCTCCCCTTGGCTTGTTCTCTCTCTCGCTCGCTCACTCTGTCTTTCAAACAAATAAGTAAAATATATATATATTTTAAATCACAAGGAAGAGAAAATACATTTATAGTACTGTACTTTTTAGATATATAAAATCTGCCTCTAAGTGGACCCATGCATGTGTTGCTCAAGCGTCAACTGTATATGTGATTTGGTGGCAGTATAGTATAGGGTGTGTTTTGAGAAGTAGTGAGAGATACATACTATGATAAGAAAGTTGGACATTATACTAAAGATAATGGGAAGGTTTTGGTGGGATTTAAGCAAGAGAACAAATTAGTACATTTATATTTAGAAAGAGAATTATAGACACATAAAAAATACTTTTCATAATCCAACATCCATTCATGATAAAAACTAGCAAATTAGGAGTACAACTTCCATAATCTAAAAAAGGACATTTACGTACCTTTATGAATCCTATAGCCAATTTATCTAATGGTGAAAAAGTGAATGTTTCTCTCCTAAGACCAGGAGCAAGGAAGGCAAGGATATGTGATCTTACCACTTCCGTTCTTTCTATGGTACTGGCGGTTCAAGCAAGTGCAATCATGAAAGAAAAATAAATAAATAGTAAAAATAAATAAAAATAAATAATTTCATCCATATTGAAAGAAGAAAGTAAAACTTTTTATTTATTTATAAAGTGTTAACACAAATTATGAAATTTTAATATTTTGAATTAGATGAACATTAAAAAGTAAGAAATATATAACTCTCAGCTCCCTCTAACATTATAAAATCATTTTGTTACTTATTGAATGGTTCCTTTTATTGTATATCAATTTTTCTATATCTGACAAATGTGTATTTTTATGTTGTGGTTTTGCTACAGACATATGGATCAAAACAATAACATTCTTCTAATGTTGAATATCATGAATTAATAATAATAATATTGAAATATTTTACAGAATGAACTCCATGACCTTGGAAAACAAATAGCATCTGTCTCTGCAGAAACTAAAGAAATAGAAAAGCAAATTTGTCAGCAAGATGCTGCCATAGAAAATGCCAAACTTCAGTGTGGGAACCTGGAAACTCAAATCAAATCCTTACATACAGAAAATGTAAAGCTTAAATTTGACATAGAAGCAGCCCAAGAAGACTTTGAGGAACACAAGCTAAGATATAATGAATACTACGCAAAAATAAAAGAGCATAAAGTTAGTTTGGGGGCGATAGAAAGCAAATGGTCATTCATGACTGTACTTCATGAAAAACGAGATCTTGTTAAAAAGTTAAAAAAAATGAAAGAGGAACTTATGCAAAATCTCCAAAATCCAGGAGGAAATCACATAAAACAACTACAGGTTTGAAATATCCTTTATCAAAATTTTTTCTATTACTTCTTTTTTGCAAGTACTCTTACTTATTAAGCGATACACTTATCATTAACTTAATAAAATGTCCATAACTCTCTTAACTAGATTCAGAAACTATTTTCACAACTTTTAAAAACTTAAATACATGAGTTATATAACAACTATACCAAATGTACAAATACATAAGGGAGTTTTTCTCAAATCCCCTGTGGATTAATAAAAATATATAGTCAAAAAAATTACAGTGAACAATTAATCCAGTTGTTTCAGAAAGTGTGACTCACAAAAGTGTTGAAGCCCTCGCTTCCTAGGCTAATGGATCTGACCAATTCAAATCAATTTTTTATGCTTAATGCTATTCTACAAACAATATCAATTAATAATAGTGCCTTAAGATCTTTTTTTACTTTTATACCATTTTTTGAAGACAATGGGAGATATAAACTTAAAATACCTGTCATTTTTTTTTTTTTTAACCTGTCGTTTCTTGCTAGAGAATTTAAAAGATTCCTTTACACTGTTGCTGGGCAATTGCCACTACGACTACTACTTTTCTTACATTTTATTTACATTTCGTTTTAATTTTAAGTTTTTATCCTTTTTACATTTAAATTCAATTTAATTAACATATACTGTATTATTAGTCACTGTTTCTGTGCAATGGCCAGTATGACTACCACTTTTTAAAATATCTTATTTACGGGGTGCCTGGGTGGCTCAGTGGGTTAAGCTGCTGCTTTCGGCTCAGGTCATGATCTCAGGGTCCTGGGATTGAGTCCCACATCGGGCTCTCTGCTCGGAGGGGAGCCTGCTTCCCTTCCTCTCTCTCTCTGCCTGCCTCTCTGTCTACTTGTGATCGCTCTCTGTCAAATAAATAAATAAATAAATATTTTTAAAAAAAATCTTATTTACCTTCAGTTTTAATTTTAAGTTTTTAAATCAAAGGTTTATTTGTTTGAATAACAGTTCTTTATTCTTTGTACCTATGAAATATTCTAATTCTGTTTACCAAAATTAAATGTGATGGCTAGTTTTTTTAAATTATAGAAATACTAAAAATGTTGGACTTCTATTGACCATTCATTGTTTGACTTGTATATTTTAAACTTTTGTAAACATACAGGAAGACATTACAGAGTTAAAGGATAAAATTATAACTGTAAAAGAATCTATCACTGAAAAAACTTGTTTTCTTGAAGAAGAGAAAAAGACACATGAAAAATTAAGAAAAGAAATAGAGGTAAGTCTTCATTATCTGATTTCAGTGTTTTATGGTATCATTTCTTAAGCTTGTACCATATTTTTAATTTCCATAGTTTACTCTCAATTTCTAAAACAGCTAGAGAAAAAAAAGAACTATAAAAAGTAGTAAAGTTCAAATCATTAATAGAGATAACTCCCTCATTCAGATACTTCTGTCTGTGAAATGTATTCAAACAAAGCAAGCATTCATTCCTATTAAAATGTGGCCTAAAATTACTATAGGTCTCATTCCACCAACACTTTTGTTCTCAATTAATGTCTAGAAAACAGATTATCAAGTCAAAAGGCATGACAATTACTAGAGAGCTATCAGAAATTCCTTAAGTTAGAGTAAGAGACAATGGAAGTCATTAGTATTCTAAACCTCTCTGACCTTATATTTTTTATTATTAAGAATCAAATAAAATGATATACAAAATTGAAAGCAAGATTAAATTTGGGGTACCACTAGTAGATTTCTATGGTCATTATTGTTTAAATGAATGGAGAGCAAAAAGAAAATAATATGTTGTTGAGGGCAAATAAATAATTTTCACCCTTAGGATATTAATTTGAAAACTAAAAAGATGCATTTGCTTGTGGCTAATTTGCCCCAATAATAAAGCAGTTAAGGAATTCAAAGGTAAAAATCCTCATCCTGGGGCACCTGGGTGGCTCAGTGGGTTAAGGCCTCTGCATTTGGCTCAGATCATGATCTCAGGGTCCTGGGATCAAGCCCCGCATTGGGCTCTCTGCTCAGTGGGAGCCTGCTTCCCCATCTCTCTCTGCCTGCCTATCTGCCTACTTGTGATCTCTCTGTCAAAAAAAAAAAAAAAAAAAAAAAAAATCCTCATCCTTAAAAAATATTTAAGAAACATCATTACTTTATCTTGCATTTTTCTAGTAATCTAAATAAATGGGGGTTTTTTGGCTTCTAGATCCATATTTATTATAAAACTATAAATAGTAAGGCACTATCAATGGCCTCAAAATACAAATAAAATGATTAATGTAATAGAAAAAAGAATACAGATATAATCTATCATAAATTGTACAAACAAAATAGGTCAGCCATATGGAGAAATAAAGCAAATTTAGAAATAAAGTTGTATTTCTATCTTATAACACACACATAAAACCATTTCCAGGAAGATTAAACACCATATAGGAGACAAACTTACCCACTTGTGTCAGAGAAGTATTTCTTTTAAAAGACACACACACACACACACACACACACACACACACAAAATGCATGATTAAATGTTACTTTTGACACTATCATAAATTTCTAGATTATTAATAATTAACAATTAATTATTTATTTATTATAATTAATAAATAATTATGATATAATTATACATTATATAATATCAATGTATAATTACATATAATATAATTAATTATAATATTAATAATTAATTATTATTCATGATAAGTGCACTGTAACAAGAGAGAAGGCAAAACTCATTTTGAGAGAAGGTATTTGTGACTTACATTAAAGTGACTAAGAAATAAGAAGATGTCAAAGAAGCCAGTAGAACACTGAGTAATCGATATGAAAATTCTTATTTTTTGAAACATGAATATCCAAAAAACAATGGGAAAAATGACTGACCTAAATAACAATAACAGATTGATAATTAAAACCACAATGGGGTCCCATACTTAGTCCCTTAGATTATCAATATTAGAGTTAGTAAGATGTGGAGCACTTGAATTTTAATATACTGTTGTTATTTTTTTTTAAGATTTTATTTATTTATTTGACAGAAAGAGATCACAAGTAGGCAGAGAGAGAGAGAGAGGAGGAGGAAGCAGGCTCCCTGCTGAGCAGAGAGCCCGATGTGGGGCTCAATCCCAGGACCCTGAGATCACGACCTGAGCAGAAGGCAGAGACTTAACCCACTGAGCCACCCAGGCACCCCTATACTGTTGTTATTAATGTAAATTGGTAAAAAGCATTTTGGAAAGGAATTCGAGATTACCTATCAATTTCTTATTCTAATATTCTTTATTGTGGTATAACTATAACAGTAAATACACAAATTGAAAGGTTTAGTTTGATTAATTTTGACTAAGATATATATACCATATATATATATATATAAGATATATATGGTAATACCTATGTTACCATCACCAAGATCAAGATATAAAACTTGCCCATTCATGCTTAGGAAATCCTTTTGTGCCCCTTTCCTTAAGCTACCACTATTGTGATTTTTAAAAACAACTTTATTGAGATAAAATTGAGATAAAATTTACCCATTGAAAGTGCATAATTCAATAATTTTTGGTATATTCACAGATCATTTGTAACCATTTCCTTGGTTAATTTTAGAAATTTTCATGACCTCAAAACAGAAATTTCATACCCATTAGCTATGACCTCTCCATTTGTCTATTTATTTACCTGTATTTTTGCTCTATCATATTCTTCCTTCCTGATTCTCTAAAATTCCTTCTATCTTTTTCAATTCAAATCTTTTAGGATACTTCCAATTTAACTCTTTTAGGATAGATCTGCTAGTGACAAAGTCTTTTAGTTTTTTACATCTGAGGTCTTGATTTCCCCTTCACTCCTGAAGGATATTTTTCTGCATACAGAATTCTGAGTTTGGCAACTTCTTTCCACAGTTGAAAAATGCTTATTTTGTGTTACTTCTTTCTGACCTTATTTTGCATTACTTCTTTCTGTCCTCCATTATTTCTGATGAAAAACCCCCTGCCACTCAAATTGTTTTTCTCCCTATACATAGGTGTTTCTTTTCCTTTTTTCAAAATGAAATATGATTAATATACAGTGTTACATTCATTTCAGGTATACAATATATTGATCTTATTTATTACTCAGTGCTCATCACAATAAGTATACTCTTAATTCCCTTCACCTATTCTACCCATATCCCCCACCACCACCTTCTCTTGGTCAACTACCAGTTTGTTCTCCCTATTGCAGAGTCTATTTTTGGTTTATTTCTTTCTTTTGTTGTTGTTGTTGTTTTCAATTGTATGTATGTATGAGATCATATAGTATTTGTCTTTCTCTGACTTATTTCACTTAGCATTATACTGTCTAGATCCACCTATGTTGTTGCAAATGGCAGGATTGTATTCTTTTTCATGGCTCAGTAATATTCCATTGTGTGTATAAACAACTTCTTTATTCATTCATCTATCAATGGACACTTGGGTTGCTTCTATAATCTGGCTATTGTAAATAATGCTATAATAAAACATAGGGGTGCATTTATCCTTTTGAATTACTGTTTTCATATTATTTGGGTAAATATGTAGTAGTGGAATTACTGGATCATATGGTAGTTCTATTTTTTTTTTTTTTTTTAGGAAATTCCATACTATTTTCCACAGTATGGAGGAAACTCCATACTGTAATTTAGTTGTAATATATATACTGTATATCCACAGTTTGCATTCCCATCAGCAATGCATGAGGACTCCTTTTTCTCCATATCCTCACCAACACTTGTTTCTGGTGTTTTGCTTTTAGCCATTCCGATAGGTATGAGGTGACCTCTCATTGTGGTTTTGATTTGCTTTTCCCTGGTAATGAGTGATGTCCCCAGAAGGAACCAGCATCACCCAAGGTGTTTGATTCTTGCTGCTTTCAAGATTTCCTCTGTCTTTAGTTTTTAGAAGTTTTTCTGTGATGTGTTTTGGCATGAATTTCTTTGGATTTATCCTATTTGGTTACTCTTAGGCACTTGATTCTATAGGTTTATGTCTTTTGCCAAATTTGAGAATTTTCAGCTCTTATTTATTTGAATACTTTTTCAGCTCTGCCCCTTTTCTTTTTTCCTTCCAGAACTCTGATGACTCAAATGATCTTTTTTATGGTCCCACAGACCCCTGAGACTCTCTTATTTCACTTTTCTGTCTGTTCTCTCTGTTATTCAGATTGAGCAATTTCCAGTGGTTTGTCTTCTTTCCCTGATTCTTTCCTCAATTTCTTTATTCATTTTGGTATTGTATCTTTTCCATCTGGTTCTTTATATATTATATTCTTGCGCTGAGACTTTCTGTATTTTTGTTTCAAGCATGCTCACTGAAGAATTTTTATGATACCTGCTTTAAAGTGCTTGTCAGGTCATTCTGACTTCTGTGTTTTCTTTATGTTGGCATAGGTTGATTATTTCATAGTCAGTTGGATGAGTGTTTTACTAGAAATATGGACATGTTGATTATTATGTTTTAAGCCTCTGGTTCATTGTTAGTTCCAGGTGGTGAAGGAAGTTCATATTCTCCACTCTGTCTCCATTGACACCCATGGAAGACAGAAGGGCTTCTTGATACTTGAAGCCATAAGTGGGAGTTCTGGCTACCCACTAGGTCTCTACTGATAACCTTCTGGCTGGGAGAACAGGAACACATCAGTTGTGCTCCTAATGCGGCCTTTATTGACAAAATGTAAACATGGCCTTGTTACTACCAAGCGGTGGTGAAGGTCCTAACTCTCTAGTAGGCCTTCTATGACATTGCTCAGTAAGAAGAGGAGGTTGCCTTTTTTACCATCAGATAGGAGTAGAAGTCCAGGATCCCCAAATGGGTTTCACTGATACCGGAAGCATGATTTGTTACTTTCTAGTGTAGATGAAAATCCCTGGCTTCCCAATTAGCATCCTCTGACACCACCCCTGCAGGGAGATTGAGGTACCATGTTATAGCCTAGCAATGGTGGAAGTATAAGCTTACCATTCAGTCTTTACTGGTGTGGGAGGTGGCACATTCCTCATTTTTTGCAATATTTGACTTAGTAGTTACTACTTTAAATGTTTCTGTCTTGCTAGGTAGCCCTGTTCCTGGTTCTTTGGCTAGAGAGCAGGCATTTCTTAGAGTTTTATTTATTTTTTATTTTTTATTTTTTCTACATCTATTGACAATTCCAGGTTGCTGTCCTCTCTACTATCCACTTTGGGATATTTGAGGCAAAATAAAAAGCCAGGGAACTCACCACCATATCTTTCCTTGGGTCCTGAGGTCACTAGTCAGTTTGCCCTCTTCTCTCCACCTTTTAGAAGCTTCTTATGTTTGTAGCCTTAATTTAGTTGTATTTAGTGAGAGAAATAGATATTTTAAAGTACATCTACTTCATATGGACAGAGGCAGAAATGTAAATGGGTATTTCCAATGGTAAAGAGTAATGTAAGTGGTCACTAATATTAGATTTAGATGGAATGTCATTGAGCTCAAGACTTGATTTTTTTTAATGTTTTCATCATTAAACTATTTGTCCTGAATTTTATTAAACTGTTTTTAAGCTTTCATGATAGATATACTGTTGTTAAGATTCTTCAGATGCTTTTTTAATTTAGTTTTGTCACCTGTAACACATTTTAAAATAGTCTTCAGTTCTATAAATGAAAATTTAAAAAATTAGAAATTATCCAAACTAAATAATAAAACTGAAAGACAAATATAGCCACCCCATTGTTTTGAGAACATTGCATTTCTGTTAAACAATTTCTCTTATTGCTTGATGAGAATTGCACATCGATAAGAATTAACTGCTTTCTCAAAACAGCCATTTTTATAAAGAAGATAAATTCAAATACCAGAATATTGTTATGAATTTTTTCTTATTTGAGTCTTTTCTTTTCTCGCCTCTCCTGCATGTCTTTAGCCATTTCCTTGGTACAGCTCATGGTCATCTCTTACTTGAATTATAGCATTCTTTTGTTCTAATCCTAAATGCTTTCAAACATTTTGTACTTTGCATGTTTTAGTTTTGATGTTAATGTTGATTTTATAATTTTTGGTTCAGAAAAAATGAAAATAGGTTTTGAATTTCACATTTTTTTGTCAAATAGATGTTTTTTGTATTTACAGACCATATCTGAATAAAACAATTATTTCTAAATTTTTATCCCCAAAAGCCTTTTTCTCCAGCTTATTATCTGACTTTATATATGTTTTAGAAGAAGGAATTGGTGAAAAAACTAGGGAAGCAAAATACCATAAAATCACCAAAACAAGCTTCAAAGCAACATTCAGTGATTAAAATGTTATTTGGCAAAGCCAACAAATTTCAGGGAAGGGAGACTTGGCAGTAAAGAAATTTTTAGCAAATGATGAGTGCTACAAGCAATATTTTGTGATGATGGACATAATGTGAAGTATTTTGAGATTCACTAGGGTTAATCTTGACTAAATTTTGTAGGATCTGAGCTGCAACTTTAAGAAGAGAGGGAAAATTTAGAGGTTTTTTTTAAATTTTTTATTTTTTATAAACATGTATTTTTATCCCCAGGGGTACAGGTCTG
>NC_081571.1:29833493-29833789 GCF_022355385.1 Mustela nigripes
CTGCCAGGTCTCTGTGGATAAGTCAGCTGCCAATCTAATTTTTTTACTATTGTATGTTACAGACTTCTTTTCCCGGGCTGCTTTCAGGATTTTCTCTTTGTCACTGAGACTTGTAAATTTTACTATTAGGTGATGGGGTGTGGGCCTATTCTTATTGATTTTGAGGGGCGTTCTCTGAACCTCCTGAATTTTGATGCTCGTTCCCTTTGCTATATTGGGGAAATTCTCCCCAATAATTCTCTCCAGTATACTTTCTGCTCCCCTCTCTCTTTCTTCTTCTTCTGGAATCCCAATTA